>NC_091074.1:91739166-92042196 GCF_032405125.1 Capricornis sumatraensis
TATGCAGATGACACCACCCTTATGGCAGAAAGTGAAGAGGAACTAAAAGAAAACCTCTTGATGAAAGTGAAAGAGGAGAGTGAAAAAGTTAGCTTAAAGCTCAACATTCAGAAAACGAAGATCATGGCATCTGGTCCCATCACTTCATGCCAGATAGATGGGGAGACAGTGAAAACAGTGGCTGACTTTATTTTTGGTGGCTCCAAAATCACTGCAGATGGTGACTGCAGCCATGAAATTAAAAGACGCTTACTCCTTGGAAGTAAAGTTATGACCAACCTAGATAGCATATTCAAAAGCAGAGACATTACCTTGCCAACAGAGTTTCACCTAGTCAAGGCTGTGGTTTTTCCAGTGGTAATGTGATGGATGTGACAGTTGGACAGTGAAGAAAGCTGAGCCCCGAAGAATTGATGCTTTTGAACTGTGGTGTTGGAGAAGACTCTTGAAAGTCCCTTGGACTGCAAGGAGATCCAACCAGTCCATCCTAAAGGTGATCAGTCCTGGGTGTTCATTGGAAGGGCTGATGTTGAAGCTGAAACTCCAATACTTTGGCCACCTCATGCGAAGAGTTGACTCTTTGGAAAAGACCCTAATACTGGGAGGGATTGGGGGCAGGAGGAGAAAGGGATGACAGAGGATGAGATGGCTGGATGGCATCACTGACTTGATGGACATGAGTTAACTCCGGAAGTTGGTGATGGACAGGGAGGCCTGGTGTGCTGTGATTCATGGGGTCACAAGGAGTTGGACACGGCTGAGCGGCTGAACTGAACTGACCCAGGGTATTTATGGGCTTCCCATGTGGCCCTGGTGCTGAAAATCTGCCTCTCATTTCAAGAGACACCAAGAGATGCTGTTTCGATCCCTCGGTCAGGAAGATCCCTTGGAGGAGGGCATGTTAGTCCACTCCAGTATTCTTGCCTGCAGAAGCTCTTAGACAGAGAAGCCTGGTGGGCTACTGCCCATAGGGTCCCAAAGAGTCAGAGATAACTGAAGTGCCTTAACATGCATGTACACCAGGGTGTTTGGACTAAGCAGCAGAAGACTGGAGTTGCCATATACCTGTCACTGAGGGGTTCTGACAGCTTGAAGAATTCTGGTGCTGTCAGTTACACCTATCATATTTGACTTCTGTTGAAGAGAAAAAAAGGAGTACTAGGAAGGAGGCTCCTCACTCCCTTAACGTGACAGCCTCTGGGCTTTGGTAGAAAAGATCTTATTCAAGAACTCTATCATTCTTTCAAATTCATTAGGAGAGGTTCTCACTTGTTGCCTTGGGTACCAGGTAACCAGAACCATATCTTTGGTAAATTATGAACACTGGTGTATTCATAAATTTGATATTTGTAACTCTGGTAATGATAATGTTATTTCCCCTTGTCTATCAAGAGATAGACTTGAAAAGAGAAATTAATGTATTTCCTTTTGAAGAAGAATTTAGTATTCTGGAATCTAGGCCATTAAATATCTCTGCTGAATGATATACCAAAAGCTGTAAAAGCATACTTTTCCTAAAAGATGTAGCTAGCCTCTTAGAATATTAAGATTTTTTTCAGTTTTATATAAGGTGGATTTTTTCATTTTCATATCTGCTTCACTGAAGAAATCAATAAACATTTTAATGAATATGAAATATAAGCACACTAGCAACATAAGCTAAAATATCAAGTTCCCAATACCCAGTATTTTCTATGACAATGTATCTTTAGAGTTACTGCAATGTTATATAATATTTATATAAATATTATATTACATACCAAGTTATATAGTTATCATATAGACATGGTTATTATAGGCTATCACTACTGGGTAAATTTTTAATATTTTTTTCACCTTCCCTCCCTACTAGGGCTTTTAGTGGAGTTTGCTGAAAAATGATATTAATTTTCTATCTGAAAAAGTAAGCTTATGATAAGAATGAGTTTTTTATGGGCCCAGCAGATTTCCACAGTGCCTGTATACTATCTAAGAATTATAAGCATTTTAAAATATATATATATATATATGAATTCCTGAATTAGCAAATTGAAAAATAGCATTAGAGAGTTAAAGCAAGCTGTACTCAGTTTACTTACTTATTTGTTTTTTTGCCACCCCATGTGGTTTGAGGGATCTTAGTTTCCCAGATAGGGATTGAACCCAGGCCCACAGCAGTGAAATTGCAGAGAGAGTCTTAACCACTGAGAAAGTGAAAGTTGCTCAGTCATGTCAGACTCTTTGCTAACCAATGGACTGTAGCCCGCCAGGCTCCTCTGTCGGTGGAATTCTTCAGGCAAGAATACTGGAGTGGTTAGCCGTTCCCTTCTCCACTAAACTGCCAGGGAATTCCTTGTGTTCAGTTTTCCTAACTCTTAAGTTTTATCATGCCATTGCTGTAGTTTATCTGGTTGTTTCTACTTTATATATTTTAAACAGTGATTTGCATTTTTTGTAGAGAGAAGGCAAGGTGGAAGCTGGGATCATGACAGCTACAACGTGGTTGAACGAGGAAACTCCAGTACACAAACTAGAAACAGTAAGCAATTTTTTAATCTAGAGCTCCTGGGACACATGTACATAATGATTTTAACTTTCTTTTCTTTTTCCTTCATTTTTCAATGTGTAAAGAAAATGGATTTTTTAAAAAGTCAGGGACACAAAGTTAGAGGACTGTCAGTAAAGTTAATAATTTAGGCTAATATTTCATATCATTAAAAAAATTCAGGAGCAATCTTCAGGTGTTTACATCCAAACTGGAATTTTAACTATACCAAACTACAAATTCAGAAATAAATGCACTGTGTAGGTAACCAGTCTAACATAAGCAACAAATTAAATGGAAAAATCACAATCAGTATATATTTAATATTATTAAATCCAGACATCAAACTCATTCTCTGACTCAAGCAGATATTTAAGTCCTTTGTCTTGTGACAGTTTTAGTAGTTTGTCATCTCACATTCTACAGAAATTTATGTTGTCATCATAAAGCCTTTTTAAAAGTAAAGAATATGTATAAAATTTTAATTGCTGTTGCTATTTTTGCCTTTTTTCTTTTAAGAACTTAACTCTAAATTTATAGTAGCCCAAAGATATAGTGGGCTAAATGATAACTAGCTGTTATGATATAATATCTGTATGATACAGCAGTGTATTATGTAACTATGATAACTATAGGCAGTGTTAGCTGTTAATTTGTAACACTCCTGTAAATTTATATCACCCATTATGTGGTGATTTTTTTTTTAATTTATAGAAATACATGAATATCAAATGTTGGCAGAAATATTACCAGATTATCGGATAATACTTTCCCCAAATCTTTCACTAATAAAACCTCAGTTTACAGAAACTGAAGAATATATTTAGCTCTAATTGATGTGAAAAAAAAATAAATATTAGGCTTAAATTTGTAATAAATTTTACTTCAGAATAGCTTCAATATTTTATTTATTTATGGTGGTCAAGATCCTGTCCAATCTTATTTTTAATGAACTAGAAATATTTTCTAGTTGGGAATTCTTTAACTCCTGCACATTTGTTTTGTTTTTAAAGCATGGTTGAAAGTATCAGCTGGACTGTAGTAAGCAACAGGTTATGTGCTTTTCACTTTAAGGCCAGATTCAATCTCTGCATCTTAGAAGCTAACAGTTCTGCTCTGTGTTTTCCTTGTGAATAATTTGACCACTTTATATTCTAGTTTTAACTTTTATTTATTCGGAAAGTTATTCAACTTGAAAAGAGTATACCAGACTGTAATATTAAATCCTTTATATTTGTTTACCACGTTTTACTTTTAGAAAAAACCAAGTGATATACTTGTATATAAATTATCTGCCCAAATTTAATTCCCTTGCAGTGTAATAGATTTGCTGTGATTATTCTGACGTTTTCTAATGTTTCTGTCATTGCCTCTTCTACAGGCAAGGGAGCCTGACGGTCCGGAACACAGAGGTCCAGAACAGCTGGCGGAAGCAGCATGTGATCTCTGCGGTGATTTCAGTGAAGATGAAGCAGTGAGCAACTCAGTAACAAAGACTGCTAAGAACAAAGCATCTGACTCAAGGAAAGCTTCCGTTTCTCCTGGGCAGCTTAGCCTACTCCAGTGTGGTTTTTCTGAATTATTTGAGACAAAATGTGAAACAGTTGAGGATGGTGATGAAAATATTGCCTCTGACAGTGAAAGTTCTGATGAACAGCCCACATGCTTTTCCACAGAAGCCAAAAATGCAGGTTGTCAGAAGAGCCAAGACTCTCTTGGTACTTTGAAACATCAGAAATTAGCTAATGTCCTAAATCCAAATGGAAAATGTGTTTTAGATAAAAGTGAGAAAATTTTAGAAGAGAATATTCCTTCTGAATCTGATGATGAGAAGAACTTTAAAAACACAGTTGACCACCATTGCATTTTACAGAATGCCACCGAATCAGAAGATAGTGATATCATCTTTCCCACACAGTATACAACTCAGAGATTCCTTAAGAAGAATATAAGGTTTAAGCCACCTGTGGATGGATCTGAAGATTCTGAATCAGAAAATCCTGTAAATATAAAAAATAATGGTGATGATACAAAGACCAATGTCAGAGGAAATGGGCTAATTTCAAAACAATTAAATCTTGAGATTGAGACCCTAAAATCTAATACAAAAAGAAAAGGTAGTAGTGATATTAGTGATGAATCTGATGACATTGAAGTTTTCTGCAAGTCAAGAGTAAGAAAGCAAAGAGCTACTAGTTCTCTGAGATTTAAGAGAAAAAAGGAAAATAAAAGGGAACTTTACACTTTTCCAAAAACAATGAAGAAAGCAAACCAACGGTGTGCAACAGATGAAGATGGTAACTCTCAGACTATTGATGATTTTTCATCCTCAGATGATAATTTATCTGTTGGCCACATCAGTTTCTCTAAACAAAACCACAGACCAAAAACTATAAAAGATAAAATCAGTGTCTCTTCAAAATTAACTAACCGTAAAAGAAACAGCACTTTCATACCAAGAAAACCAATGAAATTTTCAAATGAGAGCATTGTCAATCAAAATCAGATATGTGAATCAATGGATAAATTTTTAGGTAACTGCAAATCCATTCTGAAAACTTTTCTTTACATATTTGTTGTATGCAATCAAATAGCTCTTAAGAGATGCTTGAATTAGTTTGAATTAACTCTGCAATCGAGATGCTATATTGAGATACAAATGAGGAAGTGGGTAGTGGCAGGATAAAGGGAAGACCTAGATCAGGATAGAGAAGTTTGTCATGTATATCAGAACCCCTTCTATGTAGCCCATCTGAATCACTATAAACTAATTATTTTAACTTTTTTGCATTTTTATGGTTTTATCAAATGTGTATACATTTGATACAATGTATAACCCATAACATTATAGTTTAGTCTCATTAAAAAAATTTTTATATAGTTTATAAGATTCTTCCTCCATCCCTTTCATTTCTTTACAGTTTATATGATTTTTTTCTTTTTTTTCCCCCCTTCTTTATATGATTTCTTTGTTGAAGAAAGCATGCCAGTTATTTTCTGCAGTTTGTCTTTTGCTGATTGTGTGCTGTTGGTGCAGGTGAACATATTCCTCAAACCTCTGTATTTCCTGAAAAAGAGCAGTTGGCTTCTGACACTGTATCAAATTCAGGTTCAGTCCCTTTGGCAAGACAAAAGTTCAGTTCAGTTCAGTCGCTCAGTCACATCCAACTCTTTGCGACCCCATGAACCGCAGCACGCCAGGCCTCCACCAACTCCCGGAGTCCACCCAAACCCACGTCCATTGAGTCGGTGATGCCATCCAACCATCTCATCCTGTCGTCCCCTTCTCCTCCTGTCCTCAATCTTTCCCAGCATCAGAGTCTTTTCAAATGAGTCAGCTCTTTGCATCAGGTGGCCAAAGTATTGGAGTTTCAGCTTCAACATCAGTTCCTCCAATGAACACCCAGGACTGATCTCCTTTAGGATGGACTGGTTGGATCTCCTTGTAGTCCAAGGGACTCTCAAGGGTCTTCTCCAACACCACAGTTCAAAAGCATCAATTCTTCTGTGCTCAGCTTTCTTTATAGTCCAACTCTCACATCCATACATGACCACTGGAAAAACCATATTCTTGACTAGACAGACCTTTGTTGGCAAAGTAATGTCTCTGCTTTTGAATATGCTATCGATGCTGGTCATAACTTTTCTTCCAAGGAATAAGCGTCTTTTAATTTCATGGCTGCAGTCACCATCTGCAGTGATTTTGGAGCCCCCAAAAATAAAGTCTGACACTGTTTCCACTGTTTCCCCATCTATTTCCCATGAAGTGATGGGACCGGATGCCATTTCTGAATGTTAGTGTTTGACAAAATGTTTGCTGGTTTGTCTCTTTATGATCTTAGCAGCCATTTATTCACTCAGAGTAGCACAGTGATGGTTTCTACTTCTCATTTCTTCTTCATTTGTTAGAATGCTTTTGTGAGGCAGTACTTCCCCCTCATCTACTATTACTTACCCAGTGGTATAGTTCATGTAGATAAGGTAGGAAAAATAATTTCTTTACCAACTTTTAGTCATCCTTCAATTTCTTTTCTTAAAATCATTGTGAATTGATTGATTCAAGCACATTTAATGAGTCTAAATTCATTTTAATTAGTACCATTATTGAGGCTCAGTATTCCCATCTTTGGACATGGGAGCCTTTAAACATGAGCATTTTGAGTCCTTAGATCTTCGACGTGATGCTAGTCTTCTTTGAAAGCGATCTAGTATTACACAATACTCCAGGGTCATCTCATGCATTTTCTGCCTCAGACCTAAAATCAGTCATTTCTCTAAGAAGTCTGGGTTTCTTCTAGTGACAAAGTGTGTTTCAAGACCACAATCTGGTGCTAGAAATGATCATTGCTACTACTTGCTTAGTTATTATTTCTGGATCTTTTCAGTGGATAAATTTTATTATAAATTGTGTGTGTGTGTGTATATATATATATGTATATGTGAGTTTACATATGTGTGAAGTATGTATTTTTATATATGAGATAAATACTTGATGAGTTCATTTTCATGCTTCCATATTTATTCTTTATTTGGGGGGTATAGAGAAGGAAAAGGCTACCCACTCCAATATTCTTGGGCTTCCCTGGTGGCTTAGATGGTAGAGAATCTCCCTGCAATGTGGAAGACCTGGGTTTGATCCCTGGGTTGGGAAGATCCCCTGGAGGAGGGCATGGCAACTCACTCCAATATTCTTGCCTGGAGAATCCCCATGGACAGAGAGGAGCCTGGTGGGCTACATGAGGTCACAAATAGTTGGACACAACTGAGTGACTAAGTACACCTAGAGCTTTTACTTAATCTCTTCTCTATCATATTTACATACTTTTTCTTCGCTACTGATAATCCTGGTTCTTAAGCATACAGGGAATGATTTAATTATAATATCCCATAATTACTCATTTTGTATCCATATTACACAAAAGTCAAATAATAAAAATATCAATACTATTGTAGTGTGATTCCTGGAACCATTAATGTTTGGGGCAGACTATCCATATGCTCTCCCATTTCTCCCTGATTTTAAAATGGATATGTTATGTGTTCATTGTCAGAATACACTGTATTATACTCTCTCCTCTTAGACTTCTATTCTTGGTTTGCAGGTAACTGTAAATTTAATGCTTCTCATTAGTCTTCATGTCAGTGTCTCTCTAGTCATTTTGATTGTCTAAAGCTTATATTCTAATAGATGTCTTATTTCTAGTAGATCCCATAAAGTACTCATGAGAGTACTATTCTCTGAGATTCTTGTTAATAACAGTTTGTGCCCTTTGTAGTTAAAAGTCTGATTTTTATTGCTGATCCCTATGTTTTACCATTTTCTTGAAGCCTTTTACCTAATTTTGAAATTAGTTACAATTTTGTTTTGTAAGCTTGTCTTTCTGGCATTTAGGGGTGTTATTCTGCTGCTTATTCTCTTTTCCATTATAATTTTTATGAGATTTGACCCTTTGCTCATTTTTATACAGATTCTTTCCCCTGAATTTTTTAAAATGAGGCAGAATTTAGGAAATCTTTTCTAATTTCACAGAGATTCATATTTGTAATTTTTGCATAGTGTTCAAAACAGTATTGGGATTTCTTGTTTCTAACCATTTCTCCTGCTTTGCTCTCGACCATCTCTTTTCCTCATTCCTGTTCTTCCTATTCTGTTCACTTTTACTTCACCCCAGCAGTTTTCCTTCTTATTTAACCCTGGCCTGGGAGCCCTAGGGGGTCAGTTTGGGGAGTTGCTTAGGGCTAGCCTGCCCTAGCCCCTTAGGCAAGCCCCATGTACTCTGTACTCAGCTGTAGAGAATGGAACATTTCCCCAAATATAGCTGCTGATCTCCAGGTAGCCTATTGTGCTAGAATCTCCTGTTCTCAAATCCATCAGATGCCACCCTGCCCCTTCCTTTTTCCTTCACACAAGCCCTGATGCCTACAGAGTGTGTAGCTACAGTGAACTGAACCTAGCTTCTTGTAGTTTAGAGCTAGTAGGAATATCTTGTCATCTAATTTTGTTGGAAGTGTTGTCCTTGGCTTTTGGTTTTGCAGTCTAGTTGCTCTCATGTTTTAGAAAGCTGGAAAAACTGCTTCCCTTTACCATCATCTGCTGACAGTCAGATTAGTGATTTTTGAGTTAGCATTGCTTTCAGAAGTGTCTTGATTTATTCCCCCCCAAAAAAATCACCAGAAAGAATCTGATATTTTGATATAGAAACCTTAATAATTGTGTTTGACAAAACAAGCTTGCTTTTGTGGTTTTTAGTAGTCTTCATTTAAAAGTTCATTATGATACATACATATTTTGCCCTGCTATGGAAAAGTAGAGCCTTCTTATGTAATTTTTCATAAACTGAAATGGCGTAAAGCAAAGAAGCTTTACCTTAGGATAAATCTTGTTAATGGCTGCACAAGGTAAATCCAGGTAAAGCACAGATACTCACCAACACAATTCAAAGTTCTGATGGCTTAATGCTAAGATACTGAGTGTTGTTCCTGGTAAAGGAGCTTCGCAGTGCCATGCTTGCTGCCGAAGAGTATGCTGCCTCTTTAAGGTCTGACTACAAACAAACACTTGTGCTTTTTGCCCTTTTTCATAAAAGTGAAAATCCTCTTTGGATTTCTTTCTGTTAGAGTGAAAACAGGTACTAATGTAAGTCAGAAAAGCTAAGTGGTAAAAAGGAAACATTCAAGAAGTAGGGGATACCAACACTGGACTGTCCTTTGGTTTGTGTGCAACAATTAGATTTTAGGTTTGAAGAATTATTGCATGAACTTCTGTTTTAAAGAGCAGCCAAGCTGGGTCTTTTTTTCTTTCTTACTATATAAAAGATGTAATAGTTTGTGTGGAACCTATTTTGAATGTATGAAATATGTCATTAAAATTAAGAATGCTATCTGAGTCAATTTTTTAGCAGAAGAATTCTTTGGATGGTTTTAAACTGTTGCTATATACCCCCTAACTGATATTTCAGAATTTAAGGAGAAAATTATCTTGGTTGCTCTTTTAGTCATTTAACAACATCTTGTTTTCTCATGATTGGCAATTCTGACTGAGAGAGTTTCAGGGCTGAAAAAGCACAAGTGTTGAAGGACATAATTGAGCTTCACTGTCAGAGGTGTTTGAGGGAGCTTTTATAGACTTCAATTCTAGCCTTCTCTTTTAATGACCACAATTTAAAAGTAAATTATAGGTGCCTAGAAGCAAAGCGATAAAAAAAAAAAAAGTAGCCATTTTTAAACTTCTTTTAGATAAAAGCTGTAAGTTAATTTTTTTCATTTCCTAAAAACCTCCAAATCTTGACAATCTCTGGGCATATGTACAAAAAAAGACAATTTACAAACAATAAAACTGAACAAAGCTGACCAAACAAAACTCCCTGGTCATAAACCCCATGCTCCTACTTCATAACTGTAATCAAGTATGTGTTTAAAGGAACAAATGAGGTTAGCACTGCTTTTAAATTAGTAAACATTCTTTTTACATCAACAGAGATGACGAATTCATAGAAACAACCTTCTACAATGACTTTCCTCATTTCACGCTTAAATCTAAGAATTGTTACCTGATATCAGAAATTCTTATATGAGAGGGAAAAGTCATTTCTGAGTTAATCTAAGAGTTTAAAAATATATTTGAACTCTTTTCAATTTTTTAAAAAGAATATTGAGATATTGACATATAAATTCAGTGTTTTTCTTGAGGATTAAAAATAAAATAAGCATAACCTATTTTAAATGTGTTGCTGATAATTTTTAAAGTATATCTTGAACTCTATTGTTTCATCATAAGACATCAGTTAATAAACATCAATTTCTTCTTAGATGGTGTTCAGGAAGTGGCTTACATTCACTCAAACCAGAATGTGATAGGATCAAGCAAAGCTGAAAATCACATGAGCCGATGGGCAGCACGTGATGTATTTGAACTGAAGCAGTTTTCTCAGCTTCCTGCTAACATAGCTGTTTGCACTTCTAAGGTAAGAAGATAATATACCTCTAGTTTTTATATCATTTTCACAGAAGTTCCTCAGTAGGATCTTCTCTAAGTACCCCCTCAAAAGTACCAACAGGATTATAAATGACTTACAAATAAGTGTAAAAAGCAAAATACTATTTGGGGCATTGTATTCACAAAATGTTTTATATTAAAAGACAAATCTGTATCTAAATACCTAATAGTGTTGAGTTGTTTAATAGTTTCTTTAGTGAATGTTTGCCAAAAATGAGGACTGAGGGAATCATTTTAATCATAACCAAAACTATTCCTGCTCATACGGAAAAAGGAAAGTGTATCATTAGATTTCTTCTATAATTTTTCATCTAAAATGAAGACACATAAAAAAACTACATATAGAATTTGTATTTTTAACAAAAGGATTTTTAAAATTTATTTTTTATTGAGGGATAATTGCTTTATAGAATTTTGCTGTTTTCTGTCAAATCGCAACATGAATCAGCCATCAGTTCAGTTCAGTTCAGTTCAGTTGCTCAGTCATGTCAGCCATAGGCAGGATACGGTCCATGGAGTCGCAAAGAGTCGGACACAACTGAAATGACTGACCACATTGTCTTGTAATATCTTAGAGTTATTGTAATATTGGGCTTTGAAAGGCTGTGCTTTTAGCATTTTTTGATGTAATCCGAAGGCCTAGTTCCAAAATGCAAATCATATAAAAGCAGTTTCATGACCCAAGTATGCTACTTTTTTATATTCTCACTTTACCTAGGAGTATACCATATCTCAAGCAGTACTGTAAATAGCATTTCTACAGTTGTACTACTTTGTAGAAGCTATATGAAAAAGGCAGAAATGTGCTGGGTTTGCCAGAAATATGCTATATTAAAATGAGGAGCATATCAGAATCTTTTAAACAGACAGCTAATTTTTTATTAGTTTTTTGTTTTCTTTTAAACCATGCCTTTTATTAAAACCATGCTCTTTTCCAAACAGACTTTAATGTGAAAGGTCAGAAAACTTGGCAAATTCTGTAGTACATGTTAATACAGTGATTTAACTGGATATTGGTCACTAGCTTATTTAAATATTTCTCAGGGAAGAAGTTTATAGCCATATAATACCTCCCAAAATGGACCAAGAAGCAGTAAAAAGTCCCTTTGGAACCTTCATAAGGAAAGTTGTAAAATCAAACAGGATAGAAATATATTTTGTTGTTGTTTAGTTGTTAAGTCATGTCCGACCTTTTTGCGACCCCATGGACTTGTAGCCTGCCAGGCTCCTCTCTCCATGGGATTTTCCAGTCAAATATATTGGAGTTGGTTGCTATTTTCTTCTCCAGGGGATCTTCCCAACCCAGGGACTGAACCCATGTCTCCTGCATTGCAGGTAGATTCTTTACCACTGAGCCACCAGGAAACCACTGATGGAAATATAGTTTGCTTTTATATTGGGAACGGTGGGAAGGGAGTTTCATCTTTACATTAGCAATACAAATAGTTTTCAACCTTTTTTAGCCTCAACATTCTTGAGATGGACAATATAATCTCATCAGAAACCTTGTTTTTTCACAGTGATGTTCAGAGTGAGGGGCATTTCTTGCCAGGAGAAACAAATTGGAATAGCCTGCCCCTGGAGTTTCTGATTTGCCTTTTGAGGCCATATATCTCCCTCATCACACATAGACCAATTTAGCAGAACTTTTTCAAGGAATATGAAGGAAATCTAGTGTTTAATGACTGATTCATGGTGGGTATAAAAAATATGCAGGGAAGTTTTAAAGCCATTAAGCTGGAAGGCCAATCCCACACCACCAGTGCTAGCAGGGCAAGGACAGTCTATATAAGCATACTCATTTCATCAGCTGACTTCTGTAAATCAATATTTGATACAATAAAATTCTGACAGTAAGATTTAATCCCTCAGATTTGACCTATATCATTTAATACATCAAGTTAATAGTATCATTGTACTTCAGCATCTTGAAAGCTGTATTGTATTATTTATGTACAACAACCACTTGAGGACAGTATTATAAACTTACCATCAAAAAAGAAAGATCTTGGGTATATACTACTATATATAAAATAGATAACTAATTAGGACCTAGTGTATAGCACAGGGAACTTCTCTCAGTACTCCGTAATGACTTATATGGGATAAGAATCTAAAAAAGAAGGGATATGTGTATATGTATAATTGATGAATCAGCAGTGAATTTTGCTGTACATCTGAAAGTAACACAGCATTATGAATCAACTATACTCCAGTAAAAAATTTAAATAAATGAATAGATAGATTCATAAAAAGAAAGGTCTTGGTATATGAAAATCCATTTTCAAAATAGATAATGATCATACATACTTAGGATGTTCTAAGTTTTTCACCACTGTTGAAAACTAAACCTATTGTATTTTTTACATGAAACCCAGCCCCTGGACGTACCTCATGCTTTTCTCCTTTTAGTTTATTTAGAAGTAAATAAAAGAATTCATATAATGAGACATCTACAATTTGTTGAGCTCTGCAATCTTCTCAAGGCAGAGGAATTTTGATGGTTATAACTGGTCTATGAGGTGGAATGTATTCAGATGTCTGTCTGAATTATAATTCTACCTGATACATACTTCCTTTGTGACCATGAAAAAGTTAGTTACCTTCTCTGCCTCAATTTTCTTGTGCTTAAAATACAAGTAATTATACTTCTTACTTCAAAAGGTTCTTGTGAAGACTAAATGAGGTAATGCCTATAAAATGCTCTGAACGGTATCTGACACAAAGTAAGCAGTTAATGAATAGTAAATATTGTCATTGCAACCAGTGGATAAGACTGATGTCAGGTCTTTAACTTCCCTAGAAGGTGAAAATCAACAAGGACAAATAATCTGTAAACAGTCTTGCGTGCCCTGCATGCCCAGTCGCTTTAGTCATATCTGACTCTTTGCAGCCTCATGGACTGTGGCCTGCCAGCCTCCTCTGTGCATGGGATTCTCCAGGCAAGAATACTGGATTGGTTTGCATGCCCTCCCCTAGGGGATCTCCCTGACCCAGGGATCAAACCTGCATCTCCTGCATTGCAGGCAGATTCTTGACCACTGAGCCACTGGGGAAGCCCTGCAATCATATTTAACTATAAGTAAAAGAATGAGTGGTGCTAGTCCGTTTGGGGCTTTGAACTTCCTTTTAAATAGAAAACTAAGAATGCTTATGCTATTAATATAGTATTTTTCAGATTTTTATATGTGACTTCGTTTTTGTTTATGAAAACAAAGTCACTCAGTGCTTTATAATTTATATTTTATTTTAGGCTTTTCTGTATTAGAATGAAAATTATTAGTGACTTTTCTGTTAGAGCTGATAGATCTAGTTTCTGCTTAGGTTCATCAGTTTAAGTGATTGCTTCTAATTCATGATATCTCCATGGCTGCCAACATTCATTCAAATGAGTGAGACTGCACTCTTCCATCAAACTAGTTGTTTTGCATCTCTATACATAGTACTCTGGGTTTTCTTCATTATAATTCTTCTGGAAACTAGAAACTAATAAAGTCAGTGAGATGGAATAATGGTAGTATCTCTTTACTAAAACTGTTTGTAAAGATGATTTGAAATATTGATGACATTTCACAGTCATTCACGGAATTTCTAAGGAAAAAGCTGTTCACAGCCACTGATTTTATCATATCTGGTTGATGATACTTCAACACCTTTAATGAGTAAATCATTGAAACACACCACCATCTTTGGTTAGAGATGGGTATTTCACTCACTGAGAGGTTTTGCAGCTTGCTGTGTGGTGATAGGTGGCAATGATGGAGTTGCAGTCTAGAAAAAAAACTTTTAAACCATTATGGAAGGAAAAGAGAATAAACTAAAGGTAAATAAAAAAGATGAAGGCAAAAAGGCTCAGCCATCGTATTAGAAGTACTGACAACCCTCTTCTTTCTGAAATCTCCAAATATCCCTAGACCTCCCAGCTCCAGTACAGTATCTTTCTTCTAGGGTTTCCAGCCAGAATCTTTTTGATTGACTGAGAATTCTTTTGAGTGCTTCATGTCTGTCATCAAAGATTTATTAGAGACCTTTGTGTTTGAAAAGAGTGTGTGTGTGTGTGTGTGTGTGTGTGTGTGTGTGTGTGTTATGTCTGTGTGTGGTCTCTCGGTGTATGTGTTTGTGTCTGCACCAGATGCAGATGTGCTGCCTCAGTTCCTGAGAAAACAAAACAAGTCCTGTTTATTTGTATGAAGGCAACACAAGATTGACAGTGGCCACAATATGCAAGTATTTTACTTTCCAAGGAATACTGTAATTGAGTCTAAGTGAGAACCTTTAACTAAATTGCAAAGGAATATACTAAATGAAAAACTTACAAAGGGGAAATAATGTACATTGCAATCATAAATAACATATTGTAGTCTTTCAGAGTTTCTCAGTCCTTTGATGAAATGATTAGAAACCAAAATGGCAAAAGCTATGATCAAATCAAATTCAACCATATATTAAGAAAAGTTCTAAAGTATACTGTCTTTCCCATATTTCCTTTGGTTTCTTACAGTGTATACTTTTATAAATTAATTTCTACTTACAGAACATATTTGATGTGTTGAATTAAAACCTTAAATTTCTAATTATGCCTGTTTAGCAGTACAAAACTGTGTAAAATAAGAACTTGCTTTACGTTCAGTTGTGCTTGGATATTTCAGAACCATTTCTGAGACCAGCTTATTTTAAAAGATAAGATGTCTGATAACAAGAGGGAAAACCTGTGTGATTTAGGTCTAAGCTTAGACCAAACAGGAATGTTTAAGCACTGGAAGGAATGGATAGTACCTTTATTAAAGTTAACTTGTTCTTCTACTATATGGAAGTTTGTCATAAAACTTAGCTATACCTGTGTGATGTGGTACCTCATTTTTTCAGTCAACTGTTATGTTTTCAACTTAAGCTTACTTAAAGTTTTCTGAAAAGATTATACAAAGACAGCATTCAATTAAGGATTAATCACTATGGCAACTGAGATGTGGTGACTGAAAGGGGGAGGATGTATTCTCCCCTCAGTTTCCTGCCAGCTGTCATAGTCAACCTCTGTTGCCTGAATCCAAGCCAAAATATAGACTGTGACCAACTCGAAGAAACTATATCTGTATTTTTATAAATTGGTACAAGTATCAGACTATAAAAGAAGACTTAATCCCCTGAATGGGATGACAGACACTTGGCACTCTTGCCAATGTTTGACAGAGAAATAACGGGTCGCTTTGTAGTAAAACCTGGATTAATAGTAAACCCTTCTTTATGTTACTGCAGTGTGGTGTAAATGAGAGAACTAAGCATGCTGTCAGCCTGGGGGCGGAGGTGGCATGGGGGAGAGAGTCTTTTATATAACCAGTGCAGGTTTAAGCACTGTTCAGAATACTGTAAATACAAAATGTTGTCTTAGTAAGACTTCTCTTTCTCGTATTTGTATTAGATTGGCATTTTGTAGGTTACTTAAAGAAAGGATTTTTATGAGCTATGGTGGATTTGATTGCAGTATGTTTATACAGCTTTTGGAGTCAGCAAGGAGAGATGGGCTATTTACAGTAAGCAGACTTTGGGGAGATACAGCATTCCATTAGCCTATTTTTCAGGATAGTGAATGGCATAATGGTTTAAAGTAATTGTTCACAAACGACTGGTTTATGAACTAGTCCAGTAAGTAAAGTGTATGGTTTCACCATGCAGTGGAATTAACTCTTGCTGGGTGGGATTTTTCATGGTCTTATCATTTTTCTGTCTTGAGATGTTAATTTTATAGTATTTGCATCAGAAAGTTTTTCTTCCAAGTGATTTTAGTAAAGATCAGATTTTTAAAGTTGTGTGTATATATGTATAAAATTATGGAACCAGTGTTGGCATGAAGAAGGCTTTGGTATTTCTATCCTTAGAACTAAGATTGATTCAGAGAGATAGACAGTGTCATTTGTGAAAATCACCTGTTACCTAGTCACAGAAATGAGAATCTGGTGTTACCTGTAAACATCTATTCCACTTCTAGCTGGTGGCAACGAGGAGCTGGGTCATCCTTTCTCAAGGTGAGGTCACCAGGATTGCTGGAGTAATGTCACTAATGAGCTAATGAGGACAAAACCACATTCAGTTCTTGCCAGAAAGGCATCAGTTCAGTTCAGTCGCTCAGTCGTCTTTGAGACCCCATGAACCGCAGCACACCAAGCCTCCCTGTTCATCACCAACTCCGGGAGTTCACCCAAACCCATGTCCATCGAGTCGGTGATGCCATCCAGCCATCTCATCCTCTGTCGTTCCCTTCTCCTCCTGCCCCCAATCTTTCCCAGCATCAGGGTCTTTTCAGATGAGTCAGCTCTTCACATCAGGTGGCCAAAGTATTGGAGTTTCAGCTTCAACATCAGTCCCTCCAGTGAACACCCAGGACTGATCTCCTTTAGAATGGACTGTTTGGATCTCCTTGCAGTCCAAGGGACTCTCAAGAGTCTTCTCAAACACCACAGTTCAAAAGCAGCAATTCTTCAGCACTCACCTTTCTTCACAGTCCAACTCTCACATCCATAATGACTACTGGAAAAATCATAGCCTTAACTAGACAGACCTTTGTTGGCAAAGTAATGTCTCTGCTTTTGAATATGCTATCTAGGTTGGTCATAACTTTTCTTCCAAGGAGTAAACATCATTTAATTTCATGGCTGCAGTCACTATGTGAAGTGATTTTGGAGCCCAGAAAAATAAAGTCAGCCACTGTTTCCACTGTTTCCCCATCTATTTGCCATGAAGTGATAGGACCAGATGCCATGATCTTCATTTTCTGAATGTTGAGCTTTAAGCCAGCTTTTTCACTCTCCTCCTTCGCTTTCATCAGGAGGCTCTTTAGTTCTTCCTCACTTTCTGCCATAAGGGTGGTGTCATCTGCATATCTGAGGTTATTGATATTTCTCCCAGCAATCTTGATTCCAGCTTGTGCTTCCTCCAGCCCAGCATTTCTCATGATGTACTCTGCATGTAAGTTAAATAAGCAGGTGACAATATACAGCCTTGACGTACTCCTTTTCCAGAAAGGCATACATGTTTATTATTGTATTTATGGTTATTGCTTATTGCTTACTAGTAGGGGTGATGAGTGAAGCTCTTTCTCTTATTCTGTGCAATAACCTGTTATTAGTTTTGTTATTAGTGTGTGTGTTAGTTGCTCAGTTTTGTCCGACTCTTTGCAACTCCATGGACCCTATAGCCTGCCAGGCTCTGTTAGTAGCACCAATAATAAAATATGTTAGAATACCATAAAAGATAACCAGTTCAGTCCTCAAATTTTATAAATAAAGGACCCACCTTGAACTGTGCCTGGTTTATCATAAAGAATACTGTAGAAAAAAATTATATTTGACAGTAATTATAAGCTAATGTGACAGTGGCCTGGGCTGATTAAAATATTCTTTGCTCATTAGGAAATAGCTTGATTCTAATTCTTCTCCTAGCTGGTCATTGTTGCCAATTGCTTAGAAGATTGATAAGGTGTCTTTGAACAGTTTCTCTGTTTAGAATGATTGGAAGATTATAAATAGTTTAAAAATAGTATTTCTTCAAATAGTGCTTCCTAAAAGAATCCACCTGCCAATGTAGGAAATGCAAGAGACACTGGTTCAATAAGATGCCCTGGAGGAGAAAATGGCACCCCACTCCAGTATCCTTGCTGGGAGAATCCCATAGTCAGAGGAGCCTGGTGGGCTGTAATTCATGAGGTCACAGAGAGTCTGACACGACTTAGCATCTGAGCATAAGTAACAATATAAAGGCTTAGAGATATAAGGCCTCATTGAACTCTGATTGACTTTACCTAGTGACTTAAGAGAATGTTAAGCACTTAACAGCCCTTTTCAAATGTATATTTTATCCCTCTATGAAAACCATGGTGTCACTTGGACATGCCCACTTAATGGAAACACCTATCACCTTATCGGCCAAGAATCCTGCCTCTACACATATGAATTCTGAGTTGCATAGGATGAATAAAGTAGAATGATAAGTATAGGGAATCATAGTATTTCAGAACTTGAAGGATTCTTGGAGACTAATGCAAACAATACTATTTTACTGATTTTTTTTTTTTTTTAATGAGATGGTATATGACTTCCCTCAGGCTCAACAGTGGCAGTCAGCTTAAATCCCTGTAGTCTTTCAATCCTTCTGGTTTCTCCCCCAGTTCCTTTACTTTCTATTTTGCTTTGGAGATTTTCCTTTTTTTTTTAATTCTATTTTGCTTTTCCAATATGACAAATCAGTCTAATTTTTCAAGATAACTTGTCTATTAAGAATTTCCCTCACTTTAGCAGTTAACAAAAAATTCGGGTGGATTGAATGTATCCTTCCCTTTAAAAATCTTCCTTTAGATAGTTAAAACTATCTGGACTCAAGAAATACCGTAAGACTTGGCAGTATCTACTCAGCCTTAGTTGTCCTAACTCCGAAATCTCCAAACCTCTTTACCTCTCAGCATGTAACTCAGATGTGCCACTCTTTCACAAAGCCTGCCCCAGTTCCAGCGTAAGCTGTCCTTCCTATGCTTTTTCTGCTTCATGTAATAGTACTTTGGCCTAGTTATTCTAACATACGACTTCCAAATTTTTATCAGTTGGGTAAGTACACCTCTTCTTTTCTAGTAAACTCTGGACTTTAAAAATAGCAGAATATATCTCTGATTCTCATTTGATAACTCTGGAGACCTAAAATAGTGTCTTGTATATTTGATACTTTTTGAGTAATTTAGGTTTTCAGTTGTTGTCAGGGTATAATGAACCCCATCCCTATGTTCTGAAAATTAAATAGTTTAAACTATCTTTTCTATAAACAAATCTCAGGATTTTCCTAAAAATCCTCTGGCAATGACTTGGGATTGTTCAGAGCTACTGACTGTATTTATAATCAGCCAAGGGAAACAATCCCTCCGTATCTGAATTAGAAGTACTCTCAGGTTTGCCTGTCATTCATGGTCTTCAGTAAACTTAGTCTACACCTCCGACCAGATCATCTACTGGCTGCTCCTTCACTCCCAGTTCAAGTTTCACTCCCTCCATAAAACCTCAGTCTTCGGAGATCACTCTCTTCCAAGCTCCTTCCACACCCATTCTCTGTGCCTATCATCACTGTAGACGTGGTGGACACCATGTTAGTGTTTGTTCTCTTCTCATGTATGTTACAAATTTCTTAAGGATCAGGACCACAGTGTACATGTCCATTAGCATCACCACTTAGCAACAGGCAATACAGAGTGAAAGTTCAGAAAACGTTTGTTATTAGTAATTCCTGCAAGACATTACTACATAATGCAGATACCCACAACAGTTTTCACTGTGAGTATAGGCTCCACAAATTAAATGTTAAAAGGGGTATTCTAGCAGATGATGTAAAGATGTTAGTCATTTTGGAGCAGCAGAAATGCTGGTATTCTTCATCTTCACTCATTATCTGTCATCTATTGACCATAGTTCTAGTGTAGGAAACCCGCCCAAGAAGGGAGAACATAGAGAATGGTGTCAGAAAGATATCCACACCCATGTGTGACTTTGTGAACTTTCCTCATCTAGCAGTAGCAAATCCAAGCAGTCACTTTGGAGTAGTTTCCTGTGTTCCAGTCTCAATTTGGTGCTAGCCGGGTTTTCCAGTCTCATTCTGAGACACTCATTCAGAATTGCTGAGAGTGCCAGGCACTGTACTAGACCCTGAGAATAGCAAGCTGAACAGGTTCTTCCTAGTCATCCTTCAGTTTATGAATCAGTCTTCAAGCACACCATGGATTTTTACCCTTCCATGTCTTTGCTCTTGTGTTTCTTTTGTTTAAAATTCCATTTTACCTGTGTCTGCCTGTTGAACTCCAACTCCTTGTATCATTAGTGACAGTTCTTCTCTATCTTCTCCAAAGCAATATAAATATTTTCCTCAAATTCATCTTTACTTGTGTGTGTATATGCATGTATGTATGCTATGGCACTTATTGTATTATGTGACACCTTATATATATCTGCAGAAGGGAAAGGCTACCCACTCCAGTATCCTGGCCTGGAGAATTTTATTAAGCCAGCTACTAAAGACATTTGTAAAAATGTAAAATATAGTCAGTCTTCTGGTTAGTTTTTTGTTTGTTTGCCTTGGAAAATATTAACTTTTTGTTGGTAAAAAGAGTTATTTAAGTTAACATGTAATTATTTTTATTTTTAATAAATTAATTGTTTTAAACTTTCAGTAGATAAAACCCACATAAACAAAATCTCTTTGGGGTCCTCATTAATTTTTAAACTAAACAACGGTCCCAAGACCAAAAAGTTTCAGAATTGCCACCTTAGATCATGTGGACAGGGTCACTTGATTATTAAATTCAGTTCTAGTGGAACATACTTTCAGTTGGCCTTTCTCTGTGTGAACACTCTACCTCCTCTGCTACATGGCCCCTGAAAGCATATCAGAGTAGAAGAGAGTGAAAATGATGCGGTTATATGAAACCTACTCCAGTTCACCAAGTGAAGTCGCTCAGTCCTGTCCGACTCTAATTCACTAAAAAGGAGAATTATTCACAGTTTTCAGTACTTGATTATAAACAGTAATCTGCATCCAACTTCACAACTAGTAACAGTGTCCCTGTGTCATTTGTGGCACGGTGCCTGAAATGTTGTTTCCTAGACATTGGAGAGCCAGCCATAGCCTTGTAACTGAATCAGCCTACATAGAAGCCTACACTTACTCTAGTTGGAGGCCTAGAGGAAGGAAGTGAGAGCCTAAGCTCCCTATGGGAAGTGCCAGCCACTGGAAAGGCAAGCAGGGGCGAGTGCCTGCCAAGAAAAGACTTTAAAGTTTTTCCATCAGCACCACCCTTCCGTGGTCTTTTCACTAACAAGTATTATTTAGTGTAGAACCTTCAAGTAATCTTTACAGACATTTTTATATTAACATAAATATTATATGTAAAGGTTTAAAATTTAGTCAGGATTATAAGATGCTAAGGAACTTATTCATTACAACTTATTGGAGATCCTAAAAAGACTAGTAGAATTGTGAACTTTAAATATGGAAGAGACTGATGGGGGTCCCAGATCCAAATTTTTATTCCCTAGATCCTGATCTCCAAATCCCTTTTTACTCCTTAGGATAATAAGGCTCAAAAAGATTAAAAAAAAAAAAAAAAGATTTTTCCCAAATTTACACAGTAAATGACCAAGGAGGGCCTAGACACCAGGGCTTGTAGTGCTGAGTCTTGCTCAGACAGCTACCCCAAAAGGCCCTAGATCTTGCTCTAGCCTTTGTGTGTAGGTATTGAGGGGAATCTACCGCCTGACCATCCTCTCATGAAGGTCTGAGATTATATTAGCAGAAACTCCCTGTTGCTGGCCCACAGGCTTTTTTGAAGGTGATTGCCACCAGCTCACCTGGCCCTTTCCTACAGGTTAACTGCTGTGGCAGTCCCTCCAGGTTCCCAGGTCCCAGGGAGACAGGGCTTCTGCATTTCTGCCTGTAGTGTGTGCCCACAGTAGTCAACTGTACTCCCGAGGCCATCACTTTGTTCTTTCAGATAGATGAGTTTCTTGGACAGTGAGAAATGGATATTGTGCACAAAAAAAGGGAAGCTAGGCTCAGGACAGCCTGTCCTTTTGTGGCTCACTCTGAAAGCAAAGCACTACCAAAAAAGAAAGTACATACATATCTATATATATATATATATATATATATATATATATATATATATATATATAACTGAATTGTAACTGTTACTCCTTCCAGGAGGAAAACAAACCCATAATTACAAACTTTAATCTCCCTTTACCACCTAAAAAAAGGGGAGGGAGGGAAGGTTTGGATTTGAATCTAAGTTTGTTTTTTCAGATTTGAATGACATTTTTAAACATATGCAGAAAATTATACTTCATTGTATATTTGTGGTGGGTCCTCTAACCAGCTGGCTTTTCTCCAGAGTCTGAGTGAAGGCAATTCAGGGGTATCTCACAGTTGCCTTAGGTTTTTGTTGAGTATTGGAAAACTACATTTACAGTAATATTTTCCACCTCCAGGCAGAAATCTTGAATGATCACTTGAAGGATAAGGACTTTTTCACAGTTGTGCAAAGATTCTTGAAGTTCTTTGTCATTTTGGACTCTCGGATGCCATTTGAATGAATTTATTTACATGTGCTATATGTTTTTATAGAACTCCTGATTCCCTGCTTTGCAAAGACAAGCAAGTTTATGACTTTTTTTTTAATGTGTTTACAGGGATTGGCCTTTACCCAAAGAGAGATTTCTTTTTTAATCTTTTGTTTGAACAGATGTGTAAACAAAAGCATTGCTGCCTCTCAGACTTAACTATTTAAGGTTTAATGAAGAAAAAAAGTGAAAGAGCACTTAAAAAAAAAAAAAGTCTTTGTGGCAAAGTTAGTGTGAGCAGACCAATGCGAGGGACTTTGGCTATACAACGTGCCCAGCTCTGACAGTGAGCATAGGCTGCCTTGTGAAACTCTGTGCTGTTCTCAGGAACAGGTGATCCTTCCTGGAAGGGGCAGATCCTCTGGTGATTCTTAGGATCCACACTCAGGGTTCTCAGTGGGTCAGAGCCATTGGGACCTTCCATTGCCTTTGAAAATGTCCTCCCTGATTCCCGTTTTCTCAATGACTAATCAAGGCTAAGGACTTCCCGGGTGGCTCAGTGATAAAGAATCCGCCTGCTCAGCGGGAGATGCAGATTGGATCCCTGCGTTGGGAAGATCCCCTGGAGAAGGAAATGGCAACCCACTCCAGTATTCTTGCTTGGGAAATCCCATGGACAGAGGAGCCTGGTGGGCTACAGTCCATGGGGTCATAAAAGAGTCAGACATGACTTAGCAACTAAACAACAACAGCAAAAAATCAAGGCTAATCATCTGATTATGGAAAAAAATGGTGAATGTGGCTGTTAAATATATATTGCTCTTTGTTCTGATGTATGCTCTGTAATGTTTTCTAAGGTGAGAAAAACCAGCTCAGCAGACAGATGCATTCCAAAATTGCTTAATAAAAATTTCACTACCTCCTGGTAGCCTACCACAGACAGGCTACGCATCCTATCAGGCTGTTTTGCATCGTACATTATCCCCTTCAAAGCTTCCTCTACTTGTGAGGGGTACCAGTGATCAGAATAGGAATCGGCATTATCTGCACCAGCTATGAATGTGTCTCCAGTAATTAGCCTCAAAGAGATTAAGAAAGATGGCACAGATTACAATAGTATTTCTCCTGCCAAAATGGAAACTAGAGGCTGTTCATGGTTGTTTTTGAAACTCAGTCTCCTGGATTGTAATGCTTCCTGCCCCATTTGTTGCCCACGGGTGGGTGTGTATGGGAAAACTGATGCCTATTAACTTTTCCCTTTTCCTTGCTATTCCTACCTAGATGCACTCTATAGTTCTTTAGTAATTTGCCTCCAAAATTATTTTTTACTTCAAAGAAAGAGGGTTTTTTTTTCCTTAAATGTTCTCTGCACTGAAGCTTTCCTGATGAGTCAGTGGTAAAAACCCACCGGCCGGTGCAGGAGACATAGGTTTGATCCCTGATCCAGGAAGATCCCACAGGCCTCAGAGTAACTAAGCTTGTGTACAGCACAACTAGAGACTCTGCTCTAGAGCCTAGGGTCTGCAACTGTTGAGCCCACGTGCTGCAACTGCTGAAGCCCACATGCCTAGAGCCTTTTCTCTGCAACAAGAGAAGCCACCGCAGTGAGAAGGTCTCACGTTGCAGCTAGAGAAAAGTTTAAGCAGCAATGAAAACCAAGCACAGACACAAATTAATTAATAGATTAAATTTTTTTAAATTTATTTTTTAAATTTTTACAAAAATATACTTAAAAGACCACATTCTCTGCACTATTCCAGTGAAGTTTTCTGTTTGTTGTTGTTATTGTTGTCTAGTCGCCAAGTTGTGTCCAACTCTTTTGCTACCCCCATGGACTGTAGCCTGCCAGGCTCCTCTGTTCATGGGATTTCCCAGGCAAGAATACTGGAGTGGGTTGCCAATTCCTTCTCCAGGTGATCTCCCTAACCCAGGGATCCAACCTGTGTCTCCTGCATTGCAGGCAGATTCTTTACCACTGAGTCACCTGGGAAGCCACCTGGGAAGTTTTCTATTATGTAAAGATAAATTTAATATGTAGCAGAGTAAATAGAAAAATGCTAATGTAGTCATATGGCTGTGAGGTAGGGAGAATATTCCTTTTTCCTTTTTTCAGTACACTGGCAACAAAGATTATTTGCAAACTTTTTCATTTTTTATTTCTTCTTACTCTTTCAATTGAAAATCTATGTATACCTTATCTTCTTTTTTCAGTTATGCCTTTCAAAAAATAACTACTGGTTCAATTAAAATAATGCTGTTGGCTTAGGTCTCAGTTCAGTTCAGTTCAGTCACTCAGTCATGTCCGACTCTGCGACCCCATGAATTGCAGCACGCCAAGCCTCCCTGTCTATCACCAACTCCTGGAGTTCACTCAAACTCATGTCCATCGAGTCGGTGATGCCATCCAGCCATCTCATCCTCTGTTGTCCCCTTCTCCTCCTGCCCCCAATCCCTCCCAGCATCAGAGTCTTTTCCAGTGAGTCAGCTCTTCGCAGGAGGTGGCCAAAGTACTGGAGTTTCAGCTTCAGCATCATTCCTTCCAAAGATCACCCAGGACTGATCTCCTTTAGAATGGACTGGTTGGATCTCCTTGCAGTCCAAGGGACTCTCAAGAGTCTTCTCCAACACCACAGTTCAAAAGCATCAATTCTTCGGCACTCAGCTTTCTTCACAGTCCAACTGTCACATCCATACATGACCACTGGAAAAACCATAGCCTTGACTAGACAGATTTTTGTTGGCAAAGTAATGTCTCTGCTTTTGAATATGCTATCTAGGTTGATCATAACTTTCCTTCCAAGGAGTAAGCGTCTTTTAATTTCATGGCTGCAATCACCATCTGCTTAGGTCTAATGCCTTGTAATACAGACAGTACACTTTGGGATTAAAAGAAAAAAGTACTTACTATCAAAAGTCTTTTGAATGTCTCATACTATTAATCTAAAGATAAACTTTCCTCCTAGAATCAATATAAATCTGAAACTTTACAATAAGAAATAAATAAGTTGTCCAGGGTTGTATATAGTTGACTAGGTCTAGTGTAAATTCATTTTGGCTACTCTAAAAGAAGAAATGCTTCCCTGTAAAAGTACCCTCTTATTTGTTATAATCCTAATGTATATCTTTTACAACTTAAAATTATAGCTTTTATTTTACAGAATGTATACTTTATACATGTTTCAGTAGTAATTTTAATGATGTATTTTCAAGTGTATTTTATAGAGACATGAGTTTTGATTTTATATTTTTATCAAAATTAAGTCAAAGCAGATATTCATGATATATTGTACAGCATAGCATATTATTGTGTTTTATAATTTTAGAGTATAATCTATAAAAATAATGAATTACTATGTTTTATACCTAAAACTAATATAATATTGTAAATGAACTATGCTTCAATTTTTTAAAAAGTAGATATTTATGAAGTCTTTGAAGTGAGCCATTTCCACAGTAAACACTTAATTGTGGATAGATAAGGAGATTATTTTGGCCAAAATATATTAAAATAATTACCACTTGTAGAAATAATATATATTTAGTGTTTTTGGTTTAATTAAATAATTTTTATATTCTGAATTTTGTTTTTAATAACATATTTCTTTTTGTGACAATAACATTAAAAAAATTTTAATTATATAAATCAGATTAGGATTTAACACAATTAGCCATGGCCCACCTTTTACCTTTTTAGATGTGTTTAATTCTGAAGGGAGAGAATTTTTCCTCTACTTTTTCAACTTTCAATTGGCTGCTCCACATAGGAAACAGCCAAAGGAGAAAGATATATTACTACTCATAAATTGGAATTATTTCAATATTCTCTAATAGATTTAGCTTTCTTAAGTAACCCATGGAGCTTCCCTGGTAGCGCGGCTGGGAAAGAATCCACCTGCAATGCGGGAGACCTGGGTTTGATCCCTGGTTGGGAAGATCCCCTGGAGGAGGGCATGGCAGCCCACTCCAATATTCTTGCCTGGAGAATCCCATGGACAGAGGAGCCTGGTGGACTACAGTCCACAGGATTGCAAGGATTTGGACATGACTAAAGTGACAGCACAGCACAGCACAAGTAACCCCACATTTCCATTCAGTTAATCTCATCATCAAATGGATTTTTTAACTATATATTTACATTATTTAGAAATAATTTCTATACTCTTTACACCTACTGAATTTTATTTTTAATAAATATTCCAGAAGTTAAATTTGATTGTTTTTGTAAAAGTACCATAGTAGAAATACCTAACAATATCCAATAATTTATGGAAATAATCATGAACATAGCAGTTACTGTTATAAATTAAACTCAGTGTCAAGCTTTGTAAAATACTTATTAGCAGACATGTTTTTATTATACAAATACCATGCAAAGTTCTTATCTTCATAATTTCCTCCTTGACATTATAACCATAAATCTTAAGAGGAAGGAAACCTACATCAGCATCATGGAGTATAGAGATAATTCCTCAAAGCAAATCTTGGACAATTTTGAAGAAACTCTTTAGGGAAACTTTGCTATCAATTAGAGGCTTTTATGGAAACTGGGCTTTCTGCTTCCTTCATGTTAAATGATCTCAAATTTTCCTATTGAATACAGACATAGAGTTCCAGCTGTTGGCCGTTCTGTTCTCTGGTGGAAAGAAGAGTGGATTTATTTTGCTTTCCAGAGCTGGCAGTCTTACCTTCTACCATAATGTTGAGAAGCAATAATATTATCTTTTAAATTCTTAATCCAGCTCATTTTACTGAATTTTTCATTTCTTGACCTGTCATTACTGTTGCCCCAGTGTCACATGACTTCCCAGCTTTGAGATAAGTGGTAGTAAACGAGTTTGCATCTAATTTCACATTATTTGGAATCTTATCATCTTGGTCGCAGGCCTTGTACTTTACTTTATAATAAATTATAACTGCCCCTGGAATTGTAACTGCGTTATGTCACTGCTTTCTTTATATTATCTATTGTAAAAGATACTATTTTACTACAAAATAGTGACACCAGCTTTTATAACCAGGGCATCAAAGTGTTTATTAAACAAATTAGTAAATGAAATTTTGTTTCACAGCCTTGTTTCAGTAAGTGTTAAACTACCCTACTAAAATGGAAATCTGAACCTAGATTTTTTTTTAAATAAAAGATGGAATATTGAGCCCATGTGAGAGAAAAATACTTTTCTCTTTTCATTATTATCTAAAATAATCAGATTTTAAAGTATAGAATATTTGTCATAAGTTTAAAATATAAAATTCACATGTCTGATAGCTATGATTGGAAAAGTTGAATTTTCCTGAAGAATATATAAAACTAATTTAAGAAAAAATGTATCTGGAGTTTGAAATATGAGTTTTATAATACTTCCAGAGTCAGAAAGACTCAGAGTAATCATGTAAATAATTGAAGATTGCCATTGCTTGGCATGATTTCTCCATGACTTCAGAAATTACGGTATATGAGGAGAGCATGTTTCTGGTTGGCCCAGTTCCTTCTCTTTTGGCTTATTCCCTTTATCCCCACATAGACATTACCATCCCTCCTTATAATAATGGACAATTATTTCTTGAGAATCATCAAAGATAATGAGCTTTTTTATTAGGAACTTTTAAAATTCATCTTATTTTCTTGTGATGTGAAGTAAATGCATCAAATCTCTTTCAAATTTATCTTTAGTGATGAACATGTTTCTCTCTTTATTAATAATGTTTTAAGATATAGGAAATGATGTATTTGAGGAAAGTACTTTCAGCATTACTGACTAATGCAAAGCCCTAGTTCAAACTGACAACCTGGCATTTTGTGATGCCCATCTGAATCACAGTAGATTTTGAAGAAGTCTTTCTTTTCATTAGGAATGGTTTGCTTTTTAAAAAATAATACAATTATTTCTCTTGTTCAGTTTATTTCAGTGAAATGAATATAAATTAAAGAGATAAATTATTTAATTTTAAAAAGGAATAAACTAAATGTGCCATTTTAAAAAGGGAGGGGTAACAGCATTTTTAAGTCCCTTAAGAGTACAAGCCTCCTTCTGTATGTAAATATTTTGGTTCTCAACTACATTGCATAGTGGCAGGAACGTAATAGGTGCTTTGTAAATATATGTGGAATGAAAGCCATTCCCCAGCCACATTCAATGATATGTACTACTTCAATCCCATTGAATACCTATAAAAGAAAGAGTAATTGTCTTACTGAGAATTACTAATCTGTGTTTTGCAGTATTTGTATGCCTGCAAATTTCTTAAATGGTAGTTAACTGGGTGTAGAATTCTGGGTTGGTAGGTTTTTTTCCTCCCTGCATGTTGAAGATAACCTCACTATCTTCTGCTGGCAGCGATGGTGATACTAGTAGTAGTAATGAGAAGTCTCCCTTTAGTTTGATTATTACTTCTTTGTGGGAGAGCTTATCTTTTTTCTCTGTTTATAAGATATTCTCTCTTCTGTGATATAACAAGGTATAGATTTATTTTCATTTTTCACACTAGAGAGTCTCCTTCTTTACTTTGAAGATTCGTGCCTTCTTCAGTTCTCTGCCGTTATATCTTTGGCGTTATCTCTTCTATTTTCTCTATTCTGTCCTTCTAATATTTTATAAATTTGGTTTATCTTCTGACAGGTCTTCTGTCTCTTAATTTTTCTTTCTTGTTTTTCTTTTTTAATCTCTGCACAGCATTCTGAGTAATTTATTCTACCAGTTTATAAACTGTCATTGTAAGGCTATTTAGCCTGCTTCTTAACACAGATTTTAAGTTTGTTTCTATGTCCTTT
Organism: Capricornis sumatraensis; assembly: GCF_032405125.1. Classification (NCBI taxonomy): domain Eukaryota; kingdom Metazoa; phylum Chordata; class Mammalia; order Artiodactyla; family Bovidae; genus Capricornis; species Capricornis sumatraensis. The sequence continues at coordinate 91,768,539 of NC_091074.1, forward strand.
TTTCCAAACCTATATTTCCCTTCTAGAGTTTGTATCTTGTTCTTTCTCAGATCTGGTATTTTATAATACCTAGTACTTCCTTTATTTTTCTGGACATGCTAATGATTTAAAGTCTCTTTCACATTGCTTTGTAACCTATAATTCCTCAGATACAAATTCTCACATTTGTTGTATCTGCCCACTTTCATGGTAGTGGGTTCTGTATGTTCTTTATAATTTTACCTGAGCTCTTCCCGCTGCACTCCCCCTTAGAATCACAAGCATTCCCTAAACTTAAAAAGTGTTCCTATGTTATGTTTTACCCCTCATTGAGATCTATGGTTTTCACTGATTCTGGGCTAGTTTTTTATGTTGGTTTTTAGCTTAGATTTTCCTTACAATGCAAGTGTGTTCCACAAATCGCACAGGCTGGACATTCCATGTTTTCACCAGTGATTCTATCAAGACCAAAAAAGTAGCCTATTTCTATCCTGTGCCCCAGTTTGGGCTTTCCTAGCTTTAATTTAAAAATTGGATATCCTTTTAATTCCTACTGTGTTTTTGGTTTGTTGATCGTTTTAACTCAGAGAGTTAAATCTTTTCCATTTTCCCTCTACACATGGAGTCCTGCAGTCCAGAACTTAGGACCCATCCTTGGGGGCTGCTGAGCTTCAGCTCCCACCTGCTGCTGTGTTACTTTAATTTGGGCATCTAGAGATTTTCCTTTCTATTTTTGAGCTCAAATATAACTTTATTGTTGTCAAATTACATCCAATATTTCCCAGGTAGCTCAGTGGTAAAGAATCCACCTGCCAATACAGGAGAGGCCAGAGACCCAGGTTCAATCCCAGGTTCAGTTGTTAAACATCGTAACAATTACTTCTTGCAACTCAATAGATATTGAAGTAGGATTTATGAAACTAGTTTATTTCATTATCATTAAAGATTATTATTTTTAAAAGTTTGACTACTTACATAAGATTAAATAACTGAAAGTCTGCTTAGTAATATTGAGAAAAATGTCTAAATTAAAAGTTTTTAAATATCTCATTTTATACCATTATTTACATCACTAATTTGTATCCTTATTTAGGAAAGTAGATGCCAGCATGTGTATCAGTATACCCACAGTCTTGACAGTAGAAACATCATATTACCATTACCTTTCGTATATCTTTAAGAAAGATACATCTTTAGCATATATCTTAATGAAAATAGAAGCATCACATTACTGCCAAATGTAGTATCTTTTTAAAGATCTAACAAGATCTGGCAATGATTATCACTTGGAGAATATGATATGGTTTGTTGGTTTAGTTGCGAAGTTGTGTCTGACTCTTGTGACCCCATGGGCTGTAGCTTGCCAGGCTCCTCTATCCATGGGATTCTCCAGGCAATAATACTGGAGTGGGCTGCCATTTCCTTCTCCAGGGGATCTTCCCACCCCAAGAATCAAACCCAGGTCTCCTGCATTGCAGGCAGATGCTTTACCAACAGAGCTACGAGGGAAGCCCATGAATATGATATACAAGCTTGTAAAGAATACTGGGAAAAAGTAAGACAGACTTCTTATTTGAGTAAAAATGAATATTTTTTAAGTTTTTGCTCTCATCCCTTGTTTCAGACACATAAGGAAAAAATGAAGGGCGATGTATCAACACGTACAAAGGAATGCCAACCACCAAGTGAAGGCAGCATTTCATTTCCTCTTTACATTTCACACCCTGTAAGCCAGAAGAAGAAAAAAGTCTGCCGAATAGACCAGACCACCTTCATAGTTGGAGAAACACCGAAGGGGATCCGCAGGTATGTCATCTATAATAACACCTGGCTTTGTGAATAGTTCTCAAAAGAAATATAACTACCTAGTTAAATACATAAATTATTTGAATTTTAACTACATTTAGCATCTGAATATTTCAGAAAAATCTAAATTTTTACACTTAAAAAAATAAATCCCCAAATTCCCTCATGAATCCAGTGGTTGGGACTCAGCACTTGCACTGTGGTGGCCTGGGTTCAGTCACTGATTGGGGAACTAAGATTCCACAAGCTTTGCAGCATGGCCAAAAAAAAAAAAATCTAAAATGTTTCAGTGTTCTAAGAAGGTTAATCCCTGAATTGATAAAAGATGAAATACAGGTAAATGAAGTAGGTAGATTTTATATAGGTAAATGAAATACTTGAGTGCATTCTATTCATTTAGTCATTGAATATTTATTGAGCACCTGATACGCACTCAGGCATTGGGCTAAGTGCTGGATATACAGTGTCAAAAAAGAGACAAAGAGCTTACAGTACAGTGAGATGAGGTTTGGCATCAAACCATAAAATTTTCAAAAGTAAAAAAAAAACATAAGTAATTATGAAATAGTGTGTTATAGGAAAGAAATGGACAGTTTATAGAGAAGAGTGGGATCAGGAAGGGCACCACTTCCTTTCTAGCGGGTAGTCAGGGAAGACCTCTCTACACAAGTGACATGTGAGTTAAGACTTAAAGGATAATCAGGCAAAGAACAGAGTAAGAACTTTCTGAAGAGGGAGGGGCTTTTGAGAGAAGGCTAGTGTACTTAGTGCATAATAAATCAAGGAGAGAATGGCATGAGATGAAGGGAGAGACATATATGAGGCTGGAGCATGCAAAGCCTTGTAGATTGTAGAAAAGAATTTGGATTTTGTTCCAACCGCAGTAGAAATTGCTGAAGCATGACATGATTTGATGTATTAATGTTTCTAAAAGGTTTTTCCAGCTTCTGCCTGGAAGAGGGCAGAGTGGACTAGGGGAAACCATAAGGAACTAGGTGATGGTGTTTTGCTAGAGTAGAGTAGTTGCCGGGGAGACAGAGCCAATTGGATAAATTCAGTTCGGTGTTGAACTGGTTGTTGGAAAAGGGAGAAGACAGGTTTACTCCCAATTTTAAACAACAGATTGGACTCACTGAATAGGGAAAAGTAGGAGAGACAAAAGGTTGGAATGAAAAAAAATCAAGAGTTCTCTTTCATTCATATTAAATTTGAGGATGTGGGGAAATGTCACATAGGCAGTGGATAGTGCTACCCTGAGATTTGGGGACTGGAGATCTAAATTTGGAAGTTATCAGCATGGAGATTAGAAATAGATTACAAATGGCCTTTACAGCCATAGACTGTGTGAGCAGCTTAGGAACAGAACACAGAGAGGAGAGGAGAAGCCCCAGGACTGAGCCTGGAGGGTGACTATGTACTCCTGCTGGGTAGGAGGCCCTATGTGAGACCCTGAAGTCCAAGAGAAGTGAGAGTTTCAGAAAGGAGGGAGCACTGACTTTATTGAGTACTGCTGAGGACCAGAAGCAGAAAGGGAAAGCCCCTGGAGCTGAAGGACTCTTTGGTTGCTTTCATGTGAGCACTCTAAGTAGGCAGATGCCAAGGTGAGGTGGGCAGGCAGTGAAAGGGTAAGCCCCTGGGACTGCTCCTTAAATCTGGATGGGGAAACTGGCAGTAGCTGAAGGGCATTGTGGGATCAAGGGTAGTTTGTTTTTAGGTTGAGAAGATAATATTGGGTTGGCCAAAAAGTTCATTCATGTTTTTCCTTAAGATTGCCAACGTACGAGAACCTATTTGTATATCAAGGAAAAAGACTAATAGAGGAAAAAGAGATTATACCAGGGAGGTGACAACAGAAAGAGTGAAGTCCTGAAGGCAGAAAAAGGTGGGATCGAGACCACAGGTGAAGGTCTAGCCTTTGAGAGGTACTAAGAGAAAGGGACAACCTAAACAGCATAGTGAAAAGCAGAGACATTACAATAGAGATGATATTGTGGCTATGTTGATATAGTCAAAGCTGTGTTTTTTCCAATAGTCACGTACGGATGTGAGAGTTGGACCATAAAGAAGGGTGGGTGCTGAAGAATTGACGCTTTTAAACTGTGGTGTTGGAGAAGACTCTTGAGAGTCTCTTGGACTGCAAGGAGATCCAACCAGTCAATCCTAAAAGAAATCAATCCTGAATATTCATTGGAAGGACTGATGCTGAAGCTGAAGCTTCAGTACATTGGAAAATAAGACCCGGATGCTGGGAAAGATTGAAGGCAGGAGGAGAAGGGGACGACAGAGGATGAGATGATTGGATGGCATCACCAACTCAATGGACACGAGTTTGAGCAAGCTCCGGGTCACGGTGAAGGACAGGAAAAACTGGCATGCTGCAGTCCACAGGGTTGCAAAGAGTCGGATATGACTGAACAACTGAACGACAACAAGAGAAAGGCGTAAAGAAAGGCACAGATACAATGGGTATTTCCTTAATTAATTGAGAATTAAAGCATCGGTATTGAGGGAGAAAAATTGGGGGAAAGAGAAATTATGAAAGAAGTAATTTATAAAGTAGTAAAGCACGCTTGTGGGGCTAGAATTCCTGAGTGATGTTAAGTCCCTTTTTGAGAGTAATTACAGTGAAACCTTCTGTGCAGTTGTACAGACTTCATTCAAGTTTCAGTTGCTCAGTTGCAGACACAGAATAGGCAAACAGCTGAGTTTTACAAGGAGAAGGAAAGGAAAGAAAGGAAGATGAATGATGTTCGCAAAGAAGTGATTATAAAGTTGAACCTAAACTCAACAAAGGGATGTTGATGATAGTGAGAAAGCAGAAGAGTCAGCAAATTGGAGGACTTGATGAGATGAAAAGTACAATCCAACATAGTTGTCATGGGGATAATTGAGTAGTTGAACTGAAGCATGATATGACTGAATTCAGGAATTTGGAAGTTGTGCAGTTAATGGTAATGACATTAGTGGTATGATCTTGGCAATAGGGACCTGCGTGAAATTGAGTCTTTGGAGGTGAGGTAAAGAAACTAGTGGGCCAGGAGTTGGGTGGGACATCCACACGGATACTGATATTACCAAGAATGATGGCAGAAAATGGGAAAGGAAGCAACGTTAATCCAGGATCTTGAGTGTCAGTCTCCAGCAGGGAGCAACTAGGAAGTCAGTTAATAAGATGGGGTGGGAGTGAGAATGGAAAGCTGGATAGCATGCACCTTAAAGAGTAGGAGGAGTTTTTAAGAAAAAATAATCTGGAAACAGCAGTGGGAAGCTTGAACTCTGAGGCTTAAGGATGGGAGGTATAAGAATTTTGACTTGTGAAGGCTGCATAGGAGGAGGCAGTATCTGGAGGAGACAGAGGGACTCCTTGGGTAGAAGACACAGGAGAGATGGTAGATCATAGCCTGATTCCAGGGGCACCAAGGAGTGGTCTGGAAGGATGAGGGATTGGATTAGATCAAGGCTGTAGAGGCCAGGAGGAGGATGAGAAGCCAGTGTTCAGGGTAACTGTGGTGTAGTGACTGAGGTAAGCAGGGAGAGGAGGCAAGCTCCAGTTGGTCCTGATGGCTTCTACAGGCAATGGGAAAGTGCTAGTTGCTCTGTGTGTTCCCGATGCTTCCCTCAGGGTTTTGGCAACTCCCAGGCAACTGGCCCCTTAGCTCCTCAGGTCCTGGTGTGGCAGATTGGATCACACTCCTGAGCTGCGCACCATTGCCCAGAAAAGTGAACATCCCACACTACTACAGCATTGCAGCTCCTCACAGATATATTTACAGCAATGATTTGGAGTAAAGTTGGGGCAGTTTTGTATGGGCAATTATTTTGCTAGAAGGCCAACTGTATACATTTTTACCAATCTTTGAGAAGCAAAAGCATCTTATCCCCTTTGGCACTGTATATAAAAATAAAAGTATTGGGACTGCCCTGGTAGTCTAGTAGTTAAGACTCCACACTTGCACTGCAGAGGGCCTGGGTTCGAACCCTGGTGGGGGAACTAAGATCCTGTATGCCTCGCAACATGGCCAAAACATTAAAGAAAGGAAGGAAGAAAGAAAGAATTAACAATGATTATTTTTTTACCTGTTTTTTTTTTTTTCTCTATCTTAGCCTCAGGATAAATGTCTCATGCTACATAAAAAGGTGAAGGGTGTCTAATATTGGAATGCCAACATCTGCGCTAGGGAACAGTGCCCGAACTGCTAGCACCTCTTTCCTGTTAACCATCCTACTCTGTGTGAATCAAGAATTTATACCACGATGCAGTCCCATGGGTCATCTGAAGGAAGTTTCAGTCCTACCTTCTCTTCAGAAAGTTCAGGCAGAAACAGCATGGTTTTTAGCTGTGTTTCCACCCCTTCTCCTTCAGTTCCTCAAGAACAAGGGAGAGGAATTGAATTTTTCCACAGCTACTCTTCATCTACTTGCTGAAAGACAAAGATACCCAACTTTGATTTCTTCCCCCACCCACACCCCCTTCCCTAAGTGGCTTATGAATGTCTACAAAATTTCCCCCACAAAGTGGCTAGCTTATATCCCTTGGTTGTACCTTGCAGTCATTAAATATTTAAAGAAAACTCTTTTAAAGACCAAGAATTATGAAACCAAGTTTAGAAAGCAAAAATAAAATGAATTGTAATCATAAGTCATCCTGTAAGGGGTAATCACACAGCCCGGGATCCTGGTATAACATTCAGACAGAATAAGATCAGAAGCACCTCTCCTCCCAGAGCTGACAGAAGCACAGGGTCATAGGTGAGGTCAACACAGCAAAGGGGAAAGTACTTTGGCAACTGCTGATACACCACCAAGTCTCAGATAAATAAAAGATATTGCTAATAACTTAATCTTCACAGCACAAATATTTATTAGAAAGGCCATGAAAATGGATTCAGAAGTGATTAATAAAATAATGATACGTCGTTACTTCCTGTGAGGTTGAAACTGGAACCTCTTAAAAACATACTTGATGCTTTACAACAAGGACATTGGCCATACCCAGGACAGAAATTTGGAAACTTGTTTTTGTGTTATTTTAAATATTCTCTTGGCAATGAGAGTGACTGTTGATCAGGCATAGCTAGGACCTGGATTTGGAAACAAGTAACAGGACCAGTGTGGTGAGGACTAGAAGCCAGGGTGCTCATCTGAAACTACAAAAAAAAGTCCTGAATATATGGTATGGATTGCCGCTAAAATCAAAGGAAACACAAACTTTATACAACCTGGTCTCAGTGGCAAAAATAAGAGTGGCTTTAAGTAAAGCTCCTGTTTATGTACATTTAAAAACTCACTTTTTTTTACCCTCAGGATTCCCTGTTGTGTACAGAATGAAATTCAAACTTCTGAAATTGGCATACAGACCCCTCATGATTTTCATCCTCTTCCTTGGAGTTCCTCCTGCCCCTCTGTCCACCACGTCTTCTTGGAACTGGGCTTGTGCATCTTCCCTCTCTCTCTAGGGGGCTTCTTGGCTCATCTTTACCTGACTGGCTTGAGGTGACAGCAGTGAAGCCTTCCCTGCTATTCAGCCCACTACCAGTCACTGGCTTAGACACCCCTTTTGTGGGTGCCAACAGGGTACCATATTTACCTCCATCATAGGATTTATCCCTCCCTTCTGGTCTCATCTTCACGTATCTGTCTCTGCCAACCAGACTCTAAACTCCGTGAAGACAGGGAACTGGGATTTGTTGAGTGTTGTATAGTTTCTCTTGCAGTGCCTTGCAGAAAAGAGAGCTCTATAAATATTTTTTCAGTCAGTAAATCAAAGTTTTAAGGAAATATTATATAAAAATGGATGTAAGTCTTCAATTTGGGGACTTTTAATCATTTGCTCCAGCGTCATCTGTAGCTTTTGTTTATAAAAACATTTGTAAGCAGTGAGCCTTCCTGATTCATGGCCTAAACTCAGCATCAGCAAAGGAAAACCCTCTTAGTCTGCCTGGCCTGAATTCCACAGGCTGCAGCTTAAAAGACAGAAATATGTTTCTCACGGTACTGAAGCCTGGGAAGTCCCACGATCAGGGTGCCAGCTGATTGGATTCCTGGTAAGAGCTTTCTTCCTGGCTCACAGATGGCCACCTTTTCACTGTGTCCTCCTATGGCAGAGAGAGAGCTCACTGGTGACTTTTTTTCCCCCAAAATTTCATCTATTTATTAATTTTTGGCTGTACTGAGTCTTTGTTGCTGCGTGCAGGCTTTCTCTAGTTGCGGTGCACAGGCTTCTCATGGCGGGGGCATCTCTTGTTGCGGAACCCAGGCTCTAGAGCACAGCCTTAGTAGTTAATGGCACACACGTTTAGTTGCTCCACAGCATGTGGAATCTTCCCAGACCAGGGATTGAACCTGTGACTCCTGCATTGGCAGCAGATTCTTTACCAGTGGATCACCAGAAAAGTCTTCTGGTGGCTTTTTATGACCTCTTTTAAACTTAATTACCTCCTAAAGACCCCATCTCCAAATATAGTCACATTGGGGTTTAGGGCTTCAACATACGGATTTGGGGTGGGTGGCACAGTTCAGTCTATAGAACCCTTACTTGGGGAAAGGGACCAGAGTCTAGTGCCCAGGGTTCCTAAACGAGCTTTCCACCTCTCATCTTATTAGGGTTTCAGAAGGTGCAGTTCTTCAACGGCTTTTATTAATATCTGATGCTAACTCTGAAACTCATTTCTTCAAATACCATCTGACATTAGTTTAGTTACCTGTACTGAAAGTCAGATCCATCAGATCAAAACTGAGAAAGAATCTAGACTTATCAGTTTAGAACTTCCCTTTGTGTGTGAGTGTGTGTGTGTATGTGTGTGTGTATGTTAATAGCTCAGTCATGTCCGACTCTTTGTGAACCCACGGACTGTGGCTCGCCAGGCTTCTCTGACTGTGGGATTCTCCAGGCAAGAATACTGGAGTGGATTGCCATTCCCTTCTCCAGAGGAGCTTCCCAACCCAGGGATCAAACCCTGGTCTCCTAGAACTTCCCTTTAGGCTCATCAAAAAGGCATGTGAAATTTCTATATTGTATTTGTGGAAGAAAGAGAAAAAAGGATATAGAAGAGAAAAATTCTTTAAAACTATTAATTTTTGAGCATTTTCTCTTTTCTATTTATTGATACCCTCTTTGACAATTTTATTTCATGTATCTTGTGTGCAATATAGATTTTCAAACAGATTATATAAATTATAATTCTGCTGTAAGTCATAAATTGTCTGAATGGAAGAGCAGCATGCTGGGATCATACAATTCCCAGGAAATACCTGATTTAAAGTCAGAATAACTTAAAAAGTTGGTAATTTCATGAACTAAAGTAGTGTAAGGGAAGAGTTCACATTCTCTTAAGTACAAAATGTATGTTCATTGTGATATTAAGATAATATATGCTAATGAATACATTTACATAGCTTTGTTGCTACATAGCATAACACTGATGACAAGTTCTTTAAAAATAAAATATAGTAAAAATAACCATTGGATTTGTTCATTAAATTTTCAGAAAACAATTTGAAGAAATGGCTGCTTATTTTAAGTTGTCTTCTGTAAAGGAATTTGCTAAACGTGTAACTAATGCCACATCAGAAGAACGACAGAAAATGTTAAGAGAATTTTATACTTCCCAGTATCCAGAGGTAAGAGAATTTTTTGTGGATTCTCCCTCAGAATGCACTAAGTCTGCCTATGAGAAAGGAGAGAGAGTCAAGAATAAGTCTGAAAAAAGAGAATCTCTTATGAAAGAGCGGCTATCAGATTCTGAAACTTTGTCATTTAAAAATTCTACCAAAAAAATTTCTCCAATTTTCAGCCCCAGCATATGTAAAAAAAAATCAATTAAGTTTCAAAATCATAGTTCCTATAAAGAAAAGGTGCTTTCCAATGATATGGAAACTAAGAAATTACCTATAAGCTGTACCCAAGAGACTGACAGTGGGGAAAGCAGCCAAGCGTCCAGAGACACTGCAGCATCCTGTTCCCTGAACAGTAAGTCTGGAGCAGATGAGTTGGAAAAGTTGGAAAATGCCAGGAAAGACCAACAGGATCTCACTGGTTTGGGTATTTCAAGAAATGGACCCATCTTCAAAGTGGAAAACAAAACAATAGAAAATCCAGTGTTAGAAGACACTTCTGTGGTAGGCTTACTTGGTGACACCTCTGTTCTTGATGACCTCTTTAAAAGTCATGAGAATAGTCCCACACAACTGCCAAAGAAGGTTCTTTCTGGGTCCATAGAGAAAGCAAAACAGAGACCAAAAGATTTCTGGGACATCTTGAATGACCAAAATGACGACAGTCTTAGTAAACTCACCGACTTGGCAGTAATAGAGACTCTCTGTGAAAAAGTGCCTTTTGCGGCATCTTCCAAAAGGAAGGAGGATCTTGAAGCTTCTCTTTGGAAATCAAACGAGAAATTTTTGTGGAAAAAATTTAACTTAAGTGATACAGATGAAAGCACAGCTAATACACAAGAGTGATACATAAACATATAGATGAATTACTACAACCAATGAATTGCTGCTATCAATGTTTAGAACTCTGTGTTCCACACTAATTATGTTACAAAGTTGTCAGTATATATTTTTAATAAACCCTTGCTCTGGATTCTTTTTCAGTCTCAAATGTTACCATGTGTTGGTTTTCCTTGATAGCTGATTTGATCTTTAAAAAAAATATATGGTCATATTATAGTATAAACCTGTTATTATGAAATGGAAAAGATCCTAGATTTGTTACTGGGAGACCTGGGGCATCTCTCATTGTATAATTATGTGACCTTAGATAAGTCATTTAGGCTAGTGTGCAGCCATTTCCTCATATGAAAGATGAAGGGCTTGAAATTGATGAACATGAGTATCTTCCAGTTTAAAAACAGTTTGTTTCATTCTCCTAGATTCCATTAAGTCATAGAACCAAATTATGCTTACCCCCTCAAATCAAGTGTACATTAATGAGTTTCTTTCTTACTAGCATTTGGAAGATTAGTAACTGTTTTCCTTTTCCCTCAGTATCATGTGCTACCATTATGAAATTATTTATACAAAAGTAATAATGAGTACTAAATACATGATGTATATTAAAATAGTAAGCTCATAACTGCTCAAAAGCAAAGAGTTAATGTTGTATAATTTTACTATCAATATATGATGTATGATGCTAAAGTAATATAATTATTATCATTAGCCACAGAACATCAGTGCCTCAACTTTTTATAAAAGTATATAAAACTTCGTATAGTATTTTTGTATTTCTCTTAAGTATGAATAAATGAGTAAACATTTGATTTTATTTAAAACTTTTATATTTTGTTGAATTTAACATATGCTTTATAACCAGTAAAATGTGTTTGTTGTTGAATTCACTTGTTTGGAAACATTCACTGTGTGGGTACTGTGCTGTGAGCACTAGATGTACAGGTGAGGCACTGCTACCAGTAAAACAAACAAAACCATGTCTATAAAGAGTCATGTCTGTAAAGCCCCTGGCACATGGTAGCAGACCCGAGCCTTCTACTGACCCACACACAGATGCTCTGTGGCAACTTTCCGTCAGTTGAACTTGCAGGGCTATGATGGGAGGAAGTGTCCAGAAAATAGCAGTGAACCAGGAAATGGTGGTGCTCAGAGAACACTGAATTGTTACTGTATTGGGGGAGAGGCCCTTTGGAATACCCAGCCATTGTAGTGTCAAGCTGTTGCTCAGAAATGACAAAAAGAAAGAAAGAAAAATCTTTTCTCAGGGGACCAAATAGCCAGTGAATGGCCTAACTCTCTAGGGCAGTGTTGAGAGCTATGAAATATATTTTACTTCATGACCCAGTAGATTTGTGTTATATATACGTGACTGAAATAAAATGTTTATGAAATATTTACCCTTAAGGCATGCAACATACTTCGATATTTTCTCTTCTGTTGTAATTTTGGCTCTTGTATATGTATGCTTTTTTTAATGTTTTCATAACCCACTAAATTGATTTCATGATCATTAATGATTGGTAACCACAGTTTAAAAAATTCAGTTTTAGGTTATATAGACTTAGTTGGGTTTTTTTCTTTTTTCTTTTTTGCTACTTGCAGCAGAATTGTATCCAGACTTAATAGATGCTACATTTCACCACCAAGAGCTTGCTGCAAAATGAATGTGCTGTGCAGTATGTGGTAGACTTAATATATAAATGTTGTTAGACTGATGTGGGATCAGCTCTACCAGGACCTCAGAAAGAAAGTAGCTACCTCTTCAACTCAGCTTACATATCAGACAGTAGAGTTCAGTCATTTTAATAAAAGTATATTTTTCATAAAATCAGGTACTTTTTAATTTTTTTACATAGACTTGACCTTAGAAACATAAAATGATGTTCATACAAATATTAGCTCTGTACTCTTCAAGTATAGTGAAATGCTATTAAACGAGATTTTTATCAATCATGGTCAAAATGGGAGTAAAAATACAGACTTGGAGTTAAGAAATTAGTTTCCAGCAGTTGTCAGTGAAATGTTTTGTCATAATTATCACGTAGGAATGGTATGCCAAGCAGAGGATGAGGATCAGTGTGGAAAGGAGCCAGTCAGAACATTCCAGAAGGGTAACTGTAAAGGTTGACTCTCCTTGCCATGGAGCAATGAGAAAATTTGGTTCAACCATTGATGAGTATGGGAACAGACACTATACCAACAGTCCTTCCTTCCTACTCCACTGGTGATGTGCTACCAAGTTCTGCCAACTAAGTAGGTGACCACAGGCAAATCCCAGGGCTTCTTTCAGCCTCAGTTTCCTCTTTAAATTGAAGATGGACTGAATCAGTGGTGGGTCAAGCATTTTTTTTAAGCAATTGAAGTCCACTGTGAGTAGAGGCTCAATTATAACAATTAAAATGGAGGTCCATTGATTCAAGGAGCACTACTGTGCCTCCGTGGAGTATTAGTTTGAAAAGGAATAAGATCATTGCTAAAAAACCTTCCAACTTCAAGTTTCCATGATTCTATTTGCCACAATCTGTATTTTTTTACTTCTCTTCAAAGCAATGACAGTTTCTGGCTGCTAGCATTCAACACACAGTTGTCATTATTGGAAACTGAGGCAAGATACTGTGAAATCTTTGCACTTGAATTCCTCAGAGGTCCCTTCAAGCCCTGAAACCACTTAGTTGGATAAGTTAACATCCTCTACAAGCAGTGCAGCTGCCCTCATGTGTTCAAGGTGACAGAATCTTAGTTTGCAGAGATGAGTTGGTGATAAACTTTTCATCAATCCATAGAATATGAGAAAGCCAAGGGAGGTATAGTTGTTTTTAACGTTGATTATGCAGTTTTAAAATTCTGAAGTTATTCTTCCTTTATGGTACAAAATAATCTTACAAAATGATATAGTATTCTCACCTATTTAATCGTCTTTACTTTATGTAAAAATTGCTAACCATATGTCAGTTCCCCCAAATTTTCACATTTACTGATCTATACCCCTTGTCCAAGGTAAAGAGCAGCGGCTGCACTTTGCTGGAGCAGCCGGGAAGAGATACCCCACACCCAAGATAAGAGAAACCCAAGTAAGACGGTAGGTGTTGCAAGAGGGCATCAGAGGGCAGACACACTGAAACCGTACTCGCAGAAAACTAGTCAATCTAATCACACTAGGACCACAGCCTTGTCTATCTCAATGAAACTAAGCCATGCCTGTGGGGCCACCCAAGACAGGCGGGTCATGGTGGAGAGGTCTGACAGAATGTGGTCCACTGGAGAAGGGAATGGCAGACCACTTCAGTATTCTTGCCTTGAGAACCCCATGAACAGTATGAAAAGGCAAAATGATAGGATACTGAAAGAGGAACTCCCCAGGTCAGTAGGTGCCCAATATGCTACTGGAGATCAGTGGAGAAATAACTCCAGAAAGAATGAAGGGATGGAGCCAAAGCAAAAACAATACCCAGTTGTGGATGTGACTCGTGATAGAAACAGGGTCCGATGCTGTAAAGAGCAATATTACATAGGAACCTGGAATGTCAGGTTCATGAGTCAAGGCAAAATGGAAGTGGTCAAACAAGAGATGGCAAGAGTGAATGTCAACATTCTAGGAACCAGTAAACCAAAATGGACTGGAATGGGTGAATTTAACTCAGATGACCATTATATCTACTACTGCGGGCAGGAATCCCTCAGAAGAAATGGAGTAGCCATCATGGTCAACAAAAGAGTCTGAAATGCAGTACTTGGATGCAGTCTCAAAACTAACAGAATGATCTCTGTTCATTTCCAAAGCAAACCATTCACTATCATAGTAATCCAAGTTGATGCCCCAACAGTAATGCTGAAAAAGCTGAAGTTGAACGGTTCTATGAAGACCTATAAGAGCTTTTAGAACTACCACCCAAAAAACATGTCCTTTTCATTGTAGGGGACTGGAATGCAAAAGTAGGAAGTCAAGAAACACCTGGAGTAACAGGCACATTTGGCCTTGGAATGTGGAATGAAGCAGGGCAAAGACTAACAGAGTTTTGCCAAGAAAATGCACTGGTCATAGCAAACACCCACTTCCAACAACACAAGAGAAGACTCTACACATGGACATCACCAGGTGGTAAACACCAAAATCAGATTGATTATATTCTTTGCAGCCAAAGATGGAGAAGCTCTATACAGTCAACAAAAACAAGACCAGGAGCTGACTGTGGCTCAGATCATGAACTCCTTATTTCCAAATTCGGACTTAAATTGAAGAAAGTAGGGAAAACCACTAGACCATTCAGGTATGACCTAAATCAAATCCCTTATGATTATACAGTGGAAGTGAGAAACAGACTTAAGGGTCTAGATCTGATAGATAAGAGTGCCTGATGAACTGTGGACTGAGGTTCGTGACATTATACAGGATATCAGGATCAAGACCATCCCCATGGAAAAGAAATGCAAAAAAGAAAAATGGCTGGCTGGGGAGGCCTTACAAATAGCTGTGAAAAGAAGAGAAGCAAAAAGCAAAGAAGAAAAGGAAAGATATAAGCACCTGAATGCAGAGTTCTAAAGAATAGCAAGAAGAGGTAAGAAAGCCTTCCTCAGCGATCAATGCAAAGAAATAGAGGAAAACAACAAAATGGGAAAGACTAGAGATCTCTTCAAGAAAATTAGAAATACCAAGGGAACATTTCATGGAAAGATGGGCTTGATAAAAGAGAGAAATTGTATGGACCTAACAGAAGCAGAAGATATTAAGAAGAGGTGGCAAGAATACACAGAAGACTTTACAAAAAAGATCTTCACGACCCAGATAATCACAATGGTGTGATTACTCACCTAGAGCCAGACATCCTGGAATGTGAAGTCAAGTGGGCCTTAGAAAACATCACTACGAACAAAGCTAGTGGAGGTGATGGAATTCCTGTTGAGCTATTTCAAATCCTGAAAGATGATGCTGTGAAAGTGCTGCACTCAATATGCCAGCAAATTTGGAAAACTCAGCAGTGGCCACAGGACTGGAAAAGGTCAGTTTTCATTCCAATCCCAAAGAAAGGCAGTGCCAAAGAATGCTCAAACTAGTGCACAATTGCACTCATCTCACATGCTAGTAAAGTAATGCTCAAAATTCTCCAAGCCAGGCTTCAGCAATACGTGAACCGTGAACTTCCAGATGTTCAAGCTGGTTTTAGAAAAGGCAGAGGAACCAGAGATCAAATTGCCAACATCCACTGGATCATGGAAAAAGCAAGAGTTCCAGAAAAACATCTATTTCTGTTTTATTGACTATGCCAAAGCCTTTGACTGTGTGGATCACAATAAACTGTGGAAAATTCTTAAAGAGATGGAAACTCCAGACCACCTGCCCTGCCTCTTGAGAAACCTATATGCAGGTCAGGAAGCAACAGTTAGAACTGGACATGGAACAACAGACTAGTTCCAAATAGGAAAAGGAGTACGTCAAGGCTGTATATTGTCACCCTATTTAACTTCTATGCAGAGTACATCATGAGAAACGCTGGGCTGGAAGAAGCACAAGCTGGAATCAAGATTGCTGGGAGAAATATCAATAACCTCAGATATGCAGATGACACCACCGTTATGGCAGAAAGTGAAGAGAAACTAAAAAGCCTCTTGATGAAATTGAAAGAGGAGAGTGAAAAAGCTGGCTTAAAGGTCAACATTCAGAAAACAAAAATCATGGCATCTGGTCCCATCACTTCATGGGAAATAGATGGGGAAACAGTGGAAACAGTGTCAGACTTTATTTTGGGGGGCTCCAAAATCACTGTAGATGGTGACTGCAGCCATGAAATTAAAAGACGCTTACTCCTTGGAAGAAAAGTTATGACCAACATCGATAGCATATTCAAAAGCAGAGACATTACTTTGCCAACTAAGGTCCGTCTAGTCAAGGCTATGGTTTTTCCTGTGGTCATGTATGGATGTGAGAGTTGGACTGTGAAGGAAGTTGAGCTCCAAAAAATTGATGCTTTTGAACCGTGGTGTTGGAGAAGACTCTTGAGAGTCCCTTGGACTGCAAGGAGATCCAACCAGTCCATTCTGAAGGAGATCAGCCCTGGGATTTCTTTGGAAGGAATGATGCAAAAGCTGAAACTCCAGTACTTTGGCCACCTCATGTGAAGAGTTGATTCATTGGAAAAGACTCTGATGCTGGGAGGGATTGGGGGCAGGAGGAGAAGGGGACGACAGAGGATGAGATCACTGACTCGATGGACGTGAGTCTGAGTGAACTCTGGGAGTTGGTGATGGACAGGGAGGTCTGGCGTGCTGTGATTCATGGGGTCGCAGAGAGTCGGACACGACTGAGCGACTGAACTGAACTGAACTGATCTTCAAATCTGAAAGAATGGATTCAATGCCTCCCTCGAATGTCGTTTTTCACATGTGAAGCAACTGAGCTCCACAGTCACTATGTCATAAATCCAGTTAGCAGTGGATTGGGCATCTTCAAAGATGTCAGTGAACCTGAGATACTATAAGATGCATCTGCCATCAAAGAGCCCAGAATTCAAAGCACTTTTTAGGCTCCTCACCTAAATCTGATTTAATCCTCATTGATGTGACCTTTCCCAGTTCTATCCCCACCTTCTTTTGCAAAACATGCTTTACCCAGAACTTTCTGAAAGGCCTTAAAGGAAAGGCTCGTAAGCTCAGGAACCGGTCTTAGCCCTGGTGACACTGCGTTTGCCCTGGGTGACAGCCCCATACACTGCCTTTGCCTCACCCCTCTCCCAGTGCTTGTGGCAGGTAGAAAGGACACTGCACTTTTTCTCTGTTAAAGATCAACCATAGGATCTTGCCTTACATGATCTTGCAGAGTGTTAAGTGATTGCAGCCATGAAATTAAAAGATACTTCTTGGAAAGAAAGTTATGACCAACATAGACAGCATATTAAAAAGCAGAGACATTACTTTGCCAACAAAGGTCCATCTAGTCAAGACTGGTTTTTCCAGTGGTCATGTATGGATGTGAGAGTTGGACTATAAAGAAAGCTGAGCACTGAAGAATTGATGCTTTTGAACTGTGATGTTGGAGACGACTCTTGAGAGTCCCTTGGACTGCAAGGAGATCCAACCAGTCCATCCTAAAGGAGATCAGTCCTGAGTGTTCATTGGAAGGACTGATGCTGAAGCTGAAACTCCAATACTTTGGCCACCTGATGCGAAGAGCTGACTCATTTGAAAAGACTCTGATGCTGGAAGGGATTGGGGGCAGGAGGAGAAGGGGACGACAGAGGATGAGACGGCTGTATGCGTCACTGACTCGATGGACGTGAGTCTGAGTGAACACTGGGAGTTGGTGATGGACAGGGCCTGGCGTGCTGTGGTTTGTGAGATAGCAGAGTCAGACACAACTGAGTGACTGAACTGAACTGAACTGATATCTTTTAAACTTTGGATTTTTCTTTAGTTTTTGTAAAGTGAGACATTCCTCTGGACTGAAAGATGGCCTTCAAAAGAGGCCTCATTAAGATAATCTGTATATATATATTTTCCTCTTTCCTAAAACTATTATAAAAGTATCGATAAAAACAACAGAACAAAATCTTAATTTTTCAAAACAAATGTCAACATGTAGTCATGGGAACTTCTGATCTTACATGATCAGAGTTCACCCACGTTGCTCACCTGCCAGTGCCCTCACTGTGCTTCCCACACTCAACTGTGTCACACACTCAACTCTGTCACTGAAGGCGCACTCACTGCCTTCCAGACCCAGCACCAGTGCCCTAAATGGTCTCCCTTTAGCACTGCCTAGCGACTTCCTTTTCACTTTTCACTTTCATGCAGTGGAGAAGGAGATGGCAACCCACTCCAGTGTTCTTGCCTGGAGAATCCCAGGAACGGGGGAGCCTGGTGGGCTGCCATCTATGGGGTCGCACAGAGTTGGGCACAACTGAAGTGACTTAGCAGCAGCAGCAGCAAAGCCACAGGGTTTTCCCAGGTCAGTTCCTATCTGCCCCCACCAAGCATCCTGTTCACCAGTATCAATGGAGCCCTCAGTGTGGTGCCCAGCAACCTAGTATCTTCCCCACCTCAATCAGTTTTCCCCAGCCTCCCCAAACACTTCATCCAACTGCGTCTCAGACTTCTTAACTCCCCAAGTTCCCTGGTTAGTAGGTACTTCATCCTCCTGCTTCACCTATTGGGAAGTGCCACCAGTGAATGAGCTCTGAATGTCATACTTGGGAGACTGCAGAGGTCATATCACCAGGCAAGTCATACCCAGAGGCAGCAATTCACTGACCAGCCAGGAAAAGGGCAAAACTGACCAGTTAGTGGGGCTTTTGCAGAGGTGCCATTTACTGCCTGAAATGTCCCAGAGCTGCCACATTCCCCTGAAAGGCATAACAACTCCTGTAGTCCTAAAAGACCCCACAGGACACAGCGGGTGTGTGGGAAACGTTTGGGGGAGGGCAGAAGCTTGAAGTGTCCCCTAGGGAGGTGTGTGAGTAAAGGAAGAAGACCCACCAAGGAACCCAAGCACAAATGAAGGGTGCTCTCTTGAGTGGTGGAAAAGGTAAGCTTCCCAGCTACATAACAGGGAAGACCCCCACCGCCCCACCACCACCGCCTCCCTCGCTTCTCTTGGGCGCTGCACGCCTTTTCCGCCAGAGCGCCATGGGGGAATCCACCTCGCTGCTGGTTCCGCCTACCTCTCTCTCCCTCGTGGCAGGCACATATTAGACACTGTATGGAGAAATCACTCTAAGTAAAGCTCATTTGAATCTTCCTCAGCGAGTTTCCAGGCCACCCGCCGCTGCTGAGGGTCGTCACTAGAAGCCCTTGCTGCGGTGCCCCACAACCGGAGCGAGGATTCACCACCTCCAAGAAGGGGGAGTCATCCGCCAAATTAGGTTTACCTTCTTCTCCCTTTGGGGAAAAAAGAAAGCGAATTAAATTATGCTTTGGCTGTATTGATGGAAAACATGAAAAGCAAACTCCGGGGCCTCGTGCCTCGAGGGCACCTGATCTCCCGTTAGCTGCAAACCTCAATAAAGTCCGCGAGCCCCTCTGTGAGCAGCAAGCATTGGGTTGCCGATCTCCACCGGGCCCTGGGGTCTCGTCCACCGTGAAAAGTGAAGCAAGGAAGGTGGAGAAGGTGCCCTTTGGGGTGGTGGTGGGGGTATCCTGCTTCCCCTCGAGATTCCGGGCGCCGCGAGGCGTGAAAATCCCCAACCCTGGGTTGGGGAACCCGCAGGAGCTTGCGATCCAGCCGGGGACAGACAGGGGGAGGTCCCCTCGGTGCGCACAGCCCGCCATCGCCCCTCAAGCAGACACTGCTTGGCTCAGAGCACACACCTGCGGGATCAGAACTCAGTGAGTAGTGAAAAGTTAGACACCCGCCCACCCGTGGGCCGCGCGGAGACTGGGGGAATCGAGCCGAGAGGGGGCCCCCTTCCCGCCGCTCGCGCGCGTCCCGCCCTGGACGTGGAGGGTGCGAGGCCGCCGGGTGTGAACGGCGAAGGTTTCTGCGGTCTGGCCGGCGGCCGGCTGGAAAACCAGCCTCAATTTGATCCCCAGCGCCTCTAACGGAGGTCACGAGAAGCAAGAGGACGCGGGCGCCGGGTAGTTGGGCAGAATGCGAGCTCTGACTGAAGACCGCGGGGTATGAAGGGCGCTAGGAAGGAAGCCAGCCGGCCAGATGGAGCTCCTCCTGGCGGGGCCCGAGCTCGGTGCCTGCGAGCGCCCCTGGGCGGCTCGGCGGGGCACACCCGACGGCGGCGGAGCCGACGGTCCAGGGAGGAAATCGGGCTTAGCACCTCCTCACACAGCACCTAGATCCCGGCCAGCTGCGCGGGGAAATGGGCCCCCCACGTGCAAAACTGCTCCTCCACCTCCTACTCTAACTCCACCGCGGCACTCACAGCCGCCTCTGCCTGCAGCTTCTGTCTCCAGCCCCAGACCGCACGTGTCGCACCCCTGCACCCCCCCGCCTCCCGCCCAAGATCTTCCCTGCTGCTGCTCTCCCTCCCTTCCATCTTCCTCCCGCCATCCAAGCCCGGCCTTTGGCCAAGGTCCCTTCCCAGCCTAGAGTCCTAGAGAAATTTTCTCCGAAATAATGTCTCTCACTGCCAAGGGTCCGAGGTCCCGCCCCTCCACCTCCTATCTGGATGCCTGCAGACTTCTTTTTGGATTTCTAGTCTTGCTTCTCCTCCCTCCCTAATCCACTTTCCACACTGCTTCCAAGAGCGTGTTACCCCGGTGGTGGTGAACCTCGTATTTCCTCTGTTAAGCAAGCTAAGGGTGCTTGGGCTGAGGAATGAAGGTTCTGAGGGCTTCGGTTCTCATTCATTGAGCACTTACTATGTCATTCGTTAGGCATTTCAAGTGCATATTCTCATTTGACTGTCCAAGAACCCTTCTGGGTAGGAATTATTAAGTATTATTATCTATTATTATTATCATCTATTATTATGAAGGAAAAAACTGCAACACAGAGGATCACACAGCTTGTGGGTAGCAGAGGCACTTGGAGCCAGGCGGTCCTGCACTGCCCCCACCCCCCACCACTGCAGAAAACCCTGACCCTCCTAACAGGGATGGAGTGACCCACAGCACCAGCTGTGTCCTAGAGGCTGGGTGGAAGCAGTACTAAGTGGATAGGGCAGGCAGATGTTAGTGGCTTAGGGGTCTGAGTTTCTGGAAGAAACTCAGTTTCTCAGAGGAGTCTCCACTTTTGACTCCTCTTCCTCACACTCACCTACCATCCTTAGGCTGCTCCTCTTACCTGGCAGCATGCTAGAGACAACACAGGTGTCGAATCCAATCCCCAAAGCAGACTTCTGCTATTCTCGTCACTCTCCACAAACACAGGTTCGAGAACCCTCCATCTCCAGCACACACCCCTCCACCTCACAATCCGCTTCACACCCCATCTTCCACCCTCCACCCCGTCTCATCCCAGACCAGGCAAGCAGCAGCCTCTGGCTAGTTCCTTTGCACAGTGAATGAGACCAGCTCTGGGAAGCTCCAAGTGGCTCTGCTGCTGCTGCTGCTGCTGCTAAGTCGCTTCAGTCATGTCCCACTCTGTGCGACCCCAGAGATGGCAGCCCACAATGCTCCCCCGTCCCTGGGATTCTCCAGGCAAGAACACTGGAGTGGGTTGCCATTTACCTCTCCAATGCATGAAAGTGAAAAGTGAAAGTGAAGTCGCTCAGTCATGTCCGACTCCTAGCGAAAGTGGCTCAGTTGTGTAGAATTCTTTGCAACCCCATGGACTGTAGCCCTACCAGGCTTCTCTGTGGAATTCTCCAGGCAAGAATACTGGAGTGGGTAGCCAGCCCTACCCTTCTCCAGGGGATTTTCACAACCTAGAGATCAAACCCAGGTCTCCCGCTTTGCAGGTAGATTCTTGACTATCTGAGCCACCAGGGAAGCCCTTTGTCCTGGGAGAGGGTGGGAATTCTATCATTAGTTAGTGACTAGGAATACAAGTGTCAGCACCGCTTCCCTTTCCAAGAGCCACACTGGCACCACAAGTGTCCCTAGCCTCCACTTCTTATCTAGGAATTAAGGTGATTTCTCCCCACCGGAGCTTCTATAACCTAGATAAGATGGACAGACATTCAGAGATAGTAGATATTAGCATTTGCTCATGTGAATCCCCAATTTTAATTTCTGTGAACTTGCCTGTTATGTAATAGTTTTGCTTTCTTTTTGGAAATATATGTATTCCAATTTCTGTAATACATGTCCTACTAGTGGCTTTATTGCTTTTTTATATAATTTAAAATTATTTTTTCTGTATAGATTCATAATATGAAATTAAAAGGGTAAAAAAGAGCAATTTCCCTCATCACCCAGGGGCAAGCTCTGCCATCTTCACTCTTACCTGGTACTGTTACCACTATTGTGGGTCTCTTTTGGAAATAGTCCACACATTTATAAACATGCCTCATTTCTTTTTACCTGGATACCTCCGTGTTCCCACTGAAAGAGAAAGTGAAGTCGCTCAGTTGTACCCAACTCTTTGCAACCCCATGGACTGTAGCCTACCAGGCTCCTCCATCCATGGGATTTTCCACGCAAGAATACTGGAGTGGGTTACCATTTCTTTCTGCAGGAGATCTTCCCGATCCAGGGACTGAACCCAGGTCTTCCGCATTGTAGGCAGACACTTTACCGTCTGAGCCACAACATATAGTAATTGATGCTTTGAAAAAAAAAATCAACAGAGTTTCAGAATGATGGGCTGAGATTCTCAACATGCCCATGGTTCAAACTGTTAATCAAATGGCAAATGGCAAGAATGAGGAGGCATCTGCCTCAGATAGAGACTGAAAGATTTCCTTAATAATCTCTGGTTACAGAACAAGAAATGCAGGAGAATGTGAAATGTGCAAGATTAGACTTAATTGTGATGGGAGGAGTTGCTGGGTGCTAGAATCTATCACTGCAGTAACCACACGTTCGAACAACCTGGCTGTTGATCAGATGAAGGAGTAACCAGCCAACATAACCAAGCAGGAGTGGCCTTCTCTTTCTCAAGATTGGTTTAAATTTTTTTCTGGGGAGGGGTGTTTTAATATCAGTTTTATCTGTCAGAGACTATCTGAGTCTCAGGTGTCCTGAACACTAATTGCTTCCCAGAAATGAACTGAGGCAACCACCTATAAAGTCGATACTAACTATTGCTGCAGAAACTAGTCTGATTCAGCTCCTCTAGTCCAGTGACTTCATAAAGAGAGGCCGCGCAGCATACCTCATGCCATCCCAAAGATTTGCATTCCCTGGTCAAAGTCCCTGTCTCGTTACTTTTTCCTCCATCCTTTGGGGGAGGCAGTGGTGATCAGGAAGACAAGAAGGTGTAACCAGAGTGCATGAAGGGAAGTCAGGGATCAGATTGTTTAAAATCTGCCTGATCAGTCCCAATGTCATTAGGAAAGTACACATTTTGCTTTCCTATATGGTCAAGGTGGCCTGACATCACACAGCAGAGCTCCCTTAGCTTGAAGGCTGTGCTCTTGGATATCCTGTACCTCTCTACCAATCTCTTCTTAGTCTCCTTGGTGGGCCCCCACTTCTCAGCTGCCCTTTTGTTTCCTAGGATGCTGCCTTCAGAGTAGGGTTAGTCTCACACCACACAATCCCCATTCATTTTTAGGCTTCTAATTAATCTATTTGGAGGTGATTGTAAGTCTTCAGCACAACTCCGACTTCTCTTCTGAGTTTCAGACTCACATCCAATTGCTTTGGTGTAAGTGCACTGCCTTGGGTGATCTATGGGCACCTCACACACATATCCAGAAGGAAATTCTTTAACGCTCTACTCGTTCTTCTCCCAAATCAATGATTTTACTGTCAATCCTTGACCTTATTACCTAAATCTCAGCACCATCTTTTTCATTGGATGAGTCCATTTCTCTCATTCAGTAATCAAGTCTTCCAAATTTTACCTCTTAAATATTTCTTGTATTCCTTTTTAAGGTTTGTTTTTAATTTAAATTTTGATAGATACTATACCTGTTGATGAAAGTGAAAGAGGAGAGTGAAAAAGTTGGCTTAAAGCTCAACATTCAGAAAACGAAGATCATGGCATCTGGTCCCATCACTTCATGGTGGATAGATGGGGAAACAGTGGAAACAGTATCAGACTTTTTTTTCGGGGGCTCCAAAATCACTGCAGATGATGATTGCAGCCATGAAATTAAAAGACACTTACTCCTTGAAAGGAAAGTTATGACCAACCTAGATAGCGTATTGAAAAGCAGAGATATTACGTTGCCAACAAAGGTCCGTCTAGTCAAGGCTATGGTTTTTCCTGTGGTCATGTATGGATGTGAAAGTTGGACTATAAAGAAAGCTGAGCACTGAAGAATTGATGCTTTTGAACTGTGGTGTTGGAGAAGACTCTCGAGAGTCCCTTGGACTGCAAGGAGATCCAACCAGTCCATCCTAAAGGAGATCAGTCCTGAGTGTTCATTGGAAGGACTGATGCTGAAGCTGAAACTCCAATACTTTGGCCACCTCATGGAAAGAGTTGACTCATTGGAAAAGACCCTGATGCTTGGAGGGATTGGGGGCAGCAGGAGAAGGGGACAACAGAGGGTGAGATGGCTGGATGGCATCACCATCACCGACCTGATGGACATGAGTCTGAGTCAACTCCGGGAGTTGGTGATGGACGGGAGGCCTGGCGTGCTATAATTCATGGGGTCGCAGAGTCGGACACGACTAAGTGACTTAACTGAACTGATCTTCCAATAATGGTTCTAATACCAAAAATATGAAAGAGCACACAATGAACAGTCTTAATTCTCATCACTTCCTTCTCCTGGTAATTCATTTCGGCTCTCTCAGGCTCCATATGGATTCATTTATTTACATCCTTCTAGAAAAGTGTTTCTCAAACTTTTTTTTAATCACCACTCTCCTAAGGAGTCTTTGGAGACATTCTTTCTGATTACTGGCTCCCCTTTTAATTTGCATACCCAAGTATATTGTGTATCTCCTTTTGTACTGTTTATCTCCTTTTATGTATAGAAATATGTTCTATACATAAAGTTTAAGATTCCTCCCACACAAATACAATTTTTACCCCTTTGTGGGTGATATCACCCGAATGAGAATGCATATTTCAGAGGTATTTTATGCAAATGGAAATAAATACAACTGCATTTTATTTCCTTCTGCTTTTACACAGGTGGTACCATACTATATACATATAAACCTTTGCTTTTTTTATTCAAAATATCTCATGGTAATATTTTTTATAATATTATATTAAATAGATTCTCATTGTGTTTAATGAGTACATAGTATTTAGTTTTATAAATTTAAATTAATGTGCTTAAGATAATTTAAATAGCCATCACCAAAAAATATCTACAAAAAATAAATTCTGGAGAAGATGTGGAGAAAAGGGAACACGGTGCATTATTGGTGGGAATGTGAATTGATGCAACCACTATGAAGAACAGTATGAAGATTCCTTAAAAAGCCAGGAATAAAACTACCATCAGTTCAGTTCAGTTCAGTTCAGTCGCTCAGTCGTGTCCAACTCTTTGCGACCCCATGAATCTCACCACGCCAGGCCTCCCTGTCCATCATCATCTCCCGGAGTTCACTCAGACTCATGTCCATCGAGTCCGTGATGCCATCCAGCCATCTCATCCTGGGTTGTCCCCTTCTCCTCCTCCCCTAATCTCTCCCAGCATGAGAGTCTTTTCCAATGAGTCAACTCTTCGCATGAGGTGTCCAAAGGACTGGAGTTTCAGCTTTAGCATCATTCCTTCCAAAGAAATCCCAGGTTTGATCTCCTTCAGAATGGACTGGTTGGATCTCCTTGCAGTCCAAGGGACTCTCAAGAGTCTTCTCCAACACCACAGTTCAAAAGAATCAATTCTTCGGCGCTCAGCCTTCTTCACAGTCCAACTCTCACATCCATACATGACCACAGGAAAAACCATAGCCTTAACTAGAAGGACCTTAGTCGGCAAAGTAATGTCTCTGCTTTTGAATATACTATCTAGGTTGGTCATAACTTTTCTTCCAAGGAGTAAGCGTCTTTTAATTTCATGGCTGCAGTCACCATCTGTGGTGATTTGGGAGCCCAGAAAAATAAACTCTGACACTGTCTCTACTGTTTCCCCATCTATTTCCCATGAAGTGATGGGACCAGATGCCATGATCTTCATTTTCTGAATGTTGACCTTTAAGCCAACTTTTTCACTCTCCTCTTTCACTTTCATCAAGAGGCTTTTTAGCTCCTCTTCACTTTCTGCCATAACGGTGGTGTCATCTGCATATAAGAGGTTATTGATATTTCTCCCGGCAATCTTGATTCCAGCTTGTGTTTCTTCCAGTCCAGCGTTTCTTATGATGTACTCTGCATAGAAGTTAAATAAGCAGGGTGACAATATACAGCCTTGACATACTCCTTTTCCTATTTGGAACCAGTCTGTTGTTACATGTCCAGCTCTAACTGTTGCTTCCTGACCTGCATACAGATTTCTCAAGAGGCAGGTTAGGTGTCTGGTATTCCCATCTCTTGAAGAATTTTCCACAGTTTATTGTGATCCACACAGTCAAAGGCTTTGGCATAGTCAATAAAGCAGAAATAGATGTTTTTCTGGAACTCTCTTGCTTTTTCCATGATCCAGCAGATGTTGGCAATTTGATCTCTGGTTCCTCTGCCTTTTCTAAAACCAGCGTGAACATCAGGGAGTTCATGATTCACGTATTGCTGAAGTCTGGCTTGGAGAATTTTGAGCATTACTTTACTAGCATGTGAGATGAGTGCAATTGTGTGGTAGTTTGAGCATTCTTTTGCATTACCTTTCTTTGGGATTGGAATGAAAACTGACCTTTTCCAGTCCTGTGGCCACTGCTGAGTATTCCAAACTTGCTGGCATATTGAGTGCAGCACTTTCACAGCATCATCTTTCAGGATTTGAAACAGCTCCACTGGAATTCCATCACCTCCACTAGCTTTGTTTGTAGTGATGCTTTCTAAGGCCCACTTGACTTCACATTCCAAGATGTCTGGCTCTAGATTAGTGATCACATCATCATGATTATCTGGGTCATGAAGATCTTTTTTGTACAGTTCTTCCGTGTATTCTTGCCACCTCTTCTTAATATCTTCTGCTTCTGTTAGGTCTATACCATTTCTGTCCTTTATCGAGCCCATCTTTGCATGAAATGTTCCCTTGATATCTCTAATTTTCTTGAAGAGATCTGTAGTCTTTCCCATTCTGTTGTTTTCCTCTACTTTTTTGCACTGATCTCTGAAGAAGGCTTTCTTATCTCTCCTTGCTATTCTTTGAGAACTCTGCATTCAGATGCTTATATCTTTCCTTTCCTCCTTTGCTTTTTGCCTCTCTTCTTTTCACAGCTATTTGTAAGGCCTCCCCAGACAGCCATTTTGCTTTTTTGCATTTCTTTTCCATGGGGATGGTCTTGATCCCTGTCTCCTGTACAATGTCATGAACCTCATTCCATAGTTCATCCGGCACTCTATCTATCAGATCTAGGCCCTTAAATCTATTTCTCACTTCCACTGGATAATCATAAGGGATTTGATTTAGTTCATACCTGAATGGTCTAGTGGTTTTCCCTATTTTGACAGAATGTGGTCCACTGGAGAAGGGAATGGCAAGCCACTTCAGTATTCTTGCCTTGAGAACCCCATGAACAGTACGAAAAGCCAAAATGATAGGATACCAAAAGAGGAACTCCCCAGGTCATTAGGTGCCCAATATACTACTGGAGATCAGTGGAGAAGTAACTCCAGAAAGAATGAAGGGATGGAGCCAAAGCAAAAACAATACCCAGTTGTGGATGTGACTGGTGATAGAAGGAAGATCCGATGTTGTAAAGAGCAATATTGCATAGGAACCTGGAATGTCAGGTTCATGAATCAAGGCAAATTGGAAGTGGTCAAACAAGAGATGGCAAGGGTGAACGTCGACATTCTAGGAATCAGTGAACTAAAATGGACTGGAATGGGTGAATTTAACTCAGATGACCATTACATCTACTACTGAAGGCAGGAATCCCTCAGAAGAAATGGAGTAGCCATCGTGGTCAACAGAAGAGTCCGAAATGCAGTACTTGGATGCAATCTCAAAAACGACAGAATGATCTCTGTTCGTCTCCAAGGCAAACCATTCAATATCACAGTTATCCAAGTCTATGCCCCAACCAGTAACACTGAAGAAACTGAAGCTGAACGGTTTTATGAAGACCTACAAGACCTTTTAGAACTAACAGCCAAAAAACATGTCGTTTTCATTATAGGGGACTAGAATGCAAAAGTAGGAAGTCAAGAAACACCTGGAGTAACAGGCAAATTTGGCCTTGGAATGCAGAATGAAGCAGGGCAAAGACTAATAGAGTTTTGCCAAGAAAATGCACTGGTCATAGCAAACACCCTCTTCCAGCAACACAGGAGAAGACTCTACACATGGACATCAACAGATGGTCAACACTGAAATCAGATTGATTATATTCTTTGCAGCCAAAGATGGAGAAGCTCTATACAGTCAACAAAAACAAGACCAGGAGCTGACTGTGGCTCAGATCATGAACTCCTTATTGCCAAATTCAGACTTAAATTGAAGAAAATAGGGAAAACCACTAGACCATTCAGGTATGACCTAAATCAAATCCTAAAACTACCATGTAAGCCCGCAATCCCACTATTGGGCATATACCCTGACTAAACAATTCAAAAAGACACATGTACCCCAGTGTTCATTACAGCTATATTTACAATAGCCAGGACATGAAAGCAACTGAGATATCCATTGACAGATCAATAGATAAGGAAGTTGTGGTACATATACACTATGGAATATTACCCAGCCATAAAAAGGAACAATTTTGAGTCAGTGGAACTGAGGTGAGCGAACCTAGAACCTGTTATGCAGAGAAAGCCTATTTTCAGGGCAAGAACAGAGATCCAGATGTAGAAAATGGACTTGTGGACACAGGGAGGGAAGGAGAAGGTGGGGTGAATTGAGAGAGTAGCATTGAAATGTATACATTACCATGTACAAAATAAATAGCTAGTGGGAAGTTTCTTTTTAACACAGGGAGCTCAGCCCAGTGCTCTATGATGACCTACAGGGGTGAGATGGGGGAGTGCGAGGTTGGAGGGAGGTTTAACAGGAAGGGGATATATGTATACTTATGGCTGATTCACACTGCTGTACAGCAGAAACCAACACAACATTGTAAAACAAAGTTGTTCTTATTGAGTCTCTAAGTCATGACCAACTCTTTGCAATCCCATGGACTATAACCAGTCAGCACACCCCACCCCCGCATCTATAGGATTTTCTAGGCAAGAATATTGGAATGGGTTGCCACTTCCTTCTCCAGGGATATTCCCAACCCAGGGATCGAACTCATTTCTTCCTGGATTGGTGGATTGGAAGGTAGATTCTTTACCATTGAGCCACCTGGGAAACCTGTAAAGCAATTATCGTCTAATTAAAAATAAATTTAATTCAGTGTAACTCACGGCATCCAACAGAGAGGAAGGTGACACTGGAGTACTGGTTCTTTTATATCCTAAAGAGCTTTTGAATAGCCTTTGTATCATCTGGTAAAGGTGGTAAAGAAACTGAGAAGTTAGTGGCTTTTCAATAAATGGAACAGAGAAGGCAATGCTAAATCAACCAGCTTTTCTTTGGATGATCCTTTGTGCAAAGACATAAAAAAATATATAGCTTTGAGAAAAATGTGCCTACAAAAGAGAACATGATTCATGGACTACAGGA
This sequence comes from Capricornis sumatraensis, assembly GCF_032405125.1. NCBI lineage: Eukaryota > Metazoa > Chordata > Mammalia > Artiodactyla > Bovidae > Capricornis > Capricornis sumatraensis. Next base: position 91,798,007 of record NC_091074.1, read on the forward strand.
TACTCACCAGAAGTTTCTATCCTCATCTAAGCCTCCTCAAATTTGTTTATACACTCTTGTTCTGTTTTATCATTTTCTACTCACTCTTAATTCACCCTTGTTTGGCTTCCAGCCTCATAATTCTATCTAAACATCCTTCACTAAATTCACCAATGACCACTGTGTCAATTCAGGTCCTTCTATTAATAGAAGCAGACTCTAAGAGTTAGAGGTGCAGGAGCTTCATTAGGGGTGACCCCTGTGAAAGATAAAGCAGTGAGGAGACTGTGATGTGGATCTGACTGCTGTGAAGAAAAGAGGGCAGGAAAGGGAGAGGGTAGGAAGGACACTGGGTTTTGGGCAGTCTGGAGCAGCCCCTGTGGAGCTGTAGCGTGAAGTTTAACTACATTGGCCAGGAGTGTGAGCCCTAGCATGACCAGTCTGCTCATTCACTGGCTGAGGGCTGCCCTGAAGAAACGTGGTCTTGCTCCAACACTGAGGCAGATCCTGAGCACACAGAGCTGGGGGCTATCAGAAACTCCACTCCTTGTGGACTTCCCTGGTTAAGTGATCCAGTGGTTAAGACACTGCACTTCCAATGCAGAGAGCGCAAGTTTGATCCCTAGTCAGGGAGCTAAGATACTACATGTGGTGCAGCTAAAAAAAGGAAAAAGAGAAGGAAACTCCTCCTTGGGCCAGGTCCTCTCTGGGAGGGAGATCTGGGTGGTGCACTGCCACACGGCCACAGCCACTGCTCCAACAAACCCAGCATCCTCCTCCAGCCTTGGGCTCACCTGACTTCTCTGAACACTGAGACTGTTGACTGGTCCCTTCTCCTGATCTTGTCTTGGCTTCTGTATCTCGGTATTTTCCTGGTTTCCCTCAGATGTTGCTGGATGTTCTTTCTGACAGTTTTTTGCGGGTTCATCTTCATCCGCGTGGCCTTTATGCATGAGTATTGTCCAAGTCTTACTCTTGGGTCTTCTGCTCCACATTCTCCCAGGTGATCGCATCCACACCCATGGCTTAAATCACAAAGGCAATCTAGAACCAAGTCTTAAGTTGGCATCTATCAGAGAGTCAATGGACAGCCTGATTCAGTGTTGCACATCTGAATCCTCCTCTGTCCCTCTGACCTTCAGCTTTCTAAGAGCACACTGGGCTAATAACTCCCACCCTCAGAGCTGACTGGGGTAATGTACTTGGAGATACTTTGCAGACTGCAAAACTCACATAATGTTGTTAGTGTAACACTTGCCAGACTGTTATTCCTGAAGTATAACACTGATCATCTATTTCCAAAGTTCCTTATTTTCTAGGGGGAAAAAAAAACAAAACCAAATCCCTGTCTTTGCATTAAAAATTCAGCCCAAGGTGTATTTTCCACTATCCTCTTTCATTCACACTCTGCTCTTTCCCAAAACTGTCTTCCTTGGAACACTAGGGCCCGTTACAATAGAAGTTGATGCTCCATGAAAAAAAGTCAAGTTTGGAAAACATTGTCCTTCTGGAAAGTTAAAATATATTTTTTTATATTAAAGGTCCTGAGAAGTATAACCTTTTTAAACCAGTTTCTCAACTACCTTAGCCACTAGTTTTGTTTTGTTTTTCAATGTCACTTATAAAATTCCTGTGAGCCACTAGTGTTTACACAACAGATAAGCAACACTGCTCTATGCAGGTGGGGCAACTTAACTTACTGTTCCACCTTAAAAGGTCATCCACAAGTTGTGGGCACCAAGATCCCCTAGTAGGGGGAGCCTTGACTCACATCCTTTTCAAAGCCTGGCTGTTCCCTCTCTTCCTTTTATAGTTTTCTGTGAGTGCCTTAGAATGGTTCCAATAAATCTGCCTTCTGAACCAATTCGTCCACAGTAAGTTCTATTGGTAACAGTTCTATTGACTGACACACCAGTGGGCAAAAAGTCAGTGGAGGGGCCAGAGACCCAAACTGGAAGTTTCCCAAATGCTCCTTACATTTGAATGAATAAGCAAATTGTGGTGTATCCACACACAATGGGATACCTTATAGTGACGAGAATGGACTATTTTCTACAAGGGCAATAATATGTGTGAATTTCACAAATATAATTAGAAAAAAAAAAAGTGAAGCACCATATTAATCCACTTATATGAAGGTAAAAACAGGCAAAACTAACCTATGCTATTAAAGGTCAAGATGGTGGTCACCACAGGAAATGAACAGGGTACAAGAGGGCTGGCTTCCTGGGTGTGTTCAGTTTGTAAATATTCATGAGTCAGACCTTATGTTAGATGCAATCAAGGCAATGGCAGCCCACTCCGGTACTCTTGCCTGGAAAATCCCATGGACAGAGGAGCCTGGTAGGCTGCAGTCCATGGGGTTGCTAAGAGTCAGACACGACTGAGCGGCTTCACTTTCACTTTTCACTTTCATGCATTGGAGAAGGAAGTGGCAATCCACTCCAGTGTTCTTGCCTGGAGAATCCCAGGGACGGGGGAGCCTGGTGGGCTGCTGTCTATGGGGTCGCACAGAGTCAGACACGACTGAAGCGACTTAGCAGCAGCAGCAGTATGTATGTTACACTCCAATAAATTGTTTTAGAGGGCTGGTGTCAGAAAAGATCATCCCCCACTGACAATGCCATTAGCAAAACCACCCAGGGGAAATATGCTGATTACAGGACCAACAGAAATGGAATGATAGCTCCACCTGCCTTAGCTCACTCTAAGTGTGTTTGGTCATCACATTTGTCTAAACATCTATACCCACAACTTTTACATTTCTATGCATGTCAAAGAGTCATTCTGCATTAATCATGTTTTTTATTTCCTATATTTTGTGATACTTTGTCATCTAGGGACTTTGGGGACCCAGTGAAGGACTGCCCCTCCCAGGGTTAGCTAATCTCTCCAGGCAGCAAACGACTTGCCTGCGTGTCTTTCATATGCAAACACATCCAGAGACTATGCTCCAAACCACCTCCTCTATCTAGTTTTTACACTAGAGGCAATATCCTCTGCTTTAATAACCAACTACTAGACAATGAGGGACCACCCCTAGAGCCCAGAGCTGTGGAAATTATTCAAACCAGCCAATCTTGAACCTGTTCAGCTGTTCACTCAGATTCATCCCTTCCCGCAGAAGTCACAATAAAGCCTTTTGGCTCATGCTTTACTCTCTTTCTGCCTCCTGGTGGGCCCTTGTGCTTCCCCACAGGGCCTTGCATGGTATGTTGTGCCTTCAGTTTCCAGGGATCTGTGAGCATAGACATCTTCAATGGCAATCATTTCTGCATAGTCTTACCAACCTGATAAAAACAAATCTTGTGTACTTTTGAAAGCCCCTTCATTCATTTCACAATTTTTTTAAGCACCTACTATTTCAGGAACAGTTTTACACGCCAAGGATAGATCAGAGATCATACAAACAAGATCCGTTCTCTCACAGAGCTCATGTCTAATAGGACAGAGAAAATAAACAAGCAAAGAAATAAATATTTCCAGATAGAGTTAAGGTGGTATGAATGAAATAGGCCAGGATGAGACATTTTATGTTGTTTGGGATTTTTTGGTTTGTTTTTCAGTAAGACTGGTCAGAAAAGTTCTCCTTAAGGAGGTGACATTTGACCCAGGCAAATGGGTCAAACATTTGGCCTCAATAGTTGCTTGTACACCAAGGGTACCCTTGGAGGTTGGTGTTGGGCATCTAAAATAACAAGAATGACATATCTCCTGCCAATACTCATCCAGAACAAACGTTCTCCCTTTCTCAACAAGCAAAGGAGGGCTTGACTCCAAGAGAAAATTATTTCCCCACATCAGCAAAGTCCACAGCCTGCTCCAATCAAGTTGCCTTCCAAATGCTGTAAAGTGGAGGCACCCAAGCACCAGGACGCAGGGGATGGGTTGGTTACATGCCAAATCCCCCAAGGCAGCAACCAGCCTGCATATGTGTTTACATAACTGTTTGCAAATAAAAAGTAAGTGTGTGGAGCCCCAAGCCCTCTTCACTCCCCATTACTGAGGACCCACTGCCTGGTTCAGCTCAGCAGCAACAGAAGGCTTCCCTGGTCACTGCAGACCTAACTGCCTCCCTTCCTGCCCCCTGCCCTAGACACACCCCAGGAAGGGCACGCTAGCCATCCTCCATCCACATTAAAAGCACACAACATTCCAGCTTTTTTTTTTTTTAAGATTCAACTTACTTTGGACAATCAAAGTAGGTTTCAATCAAATAAGGGTAGAAAAACTAAATCTCGGGCGCTCAGCTCATGAATGGCATGGTAGCGCAGATCATTGACAAGGCGCAGGTCTGTCTGGAGGCCTGCGGCTGAGGGATGTACATGTCTGAGGGCGGGGAGAGCTGGCAGCTCCCACATTCCCCTTCCTCAGAGCTCCTGGGCTGGGCCTGGGCCCTTCCGCACTTGGGATCCTTCCTCACATGCCCTGGGCCCCAAGACCAGTGCTCCATACACCTGCCTCCATCAAAGAAGGACTAGGCACTGGGAACAGAGCATGGCTCCCCCCGGAGCCTCCAGGGAAGAGCAGGCCCATTTCACCTGGGGCCACTGGAGCTGGGCCAAGCGAGGCCTGCCATGTGGAAGCTACACATAGCATCTTACTCAGGCTCTTTTTCCACAGCCTCTCTCCTCGGGGATCTGAGCCAGCAACAGCTCCTCACAGAACATTCCCTAAGAACTCGGTGGTGCTCTGGCTCTGTCGCTACAACTGGCTTGTTTATCTTTGCCTCAGATTCCAAGAGTTTGTCTCTCGTCATATATCTCCCTGGAGGGTTTGTTTGGGTATTTATACAAACACAGCCCTTCAGCTTTGATAGCTGTCCTGTGGGAGCCTTTTTATCTGTCAGTAATATCATGCTTCAGAGCCATGAAAACTCTAAAGGACCCTCTTATACCTTGCAGCAATTTAAAACCAGCAGAGATCTCATGGAAGCCCAGGGCTAGCAGAGCCCAAGAGAGCTTCTGTGTGGCCCAGAAATAATGCTGGCCATCTCTAAAATGTCATTGTCCTCCACAAACTCTACCAGGCACTTGATGGCCTGTGAAAATGTCCATTCCCTTGTATGTAGGTCAAGTCTCAAGGCTCCCAGCTGGCTTAAAATTCAACTTAGCATCTTTCTACTTATCAAGCATCCTGTATTTCTCTATTTAAGCAGAAAGCCTGCAGAGGCATGGGCCCTGCCTCCTGTTTAATCTAAGAACCAGGTTTCAAAGGTCACAAGTTGGCTATTTAGCAACCTGCATGCATAGGTGCCTTTGGATAAATCAAAGCTTCCATGGAAAGTGCCTAAATCCTATAAAAGTAATTTATTTGCTTACCCACCAAATTATAATATTCATTTTGTTTGTGTAAACCTGCCAGAAACCAGTCATTAATATGAACCACAAAATACTGTTTCAAGCAGGATTTCATCCCAGACATAGTTTCCAGTTTGAATCTGACATATTATACCTGAGAGGATTGCAGGAAACCATAAATAATTCTTAATTTCTACATTGGGTCTACATATAATAATGATTTTTTTTTTTTAATTCCCCACCCGCAAGAGGAGGCTGGGAACCAGGTAGCTAGGAAAGAAGTCTGGCCGGGACAGCACTGCCCCTTTTTGTAGTCATCTTGAAATAAAAGAGATGCCTGCAGTGGTCATTTGGGCAGATCTTACAAAGGTATTTGGAGGTTTGGGCACATCATATGAATCCAGGTGCCCCAAGCAGGATGTGGGCCATTGCTGGCAGGAAGTAGGTTTCCACCCCACTGACCCCTCAGGATGGGGCTGGGAGGTCAAGGCCACTGCAGGAGCACAGGCAGGAAGCAGGCTTGGAAGGGCCTGCTGTCCACACAGCCCAACTGCTGGGTTAGGGCTCCAGCTCTGCCTGGCTGTTCCCCGCTCACTGAGAAGCACGTCGGAAACCTGGCCTGAAGTCTCTCTTTCGCGTCCCAAGTTGAAAGGAGAGACAGCAATCTTTGGGGGCCTGAGAGGCCCAGGGGACTCTGTACCACCTGCCTTCTCCACGTGGTGCAGAGTGGCAACAGGGCGAGTCCTGGCTTGGAGTCCCATAGATGTTCACACCCTCAGGGCCCCTTTGTCTGACACCATCCCACCAGCTGTGAAGAAACTCTGATTTGCTAAAGTATCTGGAGGAGGAAACAGAGACACAGAAACGCATAGCAAGTGTCGGAGGACCCTCCAGGCATCACTTGGGGAGTGCAAAGAAGCAGCTTCCCTCCTATGGCACATCAGAGTGCCTGACCTCTTACTTTCCAGCTTCTCATATTTCAGTCCATGCCAAGGAAGCTCATTTTCCCATGGTTAATCATACTCCTACTGGCTTCCTGACTTTCAGAGAAGGCTTTTGGGAAAAGGTGGTCTTTTACAGATAAGCCAGTTAGGTGGGTGGGACACAAGGGCAAAGGCATTACGAGCAAAAGGGTAGCCAGTGCCCCACCAGGAGATTCAGAGCCCCCGGGGATGCTCTGAGGTCCATCCGCAAGCAAGGAGCCATGAGGCTGGGCAGGGGCACAGACTGGAGCTCAGAGGAGTGTCAGCTGAGGAGTTGGAAGGTTTTCTCAAAGCAAGCAAAAAGCAACTAAGAACTTTCCCCACGACAGACCTGAAGTTAGACTTGCCCTTTAGAAAGATTACTGTGGCCTCAGGGTGAGAAATGGATTGGAGAGGGGTGAGACAGTGCAGGCAGGCAAACCAGTAGGATTGGTCAGGAGCCTGACCCCAGGCAGAGCTTATGAAAGCATATATAGTGTGCAGTGACAGACCCATTTTGTTTCCAATACTTCTTGGGCAGATACTTTTGTAAAACATGTTATCAGAAAAAAATGAAAATTTAAAAGAACATACAAAATATAAACCCTAACTTTTTATCAAAGTTGTTTTAAAATTGGGACCACATGTCATTGTTGTTGTCACCAAGGCATGTCTGACTTTGCAACCCCTTGGTCTGCAGCATGCCAGGTTTCACTGTCCCTCACCATCTCCCAGAGTTTGCCCCAATTCATGTCCACTGCATTCAGTGATGCCATCTAACCATCTCATCCTCTGTCATCCGCTTCTCCTTCTGCCTTCAGTCTTTCCTAACATCAGGATCTTTTCCAATGAGTTGATTCTTTGCATCAAGTGGCCAAGGTATTGGAGCTCCAACTTCAGCACCAGTTCTTCCAATGAATATTCAGGGTTGATTTCCTTTAAGATTGACTAGTTTGATTTCTTTGCAGTCCAAGGGACTCTCAAGAGTCAAAATTGATGCTTTTCCAGTTCAAAAGCCTCAGTTCTTTGGCGCTCAGTCTTCTTTATGATCCTGCAATCATATGTGACTACTGGAAAGAAAAAAAGAAAAAACCTATCTAGGTTTGTCACAGCTTTCAATCCAAGAAGTAACCCTCTTCTAATTTCATGACTGCAGTCACAAGCCACAGTGATTTTAGAGCCCAAGAAGAGAAAATCTGTCACTGCTTTCACCTTTTCCCTTTCTTTTTGCCATGAAGTGATGGGGCCAGATGCCATGATCTTAGTTTTTTGAATGTGAGTTTTAAGCTGACTTTTTCACTCTCATCCTTCACTCTCATCAAGAGGTTCTTTAGTTCCTCTTTGCTTTCTGCCATCACGGTGGTATCATCTGCATATCTGAAGTTGTTGATGTTTCTCCTGGCAATCTTGATTCCAGCTTGTAACTCATCCAGCCTAGCATTTCTCATGATGTACTTTGCATATAAGTTCAATAGACAGGGTGACAATGAACAGCCTTGTCGTACTCCTTTATCAATCCTAAACCAGTCAGTTGTTCCACACAGGGTTCTAACTGTTGCTTCTTGACTGACATACAGGTTTCTCAGGAGACAGGTAAGATGGTCTGGTATTCCCATCTCTTTAAGAGTTTTCCACAATTTGTTATGATCCACACAGTCAAAGGCTTTAGCATAGTCAATGAAACAGAGGTACATGTTTTTCTGGAATTCCCTTACTTTCTCTGTGATTCAGTGAATGTTGGTAATTTGCTCTCTGGTTCCTCTGCCTTTTCTAAATGCAGCTGGGACATCAGGAAATTCTTGATTCACATAATGCTGAAGCCTAGCTTGAAGGATTTTGAGCATAACCTTACTAGCATGGGAGATGAGTGCAATTACCCAATGGTTTGAACATTCTTTAGTACTACCCTTCTTGGAGTTTGGAATGAGGATTGACCTTTCCCAGTGCTGTGGCCACTGCTGAGTCTTCCAGATTTGCTGACATATTGAGTGCAGTACTTTGATAGCACCATCTTTTAGAATTTTAAATAGCTCTGCTGGAGTTCCATCACTCCACTAGCTTTATTGACAGCAGTGCTTCCTAAGGCCCAGTTGACTTCACACTCCAGAACGTCTGGCTCTGGGTGACTGACCACACCATCGTAGTTACCTGGTTCATTAAACTCTTTTTGGTACACTTCTTCTGTACATTCTCTTCTTGATCTTTTCTGCTTCTATTAGGTCTTTACCATGTCTGTCCTTTATTTTGCCCATCTTTGGATATTTGACATCCGCAGTTATTGTGCCCATCCTTTGATATTTCCAATTTTCTTGAAGAAATCTACAGTCTTTCCCCTTCTATTGTTTTCCTCTATTTGCATTGTTCATTGAAGGCCTTCTTGTCTCCCCTTATTGTTCTCTGAAACTCTGTGTTTAGTTGCATGTACCTTTCCCTTTCGCCCTTGCTTTTTGCTTCTCTTCTTTCTTCAGCTGTTTGTAAAACCTCCTCATACAACCCCTGTGCCTTCTTGCTTTTCTTTCCCTTTGGGATGGTTTTGTTCGCTGCCTCCTCACAATATTGTGGACCTCTGTCCACAGTTCTTTAGGCACACTGTTCACTAGATCTAATCCCTTGAATCTATTCATCACCTCCATTGTATATTCATAAGGAATTTGATTTAAGTCATACCTGGCTGGCCTCATGGTTTTCCCCACCTTCTTTAGCTTAAGCCTGAGTTTTGCTATGAGAAGCTGATGGTCTGAACCGCAGTCAGCTTCAGATCTTGTTTTTGCTGACTGTATACAGCTTCTCTATCTTCGGCTACAAAGAATGTAATCAATCTGATTTCAGTATTGACCATTTGGTGATGTTCATGTGTAAAGTCATCTCTTGTGTTGTTGAAAAAGGGTGTTTGCTATGACCAGTGTGTTCTTTTGGCAGAATTCTGTTAGCTTTTGCCCTGCTTCATTTTGTACTCCAAAGCCAAACTTGCCTGTTACTCTAGGGATCTCTTGACTTCCTACTTTGGCATTCCAATCCCCTAAGATAAATAGGACATCTTTTTTTGGTGTTAGTTCTAGGAGGTCTTCTAGATCTAATTTTTTATCAAAATAGTTTTTAAACTTGGGATCAAATGTACATAATATAAAATTTACCATCCTAACCATTTTTTATCATGTACAGTTCAGTAGTGTTAAGTACAATCACACTGCTATGTAACCAATCTCCAGAACTATCTATTCTCTCTTGCCCCAGTCCCTGGCAACCACCCTTCTACTTTCTGTCTCTGAATTCCACTTCTCTAGGAATCTGATTCAAGTGAGATGATACTGTATCTGTCCTTTTGTGTGTGGTCTGGCTTATTTCACCCAGCATAATGCCCTCAGGAAGGCAGAATTTCCTTCGTTTTTCAGACTGAATAATATTCCACATTTTGTTTACCCTTTCATCCTACTGTGGGCACTTGTGTTTCATCCATCTTTTAGCTAATGAATAATGATGCTATGAATGCATGTGGGCTAAGCTGCCTCAGCTGTGTCCGACTTTTTGCAACCTCCATGGACTATGTAGTCTGCCCAGCTCCTCTGTCCATGGTATTCTCCAAGAATACGGGAGTAGGTTGCCATGCCCTCCTCTAGGGTAATTTTCCTGACCCAGGGATCGAACCTGCATCTTTTATGTCTCATGCATTGGCACGCAGGTTCTTTACAACGACTGCCACCTGGGAAGCCCATGCTATTAATATGGGTGTGCAAATATCTGTTTAACTCCCTGCTTTCAGTTCTTTGGGGTTTATACCCAGAAGTAGAATTGCCAATTATATGGTAATTTTAAAAATTTTTTAGGAACTGCAATACTCTTCTGCAGTGCTGGCACCATTTACATTCCCACCAGTACAAGTGTTCCGGTGTCTCCACATCCTCACCAGCATTTGGTATCTCCTGGTCTTCTGGTCACACATCCTTATGAGTGCGAGGAGAAGCCCCTTTTTTCTCTTTAGATTCAATCTGTATAAAATTACCCATCAGACCCTCTAACAGTTTAGAATGCTTCAGGGTTATAACAATTTAAAAGAGTTGAAACTGCATACTCTCAACTTCTGAATTTATCCCATTGCAAACCAATGACAGATATTTCCCAAACTGGCCCCAGTCTGTGGGCCAGAACTTGAGCAGCTCATGTCTGTCCCTGGCGATGAAAAGCAGCGATGGTCAGAGCCAACCTTTACTGAGATCTTACTCTCTGGCACTACATGGATCATCACAAAGCCAGCACAAGTAAATATTGTTATTATGCCCAGTTTACTGATGAGGAAGCAGAGGCTCATGCCAGTAGGAAAGGAGCTGGCCAAGATAGCTGTGAGGGGAAGCTGGGCTGTCCTGGTGGCTCATATGATAAAGAATCCACCTGCAATATGGGAGATCTGGGTTCATTCACTGGGTTGGGAAGATCCCCTGGAGGAGGGCACAGCAACCCATTCCAGTATCCTTGCCTGGAGAATCCCATGGACAGAGGAGCCTGGCGGGCTACAGTCCATGGTGTTGCAAAGAGTCAGACATGACTGAGCGACTAAGCACATTTTTGTTATCATTGTTGTTTTTTTCCCCAAGATTACTTAATAGATTGGTCATATGTATGTAAGATGGAAGGCTTCTAGGTCCTGATTTGAGTGCCTAGGGATACCAAGTTTGGGAGGAAATGTGATCAGTCTAGACGTGACTGTGTCAAGGTTAAGTTTCGCATGTGACATGCAGGGGGAGCAGGGCCACGAGCAATAGCTGTGAGCTGCTTAACAAGGACAGGGCTGGAAGCGCAGCTGCAGAAAGCCAGGGCGAGTAATATGAGTTGGTGAGATTCCTCAGAAAGACCAAGAACACATAGGAAGAAGTAGGAGAGCCAGAAGGGGCTGAGGAGACAAACAGGAATGAGGAGAGAGTGTCAAAGGGAAGGAGGTATTGACAGAGAGTCCAGGGCTACAGGGAGCCACACAAGACCAGATAATCTGTGGAGCCAGCTGTGTGGTGGCCCCTAGAATATCAAGGAAGCCAGGGAGGGGAAGCTAGACTGCCAAGGATTGAGAGCTGGATGGTGGTGGTAGGGTAGAAAAAGAGCCCAAGAGTGCAGACCACTCATTCTAGAAGCTCTGCTTTGAAGTGGAGGAGACACAAGACCATCCGTGAAAGATAGCTGTGGGTGTCTTGTGTGGCTGAGGATGGATTGTTATTTTGTTTTGCCTTAAAGTAAAAAGCTGGAACAAACATGAGTTTGCTCTTAGTTTGGGGGTCACAGGGGGACACGGGAACCCACTGGAAAGGTGAAAGATTAAGAGGAACCTGGGCCAATTACTAGAGGAACAGGGGATTGAATCAGAGAAAATCAAGCTTGAATAAAGGAGGGAAGGCCCCTTTGCCCTAAGAAAGGAGGGAAAGTAGTTTATGACACAAAGTCATTTGGAGAGAGGGGAGGAAGTGCTGCCATCAGTGAAGCTGGAGGCAGCTGCCTGATGACCGTGTGTGGTGTGTGTGTCCAGAGGAGGCACAGAGGAGGGAGGTGAACTCTGCTTGTGCCACCAAGAAACAGCAGTGAGAGTCACCTAGGGCCACAGAGAAGATGCACCAGAAGCAGGAAGAAAACACGTCTGCATAAACCCTATCGCCCATTTGTGGGATTTTCTCCATCAGGGCTCAGTTACCCATGTGCAGAGGAGAAGGTGGATGACAAGACTGGTTCCCGTTAAGATCTCACAACTTCCCTCTGACTGTAGTCAAGTCAGCAGGAAAGTTCTGACAAAACATGGTCCACTGGAGAAGGGAATGACAAACCACTTCAGTATTCTTGCCTTGAGAACCCCATGAACAGTATGAAAAGGCAAAATGATAGGACATTGAAAGAGGAGCTCCCCAGGTCAGTAGGTGCTCAATATGCTACTGGAGATCAGTGGAGAAATAACTCCAGAAAGAAGGAGGGGATGAAGCCAAAGCAAAAACAACACCCAGTTGTGGATGTGACTGGTGATAGAAACAAGGTCCAATGCTGTAAAGAACAATATTGCATAGGAACCTGGAATGTCAGGTCCATGATTCAAAGTGAATTGGAAGTGGTCAAACAGGAGATGGCAAGAGTGAATGTTGACATTCTAGGAATCAACGAACTAAAATGGACTGGAATGGGTGAATTTAACTCAGATGACCATTATATCTACTACTGTTGGCAGGAATCCCTTAGAAGAAATGGAGTAACCATCATAGTCAACAAAAGAGTCCGAAATGCAGTACTTGGATGCAATTTCAAAAAGAACAGAATGATCTCTGTTCATTTCCAAGGCAAACCATTCAATATCACGGTAATCCAAGTCAATGCTCTGACCAATAATGCTGAAGAAGCTGAAGTTGAACGGTTCTATAAAGACCTACAAGACCTTTCAGAACTAACACCCAAAAAAGATGTCCTTTTCATTATAGGAGACTGGAATGCAAAAGTAGAAAATCAAGAGATACCTGGAGCAACAGGCAAATTTGGCCTTGGAGTACAAAACAATGCAGGTCAAAGGCTAACCAGGTTTTGCCAAGAGAACGCACTGGTCATAGCAAACACCCTCTTGCAAGAACACAAGGGAAGTCTCTACACATGGACATCACCAGATGGTCAATACTGAAATCAGATTGATTATATTCTTTGCAGCCAAAGATGGAGAAGCTCTATACAGTCAGCAAAAACAAGATGAGGAGCTGACTGTGAATCAGATCATGAACTCCTTATTGCCAAATTCACACTTAAATTGAAGAAAGTAGGGAAAACCACTAGACCATTTAGGTATGACCTAAATCAAATCCCTTATGATTATACAATGGAAGTGACAAATAGATTCAAGGGATTAGCTCTGATAGACAGAGTGCCAGAAGAATTATGGATGGAGGTTCGTGACATTGTACAGGAGGCAGGGATCAAGACCATCCCCAAGAAAAAGAAATGCAAAAAGGCAAAATGGTTGTCCGAGGAGGCCTAAACAGCTGAATACACAGAAGAACTATACAAAAAAGATCTTTATGATCCAGATAACCATGATGGTGTGATCACTTACCGAGAGCCAGACATCCTGGAATGCAAAGTCAAGTGGGCCTTAGCAAGCATTACTATGAACAAAACTAATGGAGGTGATGGAATTCCAGCTGAGCTATTTCAAATCCTAAAAGATGATGCCGTGAAAGTGCTGCACTCAATATGCCAGCAAATTTGGAAAACTCAGCAGTGGCCACAGGATTTTAAAAGGTCAGTTTTCATTCCAATCCCAAAGAAAGGCAGTGCCAAAAAGAATGTGCAAACTACCACATCACTGAACACTTTGCTCACACGCCAGCAAAGTAATGCTCAAAATTCTCCAAGCCAGGCTTCAATAGTACATGAACCATGGCCTTCCAGATTTTCAAGCTGGAATTAGAAAATGCAGAGGAACTAGAGATCAAATTGCCAACATCCATTGGATTATCAAAAAAGCAAGAGAGTTCCAGAAAAACATCTACTTCTGCTTTATTGATTTGACCAAAGCCTTTGACTGTGTGGGTCACAACACCCTGGAAGATTCTTAAAGAGATGGGAATACCAGACCACCTTACCTGCCTCCTGAGAAATCTGTATGCAGGTCAGGAAGCAACAGTTCGAACTGGACATGGAACAACAGACTGGTTCCAAATAAAGGGAAAGGAGTACATCAAGGCTGTATATCGTCACCCTGCTTATTTAATTTTTATGCAGAGTACATCATGTGAAATGCTAGGCTGTATAAAGCACAAACTGGAATCAAGATTGTCAGGAGAAATATCAAGAACATCTGATATGCAGGTGACACCACCCTTATGGCAGAATGCAAAGAAGAACTAAAAAGCCTCTTGATGAAAGTGAAAGAGGAGAGTGAGAAATTTTGCTTAAAACTCAACATTCAGAAAACAAAGATTATGGCATCTGGTCCCATCACTTCAGGGCAAATAGATGGGGAAACAGTGGAAATAGGGACAGACTTTATTTTTTGTGGCTCCAAAATCACTGCAGATGGTGACTGCAGCCATGAAATTAAAAGATGCTTGCTCCTTGGAAGAAAAGCTATGACCAACCTAGACAGCATATTAAAAACCAGAGACATTATTTTGCCAACAAAGGTCCATCTAGTCAAAGCTATAGTTTTCCCAGTGGCCATGTATATATGTGAGAGTTGGACTATAAGGAAAGCTGAGTGCCAAAGAATTGATGCTTTTGAACTGTGGTGTTGGAGAAGACTCTTGAGAGTCCCTTGGACTGCAAGGAGATCCCACCAGTCAATCCTAAAGGGAATCAGTCCTAAATATTCATTGGAAGGACTGATGCTGAAGCTGAAACCCTAATACTTTGGCCCCTGATGTGAAGAACCAGCTCATTGGAAAAGACCCTGATGCTGGGAAAGATGAAGGCAGGAGAAGAAGGGAACAACAGAGGATGAGATGGTTGGTGGCATCACCGACACAATGGACATGAGTTTGAGTTGGCTCTGGGAGTTGATGATGGCCAGGGAAGCCTGGCATGCTGCAGTCCATGGTGTCGCAAAGAGTCAGACATGACTGAGCGACTGAACTGAACTGAAGATTTCACAAGTTGGCTCTGACTGTAGTCAAGTGGGCAGGAAATTGGAGTGATTGCTGTCATTAAAGTAAAAGAATGAAGGAAGTTGCGGTGGTTATATTAAATGTCCACATATTCCTGACACTCCTCTCTTCAAATGGTTGAGTCTAATTCCCCTAACTCAGCGTGTGGGCTGGACTGGCAACTTTCTTCTAAGCAATAGAAAATAGCAGAAGTGCCAGTGACAGTGTGTAATGTCTGAATCTAGGTCACAGGAGACTGGAGTCTTCTCCTTTGCTCTTTTTCCTTCTTAGATCATTTGTTTTGGGGGAAGCCAGCTGTCAGACCCTGAGGATACTCAAGCAACCTGATGAAGAGGCCCTATGGCAAGGAGCTGAGGCCTCCTGTCAATAGCTATCATGCAGCCCTTGGAGACAAACCCTCCAGCCTCAGTCCAGCCTTTAGGTAGCTGCATCCCTGGACAGCATCTTCACTGCAACCTCCCGAGGGGCCCTGAATCACAGCCACCCAGCTCAGCCCACAGAAAACAAATGAAGAAAAATAAATGTTTGCTGTTTTAAGCCATTAAGCTTTGGAGTAATTTCTTATGAACAAGTGATAACCAATATACTGCCCAAATGTGAGCGCAGAGAAGGCAGACAGTGGGACTGATCCAGGATCAGGTTTGGCGGGTGGACCCTGGCAGAGGTCAGAGAAGCAGGGGGATAGGGTGACTGGTGATATGAGAAGAGAATGAAGTAGGGCCAGGAAGCACCTTGCAGGTGAGAAGGTGATGGAGAGGGCACAGGCCTGGAGGAACCAAAGAGCATATGCATGGGAGTGGGGTGAGTGGGTGAAGTGTAGGGGAGTCAGGTAGTGTTTCTTGTTTGAGGGGAACATGTTTGGTAGTCAGGGTGAAGGTTAAGGGAAGTTGAGGTGTTGAGGTCAGCGGCGTTAAGGTTCATGAAGAGTCAAGGCAACCAGGACAGAGGTGAGGCTTAGGTTGGAGAGAAGGACCTACCTTCAGATATCAAAGGTCTTAATATGTATCAGTAAAGTGAAGTCGCTCAGTCGTGTCCAAATCTGTGACCCCATGGACTGTAGCCTACCGGGCTCCTCCGTCCATGGGATTTTCCAGGCAAGAATACTAGAGTGGGTCAGCCAAAAGGTGGCAGGATAAAGGTGGTATCTATGGGTCGCCTGAGGCTTCAGGGAGGTTTTTCCAAAGAGTGGAGCCATAAGAGCCTGTGCATAGCCAAGGATGCCCCTGGCTCAAGAGGGCTGCAGGGATGGTAGTGTGGCCA
Source organism: Capricornis sumatraensis (assembly GCF_032405125.1). Lineage (NCBI taxonomy): Eukaryota > Metazoa > Chordata > Mammalia > Artiodactyla > Bovidae > Capricornis > Capricornis sumatraensis. The sequence continues at coordinate 91,814,120 of NC_091074.1, forward strand.
GGAAGAACAGATGGGCATGGAGTCAAGCCCAGTGTCAATCCCACCCTCTGTGGGAAGCCAGGGACAACCTGGTTAAGACACGTCCTAACTAGAGGAGAAACAGACAGCAAAGGGAGAAAAACGTAGAATGCAAATTGAGTTTCTGAGAAACAAAGCCCTGCCAGCCCCTCCTGGCCAGTCTCCCTCCTATTCCAATGTCGCATGTTCTGTGCTGGGATGAGGGGCCTCTTCATCCATCCATCCATCCATCCATCCTCCACTCTCACTTTCTGAGGCAGGCTCCTCTTACTCATCATCTCCTGTTTCCTCCCCTGACACAGAGTGTTTCTTTTTCCCTTGGGTGCCTCCCACCCCCACCCCGTGTGCCACCACCACTGCGGTTCTTCCTACTCCTGTCCATACCTCACTTTTCTGAGGGTAGATGTGTTCCCCAGGCACAACTTCTGCTGAGAGTCTATGCTACTACGTCACCAGGCAGGACCTAGGACCGCTCCTATCTCTGGGGCCTGCTTGTCTGCTAGATTATATATTCACTGACATGAGTCTTTCCCAGGAGGTCCTGCAGTTTCTCCTGTGAGTAAACCTCAGCAAGGCCCTGCCACCAGTGCCTACAAGTCTGAACCCCAGAAGGAGGCTGAGGTCATTGCCAAGCTTTGACCCCCACTAGAGCTCTGTAACAGAGAAGGCAATGGCACCCCACTCCAGTACTCTTGCCTGGAAACTCCCATGGACGAAGAAGCCTGGAAGGCTGCAGTCCATGGGGTTGCTGAGGGTCAGACACGACTGAGCGACTTCACTTTCACTTTTCACTTTCCTGCATTGGAGAAGGACATGGCACCCCACTCCAGTGTTCTTGCATGGAGAATCCCAGGGACAGGGGAGCCTGGTGGGCTGCCATCTATGTGGTTGCACAGAATCGGACACGACTGAAGCAACTTAGCAGCAGCAGCAGCAGCAGAGCTGTGTACATTTGCCCTGAAATCCTAACACCTCGTCTCTGTATCGTTAAACTCACTAAGGTTCCCAAGTCCGGGTTTGTCCACCAGGCCAAATGCCTTTGAAAAGACCATGGTAAACTTCAGGTGGTCCCCTTGCCCCTTCCTGTCGTCTATACACGTGTCTGGTCCACAGCCACACTTTCCCTGTGGAGTAACACAAACAGCAACATTTGCACAAGAGTGAATGTCGCAACACAACAAAGCCAGAAACCCCTTCTGCAAAAACTGCTAGGAGCAAAAAGGACAGGCTTGTCATGGCCTTGGACACCAGTTCTTATCCTTCTGCTTTTGCAGTTGTTTAATGTTGAAACAAGTCAACTTGAAACTGTATAATAAATGAATTCCAGCTTGAGTCTTGGCAGGATTTGTTTTGCTTGAGGGAAGTTGTTTATGCTAACGGGTCTCCCCCCACCCCCGCCCCGCCGCACCCCCACCCCCACCACATAGTTTGATTTATGTTATACAGAGTCTTGTCCATCAGCTGGATGCTGCTGTAAACAAGCTAATCTTTGTCTACCAGGAATAAGCGCAATGCCAATAACTTTAAATAAACATAAGCACCAGTTTTGTATTTACATTGTCTGAGGTAACCACTGGAAGAGTTTTTAATGGCGCCATTGGCTCCTCCCTGGTTAAGGTAGTGTCGGCTTTCAAGACTGACCTTGTTTGTGGAGGACTCACTGGGGGGAAAGATCTCATACTTGGCAGTTGAGTGCTACACCCAGGCCTACATTCTTTTGTGTGGTTTTGGCATTTTCAGTTCCATCAAGTTCATGTTGCCTCTTTTTGTACTGGATGAAGCAGGACAGGGGTAGGGATGAGTGTGAACCTCAGATGTGTAAAGTGAAATTCTGACCTGGAGCTCCCGAAACCATCAATGCAAGGCTCGAGTGAAAATGGGCTCCAAGAATTGTGTTATTCATAAGACCTGCTCTCTGGAAGACATCCAAGCATTCAGTTGCATTCCATGCAGAAAGTAATTGGAATTTTGGTCTGAGTGTCTGTTGCAATTCGAAACCAAGAAATCAACAGAAACATACAACTCTTCAAATAGTGATAGAGTGTCCCTGTGGAAAAGTGAAAAAAAGAGTAATTCACCCTGCTAATCTCTCTACCAAGAAAGCAGGAACTGCAGTGGTGAGTGTGAGTCATACTCTAGCCCGCTCTAGGAACAGACCAAAATTGTCTTTTGCAGCAGCACTATTCAGTTAATATTCCAGACTTCAAATACAGGACATAAATAAATTAGTTTCTAAGAGTTAAACAGGCTTCTTGTGAAGTATCATTCTGCTGATGGATGGTGTGGAAGAGGAGTGGAAAAGAGACCATGAATGACTGTGTGGCAAAACATAATGGGAAGGAGATGTTTATGTTCCCTTGTTTGAGTTCAGGTTTGAAAATCTCTCAGGCAAGTTATCTAATTCATCTGTGACTCCATTTCCTCTTCTGTTTGATAAGAGTGATGGAGAAGAGTAAGGTAACTTTGGGGTAGCACATTGCAAGTCATTCTAGAACTTCTCTGACAGACTCCTTACCTAGTACAATGTGGACTCAGAGCAGATGCTCAAGATGGATGTAACCAGTAGAAGAGCAGTATCAGTGGGGGCTCAGTTGCAGAGAAGAGAAGCCATTATAGCTGGTGTAAGTGAGTTGAGCTTAATAGAATCAGTGGAAGGGCTGAAAGCTACCTCTGTGGGGAGCTTTCGGGGTGATTCTCAAAGCCACTCTTCAGAATGGAGCTATCAAAGAGCTGCTGCCTCTTCTGTTATCAAGAAACAGCCCCTACAGCTGCAGGCTCTAGAAGTCACACCTGCTGGCTATCACCCATCCCACCTAAATGGAAGGCTCCCACGCCTCCACCTCCTGAAGTCCACAAGCCTGTGCAGAAACCAGACACCAGCCTTGCCTCATTCTTATCTTCCAAGCCTGTCATTGATGTATCTGAGTGGCTAACTTCATTAAATTCATATGCAAACGCTCGGGTACAAGAGAGTTTGGTACAGTTGTTTAGTCCTTCCACCCCAGCAGATCAGGAGTGTGAGCAGAAGGAGGGACATGGGCTGAGCCCCAGCCACCATGCTACTGTGGTGGTCATGAGATAAATGCCTAAGGACTGGGAGACGGGAAATGGGACTCGTCTCCAACTCTTCCTGCCTTCATCATCCTTGGGTTCCTTGGGTTCCTTGGCCATGGATGAATCCCAGTGTGGTTCTAAAAGCTGCCAATGCAGGGGACTCAGGTTTGATCCCTGGTTGGGGAAGAGCCCACAGGCCACAGAACAACTAAACCTGTATACCACAACTACTGAGCCTGTGCTCATCAACAAGAGGGGCCATGTCAAAAAGAAGCCCACACACTGTAACTAGAGAGTAGGCCCCACTCATTGCAACTAGACAGAGCTGGCCACCAGCAATGAAGACCCAGTGCAGCCAAAAACAATAAACAAATAAAGACTTTTTAAAAAGAAAACACTTAGAAATGTCTCAACATGAAATCTTTTTAAAAGCTTTTTAAAAAGAAAGACAGTTTCAAGGAATTTCTAGGAGAGAAGAAAAATGGAAAATATGCATGGAATCAAAGCAGACATCTAGAAATATTGGAGGGTAAATATAAATTTTGTAATAATTAGAAAACCCCACAAGCAAAGTCTTCTGTTGTTCAGCTAAAGTCATTTTTCTGCACTGGTAGGATTCTGTGAGGTAGCAATACATTATGCAAGTCACTTTATTCTTGCTGGTTAAAAAGGAAACAACGAGGGAACACAAAAAAATGTCAGCAGTGTTCTGGGTCATGGAAATAAGAGTGGCTATTATTTTCAGCCTTATACAATCTCTTTATATATCCATCAATATCTCTATATTAATTTTCCTATCTGTAAAAAAAAAAAAGCCATTTATATGATTTTTAAGGTAATCAACCAAAACCAAATGTTTTCTCTCCTTTTTTTTTCTTTCTTTTTATTCTTTCAAATCATTTGCTGATATTCTAAAAGGTCTCACCAGTAGGTAAATCCTTACCTGTGGAACTAATAGGTTATTAAACATTTTCAAAATATTATAAGCACACAACAGTTGAACCAAATTCATCTGTTTGCCAATGGCTGGATTTTATCTCATCTCTTGAGTAAATCTGTCTATCAACATCTTGAAACTTGAAATGCTGATTTAGAAGTTATTTTAAAATTGTCTGGTTTAACTTGCTTTTCTAAAAACAAATGACAATGGCAAAAAACCAAGAAACAGATTTTGTTAAAGATTACAATTACTGCATGTGAGTGCATGTTCAGTCACTTCAGTCACGTCTGACTCTTTGCAACCCTATGGACTATAGGGTCCAAAGTGGATTCTTTACTGCTGAGCCGCTGGGGAAGCCCTACAGTTATTACTAACCCTCAGAAATATCGAGTCTTCTTTACAAGGTAAGGTAAAACCTGGTATTTGTTTTATTTGCTTAAATCCGCCTTCAATGCTGGAGACCTGGATTTGATCCCTGGGTTGGGAAGATCCCCTGAAGAAGGGCATGGCAGTCCACTCTAGCATTCTTGCCTGGAGAATCCTCATGGACAGGGGAGCCTGGCAGGCTACAATCCATGGGGTCGCAAAGAGTAGGACACGACTGAGCGACTAAGCATACACCCATAGTATAAGTGTGTGGGCCACACAAAGTTCCTCTCGTGCGGGATCTCATTTGGCCTCATAAGGCCCTTGAGGAAGGTATTGTGGCTCTTTATTTAACTGACAATGAAGAAACAGTCTCAGAGAGGTTGAGTGGCTTCTTCAGAGGGCTTCAACCCAGCCCTCTTACTACATCCATGGAACCACATTTGCCTTAGACAAACACATGTACACATCCCCCTTGCTGCACCTGTCAGTGAACGATTGTGACACATTACATCAGCCTGCCTCCTGTAGTTGCCCCTGCCCTCGCCTCGCTCAGCCCAACGTGAGTACTAATCAGGGAGTCGATCTGAATGAGAGGGTAAGCTCCTGCCATCGACTCCCTTACCTCTCCTGATTCTCAGCTGAGGTTGCCAGTCTCTGGCTGCCGAGCTGGTGATGCTCTGGGAGATCATGTCCATGGGACTATTTGGCCCAAAGCATTATTTCCCACAGGGTCCCTGGTAACTCAGCTGGTAAAGAATTTGCATGCAATGCAGGAGATCCCAGTTTGATTCCTGGGTTGGGAAGATCCCCTGGAGAAGGAATAGGCTACCCACTCCAGTATTCTTGGGCTTCCCTGATGGTTCAAATGGTAAAAAAAAAAAAAAAAAAAAATCTGCCGACAACGTGGGAGACCTGGGTTCAATCCCTGAGTTGGGACGATCCCTTGAAGGAAGGCATGGCAACCCACTCCAGTATTCTTGCCTGGAGAATCCCCATGGACAGAGGAACCTGGCAGGCTACAGTCCATAGGGTCACAGAGTCCGAAACGACTTAGCACACACAGCACATTGTTTCCCACAGGTTGTATCTTCATGGACTGGGAAGATCTCAGTTTGCCAAATTTTAATTTTTTTCTCAAAAGGACATTTCATACTATTTAACACCCCTCTCCCAGATTGCAAAGGCATATGTTAAGAATTATAACTTAAAAAAAAATAGCTTCATAGGAAGATCACTACATTGTTATTTTTCTCACTTTGCTATGGACCAGTGTGTTAGGCCTAATGGCTACCTCCTAATCCCTGGACCCAGTGAATGTATTACTTTAAATAGCAGAAGGGAATTCAGGTAGCAGATAGGATTAAGGTTGTTCACAAACAGATCTTAAAATGAGGAGGTTGTCTTGGATTATCCACGTGGGCCCAATGCAGTGTAATCACAAGTCCAGTGTAATCGTAAACGGAAGGAGGCAGAAGAGGACATCGAATGATGCCATAGGCAGAAGCCCTCCACCCACTACTGTGACTGTGACGACGGAGGAGGGGGCCATCGGCCGAGGCAGGAGGGTCGCCTCTTTAAGCTGGAAAGGCAAGAGAAGGGATTCTCCTCCAGAGCCTCCAGGAAAGAACGCAGCCCAGCTGACATCTGGATTTTAACCCAGTGAGACCTGGAACCTTCCAGAACAGGAAGATATACTCGTGTTGTTTTCAACCACTGAGTTTATGGTAATTTGTTACAGCAGTGTTACAAGACTCGCGCAACCAGTGACACTTCATTGTGGCTTGATTGAGGTCTGGGGGCCCCTAACTTTAGGACCCCACCCTAAAAAGAGCCTGCCAGAACTTCCCATTCTACAGAGGGACATTGTGTGTAACAGGTAAGATGATGTACAGGAGCACTCTCCCCAGAGCCCAGCTTGTGAAGCCATTCAGGAGCAGGTAAAACCCAGGCTGCTGGGGTCCAGCCCCAGTGGATCCAGGATAATTCGAAGGTGGGGACGGAATCGGCATCCTAGGAAAAAACTTATTTAATTACAGATATAGAGAGAGACTGGAAATGAATAGTGTAGTAGGAAATATTAGTGGAGAAAAAGAGGCTGAATAACTTGGTTTACATGGGCGGGGTGAGCATCCACGCTCCAGATGGGAATTCAGCCAGAAAAACGGGGAGCAAGAAAGAAACAACATGGGGGAATCAGTCTTTCCAGAAACTGATCCCATTTCTTTATTTTTTAGGTTTGCTTATATACCTTTTGTTATACATAGGGATGAATACAGAGTCACGCGGGGGTCAGCAGTCCTGACCTTTATCAAGATCAGGTGCTTCATATAAATGTATAAAAAAAGGTCTTAGGGGTTTTACATCATCTTTTGGCCATGAGGCCTGCTGACATTTTATGATCCTTTCTTTCTGATAACCAAAACTTATTTTTTCCAAGGGTGTTTTTTCTTAAACCAGGCACCACCCTCTGAAGGTAGCAGATAAAGTTGCATTCCTATAGGGTGAGGGTGTAGTGGGTTACAACTAAGAAAGAAATTTATTTAACCTAAGGTTAACATGATTAATCTTAAAGGTTAATACTTATTTCTCCTGTATGCTAGTTATATTCATTATAAGGGCAGGGAATATGGAGATTTAGCAGCAAACATCAGCCCAACAAATGAAAACCCTTCACCAATGTTCCCCTTAAGATCTATTTAGTCTCAAGATAGTGATAAAGTTACATTTTTGCATAGCAAGGACACAGTGATTTATAACAAAGTACAGTGATCTATAACAAAAGAGAAAATTCATTAACTCAAAAAGTCTAGTATTGCTAACATCAAAAACTACCATATTTCCTTTTCTATATTCCAAATACATTGATTAATATATTCCCAGGTGCCTAAGGATATGGAGGCCTGGCAGCAATCATTGACTCAACAATGAGAAAAAGCCCTGTGCTAATTAAGATTTTCAAAATACTCCAAACTATCTGTGCTGTTTACGGTTGAGAGGTTGTCACACAAGCTAGTTTGCCAGCAGAGAGGTTTGACCTGAGACACCCTTGTCACACCCAGGGCAGGGAATTAGCAGCAATTATTGGCACAACAAATGAAAAACCCTTCACCAATATAATTCCTAACCAACTCACTATACTAATAATTTCTAACTTCCCAAAAGAATCTGCCTTTAGTAAGTCTAAAACATCTCGTGCCTCTAACGGTTGGGAGGCTGTAAACAATCACATGTGGCCGGACGAACCTGTACAGGCAGGCTAGATAACCTTCAGAGGAGTTCGTAAGTTGAAACACTCTTGTCATGCCCAGGAATTTTTATTGATTTAGAGCTGTAAGTTAACTCCTTCTCCAAAAGAGGTAATGGGGGTCAGCCCCCCGTAAAGTCAGAGGTATAGGTGAGAGCATAAAACAGTAAAGTAGGTAGACTCTGGTTTTGGGAGTAGATGCTCGGGGAACAGGGGGTTTCCTGGGGCTCGATCCTGCCTTTGCGTATGCCGAAGCCTCCTTCCTCATGACCTTTGCCACGGGCGGAGTTCCTCACGCTGGCTCCCGGCACCAGGCCCCACCTACGTACTGTTTCTGAGGTCAGCCTCAAGTGAGGGACACAGTGCCCCAAGAGCAAGTCATGGAGTTCCCTGTGGAACCCAAATTTGGGATAAAGTCCCAGATCCTCAATGTGTCATTAGTAGGATAAGTAGAAGTGATTGCAGTAAAAAACAATCGCCCAATATCAGTGATTTTACACAAGAAAAGGGTTTTTTTAAATTACATCTCAGCCCAGTGTGGGAAGTTGAGGGAACAACTTTACTGTACATGGCCATTCAGGAACACTTTTGGGGCTTGACCCTCTATATTCATCCATCCAATGAATGTGGGAAAGATAGCAAAGATCATACATCTTAAGGATATTTGGGAGGGAGTAATCAAACTTGTTATTTTGAGACAATTGTAAATTTACATAAAATTGTAAGAAGTGAAACAGAAAGAGTCCATGGGCGCTTCATCCAGTGGTAACATTACAAATCTCTAGTTTAGTATATCACAGTCAATGCTGACATCAGTACTGTCAAGCTAGAGAACAGTTTCATCACACAAGGATCCTTTATGCTACCCATTTACAACCACACCTGCTTCCCTCCTACCTCCATTCCTTCCTTGATCCCTGGCAAGCCAACCTGTTCTCCAGTTCTATAATTTTATTTCAATCATATTGTATATGTGAAATCACATAGTATATATATCACCTTTTGAGACTGGATTTTTTCATTCACCATAACGCCTGAGAAATTCTTCCAAGTTGTTATATGTGAGCAGTAGTTCATTCTCTTTGTTGCTGAACTAGTGTGTCATGGTATAGATATGCCACAATTTGGTAGCTCTTCACCCCCTGGAAGAGATATGGGTTGTTTCCAGCTTTTGTCTACTATGAATAAAGTTGTTGTAAACATTTGCATAGAGGTTTGTATGTGAACTTAAGTACAAAAGTCTTCATTTCTTTGCTATAAAATACTCATGGGTCTAATCACTGGAGTAGACAATATTTGGAACTGCCAAACTGTTTTCCAGTATGGTTATTTCATTGTCATTTGAATTTGTATTTCCATAATGGCTAGTGATACTGAGCATTTTTTATGTGCTTATCTGTTTCTGTATGTCCTTTTCAGTGAAATATCTCATGTTCTCTGCCTATTTTCTTTGTTTACATTTATTTTTCTGCCATTTTATAGATTGTTTGCTTTTAAACTACTGAGTTTTGAGAGGTTTGTCTGTATTCTAGATATACGTGTATATGATTTACAGATATTTTCTCCCAGTCTGTAGCTTGTCTTCTCATTTTCTTAATAGAGTCTTTCTCTGAACAAAGGTGTTCATTTTGATGAAGCCTAATTTAGGAAGTTTAAAGAATTTTTTCCCTTTTATGGACTGTGATTTTAGTCAAGCTTAAGAACTCTTTGTTTAGCCCTGGATTCTGTTTTGTTTTGGGTTTTTTTATTCTAAAGCTTTTATAGTTTTATGTTTAAGTCTGTGACGAGTTTTGTGTTCATTTTTGTAAGGTGTGGGAAATTTTTATGGGCTGGACCTGGGCGTGGCACACATTTCATTGGCTAGGACCCAATCACATGGTTCCACCTGGCTGCAAGGGCAGCTGGGACAGTGTTCCAGGAGCAAGAGCAATGGAAGAGAGGTATGAGGTACTGGCGAGCAGTTGGAAACTGGCGATTAACTGTTATAACTAGTTATAACATCTGAAAAAGTTGCTTCTTGTTCTGATAACTTGTTCCAAAATATTTGTCAAATAACTGGAAACTGGCAATGTTTCTGTACCTGGAGTGTAATAGGTACTTGATAAATATTTGACTTTAAAAAAGGGGGAATCTTACTTTATCTTCACATCGTCCTGAAAGATTCAGGTCATGATCTCTATTTTACTGCTTGAGGAAGCTGTTTTTCTGCCCCTCCTAGGAGGCCTGTGGAGGAGGGTTGACCTAGCTGTGACTACCCCCTGGGCCACACATGAGACACTGGGACATGTGAAGCAGGAGGATATGTGGATGCTACCTGCCCACCTTTCCATTTGCCTGGTGTCCCAGGGGCAGGAGCAGCAGGATTGAGAGAGGTAAATGTGCAGGAATAGAGATGCCAGGGGAGCAGAAGGGTGGCCATCTATCTAGCAAGGCAGCAAGTTCATGGATTCCCAAGGGTACAGAGCAGAAGGATTAAAGATCAGCTCTTGAGTTAGAATATGAGTTATTGTGGGAGGTGCCACCATCATCTGAAGTGGTAACTAGCTCCATCAACCCAGGATGGAGGGAGGAAACCTTCCTGGATGTGAAGTGACCACTCAGCCAGGAACCTTTGGCCCTTGTTCCATCTCTGCGGTTCATGCTCTGGGCTAAGGAAGCTGAGGTCAATGATTTCACCAGCATGGTCACAGACTAAGAGGAAGCTTCAGGAAAACCCCAAGAAAGCTCAAAAGAGAGAACTCATCCTCCTGACCATCTGCACTACTTGAGGTTAAGAATTTGTGTGCCCCATTGAGACATCCTGGAACTGCGTGGTTCACGTTCCAAACCAAACCAGAATCCCTTGGCTTCTAACTTTGTATTTATTCTTGGCAAAATCATCTTCTCATTTCAAAAAATGGAAAAGAAAGAAGCCACACAAGTTTTCTCTTCAGGTCGCTCTCCTTCAAGCATCCTTAGAAGGTGCTGGCAATCCGCCTCCCCCAAACCTCTACAGGGTCAACCACTCCACTGTGCCAGGGATGAGGGGGGAAGGGGAGGAGAGGTTGTGAATAGGGAAGGAAAAACAAAAACCATGAAAAATTGTTGCAGTCTTTGCCAAGTTAGATGTGACAGTGATGTCTGCCTGGACCTAAGCTTTGGGAGACACATCCCTTTGATAAGGACGAGGAGGGAAGAGGGGCTGTGGGGGCTGGGGCTGCCTCCCTCACCCTGCCCGCCTGTGCCCCCAGCCCACATATTTATCCCAGTTCACTGAAGTGCCATAAATATTTCTTGAGTGTAACTGCTCAATCTCCCTGGATACACTGGAACATACATTTAAATAAAAGCTCAAAAGGGAAAAAAAAGGCCTAAATCTTCTAAATTTCAAACAGGGCATCAGTCAGATTCAGTTCACACTGCATGAAATTTGCAGTCAATGACAGGAAAACAGCAAGGAGACAATATACAATTTTGCCCCAATGTCTCCTAGAAGAAACATATTTCCTAGAGTCCTGATAATCTCATCTGGGGGCACCCACATTTCAGGGAATAGGACCAGGGTGCATCCTCTGGACTTGCTGAACTCAGGGCAAGTCTCCAAAAATGGGCCTCATTCCAAGGGAAAACTTGGATGTTTCATGCATCCCCAGTCAAAAGTGATTTCAACAATTTTTGTTCAGCTCCATTTTTTTCTCTAACAGCTCTGGCTCTGGCTTTTGTGTGAGCTCTCTTTAGGATGGGGTGCACACACTGTAGTAATCCATTTTTCATCAGCTTGTTGCTAACAAAGGGCCGCCTAAGCCCAGGACACCCCTGCACCCCTCATGTGGACACCAGTGAGCTTTCTTGCTGTTAGTCAGGGCCGTCTGTCAGGGTGAGGAGAGGGAGTGAGTATGTGTGGTGTGTGTGTGTGTGTGTGTGTGTGTGTGTGTGTGTGTGTGTGATGCAAAGGAGCAGGCAGGCAGCCCCAGTTCAGAACTGGCTCTGTGTGTGGTCCAAGGCTACTCTTCATTTCATGAAATCCATGCTTCATTCTTGGCTCCGCTCAAACTTGCACGTCACTGAATGAGTCCCTTGTCCACTTTCCCAAACACTGCCGAGGTTTGAAATGGCTTTGTGGGTAGACTGTTACTATCAGCGAAAGAAAACAAGCTGACGACATATTTAGGCAAGTATTTTCGAATATTTAAACATAATAACCTTCAGCTCATCGTGCACAGTTTTGGCCAACAAGAAGGCGGGAGGGGGAAAGCTGCGAATGTTCCTTCCTCCCGGTGCCCGTGTTGTTCCTCGGAAGGGCCGGCCTGGGCAGCCCAGCTTGTTCCTCGCTGGGGGCTGGGCTGCTGGTGCCAGGAGCTGGAAATGAGGGCTTGTCTGGGCTCCAAAGCGGAGAGAGCCCGGGGGCAGTTTGGGTGGCAGCTTGTGTGGAATTCACTCTCAGCCCCTTCATGATCAGATGTGGTTAGAGCCCAAGGTAAGCTCCTATTTCCACCCTTGGGAAAATAAAAGGTTCTGGGCAGCCCCTCCTTGTGTAAAAAACAAAACAAAACAAAACAAAACAAAAAACTATCAGCTAGTAGCATAAATGAAATATTAGGCTGGGGTTCCAAGCAGGTACAGCAAATATTCTCCCCAGAGATGTGGCCAGGCCCCCTCTGGAGTGCTCTTGGCCCTAGAATCTCCTTCCCTGTGGCCAAGAGAGACCACAGTCCCACCAGCCTGCTACCCTCCCGCAGCAGGCTGGCCCCAGACACCCTCCCACCAGGGGCCGTTCCACCAGCTGGAAGTGGCTTTCTGATTTACGGGCAGAATGGAACCATAAAGCCAGTCTTTCTCATCAGCCAGAATAAAGTCAGCACCCTCCCACCTCAAGCCAAAAGAGGCTTCCAGAGGCCCCTGCAATTCCCTGCCCCCTACCCCTGGGAACTAGACGTGGGGTCCAGGCTCCCAGGCCAGACTCGGTCTGTGCCACCCCAGGGCTCTGAATGGGCTCCCTGTCTGCCAGAGCAAACAAGGTCCCTGTGATTGGGGCAGAGGTTACGAGGGACACAGAGGAGGACAGGGGACTTTTTCTCTCTGGATGTTCCATTAAGGAAAGCCTGCCAAGGGGTTTGCCAAGAGATTTGCCAAAGAGGCCAATCTGCTCCAGTGTTATGGATTCTCCAATAAATAGCCCCATTCAAGGAAGACAAGGCCCAAAGGGCTCTTTAATGCCATTGCTTCCCGCACCCTAGCCAGGGCCACCTCCCATCCACCTCAGGCTGCCACCCAGGTTTCCCCACGTCAGGCTCATACTTTGTCTGCCTGGCTTATACATGTTTCATGTTCTGGGAGACACAGTTGACTAACTTTAACTTCTGTCTTGCTGTTTTTAAAATGTGCCTATTGTTAGATGACTTACAGGGCTGTTGTGGGTTTAGAAAAGGGCCCAGCTTAAATAGTGCCTGGCCTCAGCAATTGCCCAGGGAATGGCTACCTCATCCAGACTTTGGAGCAATTGAGGAGGTCCCATAGACTTGATGACAGGCCGGATTTTGATGGCAGCAAGGGGCCTAGGGCTGCGCTACTTGCTGTTGATTCACTCCTCAGAGCCCATTTCCCACAGGGACTGGTGGGGTGGGTGGTGGGGACAGGGCTTGGGTGTCTGGCTTCTGACTGCATAAACCTCCTCCTTCAGTCTCCAGCCCTGCAGATACTAGCGTGCTGTCTTCACCCTGCCCCAGGGACCTTTCAGGTCCCTCCCTTCTAAGCCCTCTGTGGCCTGAGCCCTGGTGCAGCCTCCAGCCTCCCAGCCTGGGACGCACTTAGCATTGAAGCTCAGAGTGCAATCTGGAGAAACCCTGGGCTCATTACACTGGCTGGAGACACATGCAGGCAGGGAGGGCCCACTTCACCACCAGCCCCTCTCTTCAAACCCCTTTTACAATATTATATGCCAGGAGGGCATCCTGTGACTTCTCCCCCAAGGAGACCTTGAGAAGGTAGACATTTTGTTGTTGTTAACTGAAATATAGTTTATTTTCAATGTTGTGTTAATTTTAGGTGTACAACGTGATTCAGTTGTATGTATATATATTATATGTACAACTTTTTCATATTCTTTTTAATTATGATTTCTTATAGGATATAGAATACAATTGCCTGTGCTATACAGTAGGTCCTTGCTGTTTATCTATTTTCCATATAGTAGTTTGTATCTGCTAATCTCAAACTCCTACTTTATCCCTCACCCATCCCCTTTCTCCTTTGGCAACCATAAATTTGTCTTCTATGTCTGTGAGTCTTTCTCTTTCTTTTTTTACTTAGTATGGTAATCTCTAGTCCACCCATGTTGCTCTATGGCTGAGTAGTAATCTATTATATATATGATGTATATATATATTGTTTCTGTGTCTTGGCTGTTTTATTACAGTGCTGCAGTGAACACTGGGGTGCATGTACGTTTTGGAATTTGAGTTTTCTCCAGACATATGCCCAGGAGTGGGATTGCTGGATCGTATGGCAACTCTGTTTTTAGTTTTTAAAGGAATCTCCATATTGCTTTTCGTTGTGGCTGCACCAATTTACATTCCCACCAACAGTGTAGGAGGGCTCCCTTTTCTCCACACCCTCTCCTGCATTTCTTATTTGTAGACATTTTAATTATGGCCGTTCTGACCAGTGTGGAGTGGTACCTCATAATTTGGATTTGCGTTTCTCTAATAATTAGCAATGTTGAGTACCAAGAAGGCAGACTTCTTGAGTCTGTGGTCCAAGGGGCATGATTTGAGACCATGAAATCATTTAGACAACTTTGCTTCCCATTTGGAAACCTATAGGATAAAGAGAAAAAGAAATATTCTGCAAAGAACAGGAGCTCAGTAAAAGCTTGTTGGTCTTGTTTAGTTTATCCTGAAAGGAGAGGGCAGGAAAAATGGGGAAAGAGTGGCAAAAAGGAGAGCAAAGAGAGGGTGGGAAGGAAAGAATTCAAACTCAGAATTATTAGAGAAGTGACCCTGACATTTGCCACTAGGACAAGAATAGTGTTGACCTAGGGCAGGAGACTTAGCACTGATGCTTCAGGCCCCACACCCACATAATACCTACCCCTGTAATGAGCAGGAGGGGCCACGGCCTATGCGAAGTGACTGGCTCTGAGTCAGAGCACAGTGAACTGTTGGTCCATGCCCCCTAAGTTTCTTATTCTTGTGTAGAGGGAGGACCAGAGCCCATGGCATGGGCTCCCAGAGAATGTTCTCCCTGCTCACTCTGGAGATCTTGTGTAATGGTGCCCCAGTTTAGGACCCTGGAGCGTAATTTCTTTTTCCTACATCTCTTTAGCATGCAGTGCTTGGGTCGGTCCTGTGATGAGGCCTTGCTGTAGGAGGGAGCATCTCAGAGTCCATGGGCTCAGCCCCTGGATGGTAGACTCCTTAAGCAGGAGCAATGTGCCAATGACCACCAGGGCTCACATTCCTGTCAGAGACTTCTGCCATTGAAGATGCCACATGAAAAGCTGCAAACCACCAAAACAATGATCAACAAAAAACTGATTGAATAAATTAGAAGGGACCATATGATGGAATACAATCCAGCCATTATAAGAAATGGCCCTGAGTGCAGCCCTGGCCACCAGACCAAGACTGTTTTTCCCATAGCCAGTCTCTCCCAGCAGGAAGCTTGCACAGGCCTCTTATCCACATCCATCAGAGGGCAGAAAGGATGAAAGCCACAGGCACAGAAAACTAACCAAAATGATCACATGGATCATAGCTCTGTGACACTCATTGAAACTATAAGCCTGCTGTGTAGGCAGCCCAAGAGGGACAGGTAATGGTGGAGAGTTCTGACAAAATGTGGCCCACTGGAGAAGGGAATGATATTGAACTTGTGCATTCTTCTGCCTTGAGAACCCCATGAACAGTATGAAAAGATGAAAAGATATGACACTGAAAGATGAACCCCACCCCCAGATTGGTAGGTGTCCAATATGCTGCTGGAGAACTGCAGAGAAATAGCTCCAAAAGGAATGGATGTGGTAAAAAAAGAGAAAAAACAATATTTCATAGGAACCTGGAATGCTAGGTCCAAGAATCAAGGTAAATTGGAAATGGTCGAACAGGAGGTGGCAAGAGTGAACATCAACATTCTAGGCATCAGTGAACTAAAATGCAAGGGAGTGGGTGAATTAATTCAGATGACATTATATCTATTACTGTGGGCAAGAATCCCTCAGAAGAAATATAGTAACCCTCATAGTCAACAAAAGAGTCTGAAATGCAGTACTTGGGTGCAGTCTCAAAAACAACAGAATGATCTCTGTTCATTTCCAAGGCAAACCAGTCAATATCACAATAATCCAAGACTATGCCCCAACCATTAATGCCGAAGAAGCTGAGGTAGGTTCTGTGAAGACCTACAAGACCTCCTAGAACTAACACGATAAAAAGATGTCCTTTCCAACATAGGGACCTGGAATGCAAAAGTAGGAAGTCAAGAAATACCTAGAGTAACAGGCAAGTTTGGCTTGGAGTACAAAAGGAAGCAGGTCAAAGGCTAACCAAGTTTTGCCAAGAGAACACACTGGTCATAGCAAACACCCTTTTCCAACAATACAAGAGAAGACTCTATACACGGACATCACCAGATGGTCAATATGAAAATCAGATTAATTATATTCTTTGCAGCCAAAGATGGAGAAGCTCTACACAGTCAGCAAAAACAATACCAGTAGCTGACTATCGCTCAGATCATGAACTTTAACTGAAGAAAGTAGGGAAAACCACTAGACCATTCAGGTATGCCCTAAATCAAATCCCTTATGATTATACAGTGGAAGTGACAAACAGATTCAAGGGATTAGATTTGATAGACAGAGTGCCTGAAGAACTATGGATGGAGGTTCATAACATCGTACAGGAGGTGGTGAACAAAACCATCCCCCAGAAAAAGAAATGCAAAAAGGCAAAATGGTTGTCTGAGGAGGCCTTACAAATAGCTGATGAATGAAGAGAAGTGAAAGGCAAAGGAGAAAAGGAAAGATATACCTGTCTGAATGTAGAGTTCCAAAGAATAGCATGGAGAAATGAGAAAGCCTTCTTAAGTGAACAGTGCAAAGAAATAGAGGGAAACAATGGAATGGGAAAGACTAGAGATCTCTTCAAGAAAATAAGAGATACCAAGGGAACATTTCAAGCAAAGATGGGCACAATAAAGGACAAAAATGGTATGGACCCAACAGAAGTGGAAGATATTAAGGAGAGATGGCAAGAATACCCAGAAGAACTGTACAAAAGAGATCTTAATGACCCAGATAACTATGATAGAGATCATTAACCTAGAACCAGATATCCTTGAGAGGGCCTTAGGAAGCATTACTATGAACAAAACTAAAGGAGGTGATGGAATTCCAGCTGAGCTATTTAAAATCCTAAAAGATGACGCTGTTAAAGTGCTGCACTCAACATGCCTGCAAATTTGGAAAACTCAGCAGTGGCCACATGACTGGAAAAAGTCAAGTTTCATTCCAGTCCCAAAGAAAGGCAATGCCAAAGAATGTTCAAACTACCACACAATTGCACTCATTTCGCATGTTAGCAAGGTAATATTTAAACTACTGCAAGCTAGGCTTCAACAGTATGTGACCTGAGAACTTCCAGATGTTCAAGCTGGATTTAGAAAAGGCAGAGGAACCAGAGATCAAATTGCGAACATCCTCTGGACCTTGGAAAAAGCAACAGAATTCCAGAAAAACATCTACTTCTGCTTCATTGACTATGCTAAATCCTTTGACTATTTGGATCATAACATACTGTGAAAATTCTTAAAGAAATGGGAATATCAGATAACCTTACCTGCCTCCTGAGAAACCTGTATGCAGGTCAAGAAGCAACAGTCAGAACTGAACATGGAACAACAGACTGGTTCAAAATTGGGAAAAGAGTACCTCAAGGCTGAATATTGTCACTGTTCTTATTTAACTTATTTGCAGAGTACATTATGTGAAATGGCTGGATGAAGCTCAAGCTGGAATCAAGATTTCTGGGAGATCTATCAATAACCTCAGATATGAAAATGATACCAACCTAATGGCAGAACATGAAGAGGAACTAAAGAGTCTCTTGATGAAGCTGAAAAGTAAAGTGAAAAGGCTGGCTTAAAACATAACATTTAAAAACTAAGATTGTGGCATCCAGTCCTATCACTTCATGGCTAATCAGGTCAGTTCATTTCAGTTTCTCAGCCATGTCCAGCTCTTTGTGACCCCATGGGCTGCAGCATGCCAGGCTTCCCTCATCACCAACTCTTGGAGCTTGCTCAAACTCATGTCCATCGACTTGGTGATGCCATCCAATCATCTCATCCTCTGTCATCATCTTCTCCTCCTGCCTTCAATCTTTCCCAGAATCAGGGTCTTTTCTAAGGAGTCAGTTCTCGCATCAGGTGGCCAAAGTATTGGAGCTTCAGCATCAGTCCTTCCAATGAATATTCAGGACTGATTTCCTTTAGGATCAACTGGTTGGATCTCCTTGCAGTCCAAGGGACTCTCAAGAGTCTTCTTCAATGCCACAGTTCAAAAGCATCAATTCTTTGGTGCTCAGCTTTCTTTATGGTCCAACTCTCATATCCATACATGACTACTAGAAAAACCATAGCTTTGACTAGATGGACCTTTATGAGCAAAGTAATGTCTCTGCTCTTTAGTATGCTATCTAGGTTGGCCATAGCTTTTCTTCCAAGGAGCAAATAGATAGGGAAATAGAGAAAAACTGGAAACAGTGGTAGACTATTTCCTTGGGCTCCAAAATCACTATGGACAGTGACTGCTACCATAAAATTAAAAGACACTTGCTCCTTGGAAGAAAACCTATGACAAGCTTAGAGAGCTTATTAAAAAGCAGAGATATCACTTTGCTGACAAAGGTGCATCTAGTCAAGGCCGTGGTTTTTCCATGGTCATGTATGGATGTGAGAGCTGGACTATAAAGAAGACTGAGCACTGAAGAACTGATGCTTTCAGACTGTGGTGCTGGAGAAGCCTCTTGAGAGTCCCTCAGACCCAAGGAGATCAAACCAGTTGATCCTAAAGGAAATCAACCCTGAATACTCATTTGAAGGACTGATGCTGAAGCTCCAATACTTTGGCCACCTGATGTGAAGAGCCAACTCATTGGGAAAGACCCTGATGCTGGGAATGATTGAGGGCAGGAGGAGAAGCGGGCAACAGAGCATGAGATGGTTGGATGGCATCACTGACTCACTGGAAATGAGTTTGAGCAAACTCCAGATAATAGTGAGGGGCAGGGAAGCCTGGTTTGCTGCAGTCCATGGGGTTGCAAAGAGTCGGACAGGACAGAGCAACTGAACGACCGAACAACAGCAACTGCTATAAGGAAGGAACTAAGAGTGATCACATCTGAAAAGATCTCTAATGTGTAGAAGGTAAAATCCAGTAGAAAGCAAGGACCAGAGCTGTGAATGTAGAGAAGATGCTTTTCTATAAATAAAAAGTACATAAGCTTTCTTGGTGTAGTAGCTGCATTTTTCTGTAAATGTCCAATCTCAAAAAGTTTCTTTTGAGGGGAGCACCTGGAATTTTATTGTACATTTCTCTGTACTGTTTTTGTCTGTTGTTTTTTTTAAACTCTGTGTACCTACTGCTTTTAGTTTAAATGATGAATTTATATGTGTTGGTTACCTGAGATTAAGGACACTTGGGGGGAGTTTTGTTTAGAATAAAGCAAGAGTTGATTGGTGGGAAGGAGGGAAGAGATCCTGATGGAGTTCAGCAAAGGCAGTTTCAGCTCAAGCTGTTTCTGATTGATCTCAGTGCCCTCCCGGTGAATGGGACGTAAAGCACAGACCAATCAAACCAATAAGAATCCCAAGAAGAAAGCTCTTTCTTCTGTCTATGCACTCAGTCATCTGCCCACCTACTCACAGGACTGCCATGTCTACCCACTGCCCTCCTTAAAAAGGGGGAAAGGAAAGGAAGCTGTCCTTCTACTAATAAAATATCCCTGTGAACAAATCCACTCTGTTTCTGTCCTTGCTCTCCTCAGTGCTGCAGCCCAGAGTTCAGCAGAGGGAGATTTAAAAGATGCAAGGGAGCTGCTTACTCACATATTAAAAAACCACAGTTGGCAAGGAAAAGAATCATTTTGTCTGGCCCTGAAATAAAACGCATGCAGCAGAGCCCCTGAGAGCTGACAGCGTGCTTAAAGGTAAACAGCTATTGTGAAATGTATGAAATGCACCCCCTGGAAAGGCTCCACTGGAAAGTGTGGGCTGTTTTTCCGGATGAGCTCCAAGCTCTTCGTTTCCCTGCCCTCTGAAAGAAATGACGAGCAAACCATATTTCCTGAGTGCTTCCCAGGTCCAGCTCTGCCCCATCTCATGGGGTCATAAAGTAACCATAACTATCACACAGCTGACTGCACCCAGCGACAAGGCCAGCTCTGTTGTCTGATAGTGTCTGCTCTGGGTCAGGACACCTGGATTTAATTCCTGGGGTAATGATCTCTAACTGGAGTGATCCCCTAATTTGGGGAGTCATTTTTTCCTCTTTTGATCTGTTTTTTCTACCACAGCATGTGGGGCAGCTTATACTTGAAACAAGTGTATTTTTCATATGGACATAGGTATACATGTGTTTATTTGGGGCAAAGTGGCTTATGGGACAATGGGGAAAACCCATCTCTACCAAATCCAGGTAGGTAGGAACAGGAAGTAAAAGAGAGGGCTGACTGGGTGGAAAGATAAAATGTTAATGAAGAAAAAGGAGCATGGTGGGTACAAGGAGAAGGGAAGGAGCTCAGAGGCCTAGGCCTCATGATGATAAGAAGATGGATCCAAAAGTTTAAAGTGTATGGGGAGAAGGTATGGAGAAAGAAGATCAATAAGAAAAGATCCTCAAAATCCAGAATCTCTCAGACCTGAGGAAGAGAGAAGGACCCAAGATCTGGGCAGAACAGTGAATTGGCACTGCAGGAGAACTTTGTTTTGGGAGATACAGAGCTGGAGACCCTCCTCTCCAGCTTCCAAATGCCATGGGTCTCTGATGCTCTTTTGGCCCCTAGAGAGATGAATTACAATAAATGTCACCAAACAAACATCCAGATTTATGCTCTGATCCTGAGCTCCACAAGTCAGCCAAGTTGTGTCTCCAGCTGATTTTTGGAATTCAGAGATCACAGTGGGGTAGAGTCCATAGAGAGTATGACAGAGTGGATGGGCTGAGTCTTGGAAAAAGTTCAGGACAATGCTTTCATGCTCTAGGGCTCTGCAAGCTTGCAAAATCTTTCTGCTCTGTGAAAATCTGTTATTAAACAGCAAACTTACTGAAGAGACAAATGAGGGAGGAAAATTGGGGTTCAGGATCAATGGAATCTTATTATCAGGGAAGGCAGCATATCCCCGAAGGGGTTACAGAGTCTGGTCTAAAAATATTAGCCAACATTATGTAACCAGCCTGACAACCCACTCCAGTATTCTTGCCTAGAGAACCCCATGAACAAAGAGGAGCCTGGCAGGCTACAGTCCATGGGGTCACAAAGTATTGGACACAACTGAGCAACTAACACTTGACTTGACTTGATGTAATCAGCCACCTCTATGACAGATGCTGTGTTAGGCATGTTTCAGTTCACCCATTTTATCCTTACTCCAGCCCTACAGAGCAGAAGTGTGTAATTATTATCTTAATTCCAGTTTTAGAGATGAGGAAACTAAGACATAAATTGGTTTAGTAACTTCTCTACAGTTACACAGATAGAAAGTTTACGATATCTTTCACTGGCTAACAAATTACCACAAAGTTAGTGACTTAAAACAATCCTCATTTATTATCTCACAGCTTCTATGGGTCAGGAACCCAGGCATAGCTTAGCTGAATGATCTGGCTCAAGGTCTCTTATGAGGCTGCAATCAAGTTGTCACCAGGGCTGGGATTTCATCTGGAGACTCGACTGGGGAAGAATTTCCTTCCACACTCACAGAGTTGTTGGATGTGGCAGATTCTTGAGTACTATTGTAGTCAAATCTTCAGTTCCCTGTTGACTGTTGTCCACAGACCACCTCATTTCCTTGCCTCATGGGCCTCTTTTTATGATGATTCACAGCACACTAGCTTGCATAGTCAAAGCTGCTGGGAGAGGGTCTACTAGGAAAGAAGTTACAAACTAAAGCAACATAATCACAGAAATGATACTTTATCACCTTTATCATATTTTATTGGTTAGAAGCAGTCACATGTTACCACACTAAAAGGGAGGGATTGCACAGGGGCAGAATGCAGGAGCCAGGGTCAGTGGAGGCCACCTTCAAGTGAGCACTATGCTGTATTTGAATTCAGGCAGCATGGCACCAAAGCTTATATATGCTTGACCACTATCATCTTCTCCCACTGATAGCTTTGCCATTTTTGTCTAGCACCTAGATCCTTGATGGTCCTCCCTATTTTGTGTCTATATCTTTAATTCACAGAGCCCTTGAAAAAAAATAGCAAAGCTTCCACTGGCTTCTAGCCACCAGTGCAATCTATTATCAAAGGATTCCTGAGCCCTCCAGACTTTATCAGGCAGGGCCCCAATAGGAAAGAGAAGGTACACTCAAATTACAATACTTAGAATAGGGTTTCTTTAGATTACAAAAGGACTACTTACAAGGTGTAGGCTAGGGCAGAGGAGCTGTTAGCATCATCAAACCCAATGAGATAAGGAAGGGGAAAAAGTTAAAGGATGAAGAAGGAAAGAGTTGTGAGGAGGATGCCTTCTCAAAAGGTGACTTTGTAGGGAGGAAGCCAAAGCAATGGATACCCTGGCCTCCATCTTCCCCCTCCTTCTGATCTCCTGTTAGGGCTTGCATTGGCCAAGCCCACCCAGAAGCCTGAGGACCTCAAAGCTGTAGAATGCAGTCCATGCATGCCAGACTCCTAGTTCAGGGGCGTGTCAGGAGGGTGACGGTGGATGGCAGGAGGCAGAAGGCAGCAAACAGGATGCCTTACACTTGGACCAATCCTTTAGGAGGTTCCCCTGGAAGGTTGAAGTGTTTGCCTAAACTTAGCCTCTTGGAGGAACTTGAAACTAAAATTTTAACAGCAGAGAAAATTGAACACCAATCAGAAAGGAAAACAGAACCATTTTCAGAACCACTTTCAAGTTTCAGCATGAATGTATGATTTAATTTACTAAACATTTATTTTGTCCCAATCTTTTTGGAGCATATATGGCTAAAGTGAAACACACTATTGCTTTGTGTAATTCTAAATCTTCTATAGGTTCTTGCTATGAACCCAAAGTCCAGAACTTAATTTATAATAAAAATGTATTATCTCACTTGAAATTGAAGTCGTTCAGTCGTGTCTGACTCTTTGCAAGCCCGTGGACTGTAGCCTACCAGGCTCCTCCATCCATGGGATTCCCCAGGCAAGAATACTGGAATGAGTTGCCATTTCCTTCTCCAGGAGATCTTCCCAACTCAGGGATCGAACCCGGGTGTCCTGCATTGCAGGCAGACGCTTTACCCTCTGAACCACAGATATTATCTATTCTAGGGAAGACATGAATTTCACTGAAGCTTAAGGGAACCATCAGAAATAAATAATTCTTAAGCAGGATTCAGTGTTTACTCACTATGGGATCACTATTTTCCTTGGTCTTCCTTTTTATGAACCCTTATTTCTTTAAGAAAAGTTGGGAGATAGAAGATGAATGTCTAACAGATATCCTTATTCTGGCTCTGCTCAGGAGAGTCAAAAATGTGTTGCTCTGATTATAATTATTCGTCTAATATACTACCCACTAGAAGGCTGTGAACCATCCATGGGATGGAATACTAAACAAGCACTAAAAATGATGTACATGATGCAAATAAACTTATTTATAAAACAGAACCAGACTTACAGACATACAAAACAGGCTTAGGCTTGCCAAAGAGGAAAGGGTAGGGGGGAGATAATTGGGAGTTTGAGATTAGCATATATAAACTACTATATATAAAATGGATAAACAACAGAGTCTTACGGTATAGCACAGGGAACAATATTCTTTATCCTGTAATAAGCTATAGTGGAAAAGAATATGTAAAAGTATAAATATATGTGTTTATATATATATATATATATATATATATATATATATATAATTGAATCACTTTGTTCTATACCAGAAACTAACACAACGTTGTAAATCAATTAATCAATCAACCCATTAATTAATTTTTAACTTCAATTAAAAAATGATGTTGTGAAAGATGTCAGTTGACATACGAAAATATTCATCATGTAGAGATGAGAAGATAGATATTCCTTATATACAGTTGAGTGGGAAAAAAACCTACAGTGAAACTCAATTTTTGAAGAAATTATATGTGTCTCTGTATGTGTGTGTGTATAAGTGAGTATGTATTTTTAAGTCTTAGAGAGTAGATGTGAAAATATTCTCAAAAGCTATCAGGTGGAATGCCAGGTCATTATCACTATTTTTCTTTTCTTGCACTGTTTAAATCAGCATATAATTAATGTGAAAGAAAATTGTTAAGGTATAAAAAATATCCTGCTTACAACACCTTGGGGACAGACCAAATTGCCAGGGTCCCCTCAGGGCACAGCTCTAGGGACTCTTGTCATATTGTGTCCTCCACACCCTGTGCTAAGGGGGAACCCTTAGGGTCTTCATTCCAGCTCTTGGCTACCTGGTATTAAAAACATGTACTGTTTTAGGCAAGGGAAAAAAGGTTGGCCTCAGTGTCCCAACAGGGAAAGCCAAAGTGAGCCACTCTAGACATGATGGTCCAGTCTAAGCTAAGCCTTGTCTCTATGCCTTTTCCGTTTCTCCTCCCCATGGCCTCTGGAATCAGGGACTAGTGGTTATAGTGCTGGTATGAACTCTGGAATTCTGATAGGACAACTTAAAGCTGACATGGTCCCTACCTTCTTTATGTTTGCAAAATGGTGATGCTGTTTTCTCATCTAGGAAAGAGGTCCTTCTAGATGTCCTTAGACTCCTTCCTGCACCCCCATCCTGTTCCAGCTGGACTCCATATGAGGAATATTAAGCAACACTTCCTCTGTCTAAAATCATCGCCAGTGATGCTTTCATTAAAGATATTCCCAGATGATATAAGGTCTTCTTGGTTCCCAGCAAAGCACCTGAAGTGACCTCATTCTGGAGATGTATTACCTGAGCTCTCCTCACATCCCTCTTCCATGTGAAAGCATTCTTTGGGGATGTCTCCTTTCCCCAGTATTTCTCTCCTGAAGGCAATGATCTTTGCCTCTTTTCAGTTGCTTTTCCAGGTCCAGATTCTATTATGTTCCCTAGCGAGTCTGTAAAATATCCCTTTTTGGAAATGTTTCAGGTTGACGAAGGTTTTCAGAGCCATGGTACTACTGATTACAAATGGATTCCTTCTCAACATCTGTCTTTTTACCTCACTTCAAAAGGATGGAAGTCTAGAGAACATATGAAGGCTAAAGGCCCAAGTATTGAGGAATTGAGCCCTTGTCTTTTTCTTCTATTCCTTCTGGAATTTTTTTGCTTGCTTCACTAGACTGTTTCACACCTTGGCTTCAACTTTTGTATTTTCAAATCAAAACCCAAAAAGTGAAGCAGAGTCAAAGGCCAGTGTCAATGAAAGGCAGGGAGTGCAAGAGGAGTGCCCCCATCTCCTGCAGACTGAGTTTAATCACTGCCCTTCACCAGGCCTCTCACTGTTTCAAGTTATCATGAGCCACTGCCACCAGCCTAAGGGGGATGTTCCTGAGTGATAGAATGTCCAACAAAAGCAAGAAAGGAGGAGAAACACAAGACATGGACAGGGATACAGTGCAAATCTGAGGACCTCAGGCAGCAGCTCCTTTGGCCATCTCTTTCCTCCATTTCCTACTCTTATATGTAGGACACATGGCCTAGGGTGATGCCTCAACTCACCTCAGTTCATTAGTTAAGGCAATAAGTCACATAAAAGTCTTCACTCCAAGCATCAAAATATTGTGGTCCTGACAGAGGTATAAATTTGCAGATCAAAGGAATAGAATTGAAAGTTCAGAAACAAATCAATATATCTATGTTCAATTGATTTTGGACCAGGATGCCAAGACAATTCAATGGGGAAAGAATTGTCTTTTCAACAAATAGTGCTGAGACAAAAGCTTGATAACTTGGAACAGAAGAGACTGGTGAAGGGCAGGGATAAAACTCATAGTCTACAGGAGATAGGGGAGTGGGGGTTCCTCTGCACTCCTTGTCTCCCACTGACACTGGTCTTTGAGTGTTGACTCTGTTTTACTTTTTTGGTTCTGATTTGAAAATACCAAAGTTGAGGCCAAGATGTGAAGCAGTCTAATGAAGCATGAAAAAGATATTCTAGAAGAAAGGAAATAATCACCATATGGAAATGAACCTACACTATAGAAAATTAACTCAAAATGGATCAATGATCTAAATGTAAGAGCTAAACCTGTAAAACTCTTAGAAGACGACAGAGGGCTAAATCTTTGTGATTCTGGATTGGCAATGGATTTTTAGATATAGCTTCAAGAGCTTAAGCAACAAAAGAAAAAAGTATATATGTGTATGTATATAATTATATATAAATTAGACATCAATAAAATTCTATACTTTTGTGCTGATCACCAAGAAATAAAAAGATAATCCATGGAATATAAGAAAATATTTCAAAATCACATATCTGATAAGGAACTTGGATCCAGAATATATGAGTAGTTCTTATAACTTAATAATAAAATAACTTAATTTTAAAATGAGCAAATAATCTGAATAGACATTTCTCCAAGGAAAATACACAAATGGCCAATAGCACATGAAAAGATGCTCAACATCATTACTGGTCAGGAAAATGCAAATCAAAACATGTTACCACTTTATACCCACTAGGATCACTATAATTAAAAAGTCAGATAAAAACAGATGTTGGCAAGGATGTGGAATAATTGGAACCCTTGTCCACTGCTGGCAGGAACAGAAAATATTACAGCCACTTTGGAAAGCAGTCTGGCAATTTATCAAAGGTTTAAGCATACAGTTACCCTATGATCCAGCAATGCTACACTTAGGTAGCAAGAGAAATAAAAATAAGTTTCAAATAAAAACTTGGACATAAATATTCATAGCAGCAAAAATAATAGCCCATAGTTGGAAACAACCAAAATGTCCATCAAGGGATTAATGAGTAAAGAAAATGTGATCTATCCATACAATTGAATGCTATTACTTCCTGGTGGCTCAGATGGTAAAGCATCTGCCTACAATGCGGGAGACCCGGGTTCGATCCCTGGGTTGGGAAGATCCCCTGGAGAAGGAAATGGCAACCCACTCCAGTATTCTTGCCTGGAAAATCCCATGGACAAAAAACCCTGTTAGGCTACAGTCCATGGGGTTGCAAAGAGTCGGACACGACTGAGCAACTTCACTTCACAACAATAAAAAGAAATTATAGAGGTTATGTGTGATTTGGGGGAAATGGAGGAAAGAGATGGCCAAAAGAGGGAGTAACACACAAGCCTTCTTGGGCAGCAGTTGGATGGGGGTTCTATGCGAAGCGAAGTTCCTTACAACATGAGATGGTGCACAGGCTTAAGACAACCCCAAAGGGGAGGAAGGCAAGGAAATCCCAGAGAAGGGGGCCCAGAATACGAGCATATGTGTCTAGGTGACCTTGCTTAGAAGCACAGCAATGAGTCTTTTGAGTTGGAGAGCTCTGAAGAGCAATAGCACCATGGGATCTTAAAACCACAAGACTCTATGTTGTCAATGGCTGGCAAAAGCTGAGTGTAGTTTCCTCAGGATATGCAAAACAGGCAGATCCTATATGGCTAAAAGTCTGCTTGTTTGGGCTACTCTTAAAACAATTAGATGTGTAAAATTTTGAGTGTGGCACCTGTAGACTTTTGAGGTAAGAGGTCTCAGCCTGCTGGGAAGAAATAAACAAGCTAAGGTCATCATGGCTCATTTGTACAATAGGAATGAAGTACTGATAAACACTACAACATGGATGACCCTTGAAAACATTATGCTAAGCGAAGGAAGCCAGTCACGAAAGACTACGTATTATGTAATTCCATATGAAATGCACCAACTAGCTAAATCAATAGAGTCAGAAAGCAGATTAGTGGTTGCTTCTGCTGAGTGAAGGTTGAAGAGATGGGGTGATAGATGAGATAGATGTAAGGGGTTTTTCCTGGGGGAAATGACAGGGTTCCAAAACTGACTGTGATGATAGTTGCACAACAGTAAAAATGCTAAAAGTCATTGAATTGTACACTTTAAATTCATGAATTATATATATATGGATTATATCTCATGATAAAGTGTTCCAAAAAGAAAAAAAAAAAACTTAGAAGAAAAAAGACTCCACCTGCAGGCTGCCTTCTTCACCTCTAATGTTTCATTATCAAAAGACTGGCCCTTCCAATCAGGATATTACCACTAAAACACAAAGTCACTACATCTGAACTTTCCAATGACATAAACTTGTACCCAGGTTGATAATTAAAGCACATACTCTATGTTCTTTTGTAACTCAAACTTACAGAAATCCTAGAGAAGATTTGCAGGAATAGTATAAAGAACTCCCAAATAACCTTCACCAGATTCATTTTGCCAAATTTACTTTATCTCTCTATAGCTTTATTTGTATCTACTGTGAGCATTTTTTTTTAGAACTAGTTGAGATATCCTTTTAAACTTAAGTGATGCTTCTGTACCCTCAAATACTATGTCATTCATTGCCTCAGAACTAGAACATTCTCTTATATAGCTTAGAAGTTAGTAGTTTTAGCATTACTGCATTACCATTATTTATTGTAGCATTAAACTTTTCCAATTTTTCTGATACTGTCCTTAGACATCCCTGCCACCCACTCATGATTCCACCCAGGATTATACATGGAAATGTCTGTCACGTCTCTTTGGTCTCCTTTTGTCTCTTTGGTCTCCTTTAGTCTCAAACTGGTCCCCACTTGTTTTCTCTTTCATAACATCAAATTTTTTGAAGCACACAGGCTAGTTGCCCTCAGTTTTGGTCAGTCTGATATATCCTCACAAAACAATTTGATTTTGCATTTTTAAAAGATGTTGGGTAATATTAACACAACTATGGACACCTTATCTTCGACAAAGGAGGCAAGAATATACAATGGAGTAAAGACAATCTCTTTAACAAGTGGTGCTGGGAAAACTGGTCAACCACTTGTAAAAGAATGAAACTAGACCACTTTCTAACACCACACACAAAAATAAACTCTAAATGGATTAAAGATCTAAATGTAAGACCAGAAACTATAAAACTCCTAGAGGAGAACGTAGGCAAAACACTCTCCAACATAAATCACAGCAGGATCCTCTATGATCCACCTCCCAGAATACTGGAAATAAAAGCTAAAATAAACAAATGGGATCTAATTAAAATTAAAAGCTTCTGCACAACAAAGGAAACTATAAGTAAGGTGAAAAGACAGCCTTCTGAATGGGAGAAAACAATAGCAAATGAAGCAACTGACAAACAACTAATCTCAAAAATATACAAGCAACTTATGCAGCTCAACTCCAGAAAAATAAAAGACCCAATCAAAAAATGGGCCAAAGAACTAAATAGGCATTTCTCCAAAGAAGACATACGGATGGCTAACAAACAATGAAAAGATGCTCAACATCACTCATTATCAGAGAAATGCAAATCAAGACCACAATGAGGTACCATTTCACACCAGTCAGAATGGCTGCGATCCAAAAGTCTACAAGCAATAAATGCTGGAGAGGGTGTGGAGAAAAGGGAACCCTCTTACACTCTTGGTGGGAATGCAAACTAGTACAGCCACTATGGAAAACAGTGTGGAGATTCCTTTAAAAATTGCAAATAGAACTGCCTTATGACCCAGAAATCCCACTGCTGGGCATACACACCGAGGAAACCAGAATAGAAAGAGACACATGTACCCCAATGTTCATCGCAGCACTGTTTATAATAGCCAGGACATGGAAACAACCTAGATGTCCATCAGCAGATGAATGGATAAGAAAGCTGTGGTACATAAACACAATGGAGTATTACTCAGCCATTAAAAAGAATACATTTGAATCAGTTCTAATGAGATGGATGAAACCAGAGCCGATTATACAGAGTGAAATAAGCCAGAAAGAAAAACACCAATACAGTATACTGACACATATATACGGAATTTAGAAAGATGGTAATGATGACCCTGTATGCGAGACAGCAAAAGAGACACAGATGTATAGAATGGATTTTTGGACTATGAGGGAGAGGGAGAGGGTGGGATGATTTGGGAGAATGGCATTGAAACAAGTATACTATCATGTAAGAAACAAAGTGCCAGTCCTGTTCGATATAGGATACAGGATGCTTGGGGCTGGTGCATGGGGATGATCCAGAGAGATGATATGGGGTGGGAGGTGGGAGGGGGATTCAGGATTGGGAGCTTGTATACACCCGCGGTGGATTCATGTCAATGTATGGCAAAACCAATATAGTATTGTAAAGTAAAATAAAGTAAAAATAAATAAATAAATAAATAAAAGATGTTGGGTAATATTAACAAATGGTCCTCCAAAGATAACAGGTCATCATCCCGGGAACCTGGAAGCATTATCTTCTATGGAAAAGGGACCCTTGCAGATGTAAGAAAGTTAAGGATGTTGAGATGAAGCACTTCTCCTGAATTATCTGGATGGTCCTTTAGTGCAGTTGTGTGAATTCTTATCAGAGGAATCAGAGGGAGTTTTCACACTGAGACAGAAGGAGGTGATGTGACCACAGAAGCAGAGACTGGAGTGATGGACGCCAAGCCAAGGAAGGTTGGCAACCAGCAGAAACAGAGAGGCAAAGAATGGATTTTCCTGTAGAGCCTCTAGAAGGAGCAACCGCTGACACTTTGGTTTTGCCCATTGACACTGACTTCAGACTTCTGGCTTCCAGAACTGTGAGAAAATAAATTTCTATTCTGTTAAGCTACCAAGCTCATTGTAAATTCTTTTAATAGCATCCACAGGAAACAAATACAGCAGAAACAGCGCAAAAAAGTTTTGTCCTTCTTAGTGCATCATACAGGAGGTTTGACCCATTGCTCCTTTTGTTAATCAGTTAAGGTGATGTTCTCTGTGTTTCTTCACCATAGAATTTTTATTTACCCTTTTGAAATTAATGGATAACTTGTGGGGAGATTCTATGAGACCCAATATAAAGATCTCATTTGTCCTCATACATCCCCCACAGTTTTAGCATCTAAAGATAATTCTTGCCTGAAATTATTACTGTGATGCTTCCAAAGGTGATTTTCAAAATCTATCTAATTACAAATGTATTCATTGGCATTAGACCATAAGAAACCACATTCCCTCTCCACATCTGTTTCTTTATTTAGTCACTTATTTCTATCAGTACAGACTCGTAGATTGCTTTTATTCAAAAGGTTATAACCTGTTACAATCATTGTTTAACATCCATGTTACCCTAGATTTAGCCACTGGGGCCCCTTCAAACAGGCTTTAGTGTCCTTTTTTCTCCTCTTTTTTCTTCTCTCTCTCTCTGCTCCCTACTCGGCATTCTCTCAGTGTGTTCCCATCATTACATTCTATCACCAAAATCTGTTTCAGATGCATCTCATGCTTTTTCTATGCCATCCTAGATAGAATCTGCCATTTCTTCAAGGAAACCTGGTTTCTCTCAGTGGGGAATGTTATTTAGAAACCAAGATCTGGGTACCAGGTGAAGACACATGTATTCTCAAAAGTATAGCCATTTGCCGAAGGATAGACTGTCAGAGCTGCAAGAAGGGGCTGACTCTGTCAGCTTTTGCAAACTGTGTCTGAGCTCTGTGGTGCAGTCCCAGGAGCCTACAGGAGAGGACACTGGGTCAGAGCAGGAAAGACTCTGTTATTGGTTAAACTGTGTCCCACTCCCACCCCGACCGCCTGCCAAATTCATGTAAGTCCCAACCCCCAGAGGATATGAACTTATTTGAAGATAGGGTCTTTACAGAGGTACCTGAGTTAAGGTGAGGTCTTAGGATGAACGTAATTTGGCCACCTCATGCGAAGAGTTGACTCATTGGAAAAGACTTTGATGCTGGGAGGGATTGGGGGCAGGAGAAGTAGGGGACGACAGAGGATGAGATGGCTGGATGACATCACTGACTCGATGGATGTGAGTCTGAGTGAACTCCGGGAGTTGGTGATGGACAGAGAGGCCTGGCGTGCTGCAATTCATGGGGTCACAAAGAGTCAGACACGACTGAGTGACTGAACTGAACTGAACTGAACTGAACTGAATCCAACATAACTGGGATCCTTCCAAAAAGGGGGCATGTGGACATGGAGACATGCTTGGAGGAAAGACACTGAGGAGAGAAGATGGCTATCTCCAAGCTAAAGAGAGAGGCCTGCACACATCCCTCCCTCACACTCATGCGCCCGGAAGACCGATTTAAGATGTCTGCCCCTAGAATGGTGAGACAACACATTTCTGTTGGTGGTCCTTTGTCATGACCGCCGTCACAGGCCTCTCCCTCTCCCCTCCTCTTTCTTCAACTGAAACGTTTCCACCTGGTTTTGAGCAACATTTTATTTGAAAAATGACACCTGTTTGTTTAAAACAAAAAGTTGGAAATCCATTGCTCTCATGCACATCTCTCCCCTTTCACAGATGAGAAGGCTGATGCCCACAGAAACGAGTGCTTTGCAGTCTCCAAGCCTTTTCCTGTGACTCACACTTTGCTTTCTTGGAGGCTGGAGAACGTGAAGGAAGAAAAGGAAGAAGGCTGAAGCTGTGATGCTGCATTCCAACTACTGAAGAAGGACCAGAGCTGCTGTACTCTGAGGGCATCGTGCGGAGCTCTGTGTGGCGGGGCAGGGCCATCAGCCCCCAGAGGCACGTGCAGTTCTCACCCTCTTCTGGAGCACGGCCTGGCATCGACTGCACTGGCCATGT
The DNA here is from genome assembly GCF_032405125.1 of Capricornis sumatraensis. NCBI lineage: Eukaryota > Metazoa > Chordata > Mammalia > Artiodactyla > Bovidae > Capricornis > Capricornis sumatraensis. The sequence goes on from NC_091074.1 coordinate 91,846,672, forward strand.
GTCCATTTGCTCCTTGGCCACCCCTGTGACCTTGGACATGTCCGGGGGGATTGATTGATGAATTCCTGGGGACTGAACCTGCAGATGTTCTGAAGCAGCCATTTGAAGATTATAAAGTTCATTGGTTTCCTTCATTCTCTCCCATTCCCCTCCTCCCTCTAAATCTTCCTTGTACCACTCTCTGGTGTATCTGTAGTGCACAAAGGTAAAGATAATCCTGGTGCTTTGGGTTTTACAAAGCTCTGGAGCTAACTGATGTTGCCAAAGACTGGCTCACGTCCTCTCTAGTAACTTTTCACAAGTTCCTTATGTTTTTTCTGTCATTTCTCCCTCCCTTGGCATGATAAACTTGCAACAACTGAAGTTCAAGCTGTTGCAGGTTATTAGCAGGAACAAGTTAACTTAAACGATGCCCATTTGAGGAACCCGCAGTGTCCCTGCTTTTTGTATGAACTTCATCCCAAGACACTGATTCAGCGTGGGTACCAAGGGCTTTTTTAGTAAAGTTCTCAGCCCTAGATGCCACATGTTACTTGGGACTAAGATCTTTTGCTCTAAGACTTCTTTATTTAAATAACACCTATTCAGATCTGAGCACCAAAGAATTGATGCTTTTGAACTGTGGTGTTGGAGAAGACTCTTGAGAGTCCCTTAGACTGCAAGGAGATCCAACCAGTCCATTCTGAAGGAGATCAACCCTGGGATTTCTTTGGAAGGAATGATGCAAAAGCTGAAACTCCAGTACTTTGGCCACCTCATACAAAGAGTTGACTCATTGGAAGACTCTGATGATGGGAGGGACTGGGGGCAGGAGGAGAAGGGGATGACAAAGGATGAGATGGCTGGATAGCATCACGGACTCAACGAACGTGAGTCTAAGTGAACTCCGGGAGATGATGATGGACAGGGAGGCCTGGCGTGCTGCAGTTCATGGGGTCACAAAGAGTCGGACACGACTGAGCAACTGCACTGAGCTGTACTGATTCAGATTCATCATTGATTGGATTTTACCCTGTCCTTTCTTTGCATTCCTGACAGAAAGGGTGGCGATGCCTCTACCTCTAGGATGAAGTTCTTGATGGAATTATGTACGCTTTTCCTCTGTAAGTACTGTTACAACATATTGGCATCGCTGAGAGCCAATAGAGGTTTATACACAAGAATAGGCCTGGGCCAGACTTGGTCTGTGGGCTCTACAGTGTCTTCTTGTTGATACACCAGGGACTAGAGGGGCACATTCCTGCCTGGACTCCCATTCCTTCCTCACACTGCACCTGGCATTCTGCCTACAGTGTGCCAAATGCCTTCCTCACACTGGGAAACCTTCCACTGGGCAGTTTCTTTGCAATCCTGTTTCCTGGAGTGTTCTGAGTCCTTCAGACACCTATCTCTCATGGAGGCTTAAGTCCTTTTTAGTGGGATCTCAGTAAAACCAACAGAGCTAGCTGGATACTAGTTTATGAGATCTTGAGAATTTGGTTACAGTTAAGGTGGCTCCAATACTTTGGCTGCCTGATGCAAACAGCCGACTCATTGGAAAAGACCCTGACGCTGGGAAAGATTTAAGACAGAAGGAGAAGAGGGAAACAGAGGATGAGATAGTTGGATGGCATCATTGATGTGATGGACATGAACTTGGGCAAACTCTGGGGGTGATGGACAGGGAGGCCTGGCATGCTGCAGCCCATGGTGTTGCAAAGAGTCAGACACGGTCACTGAACAACAATGACAAAGTCGTTTTGTCTGCCCTGAACAAACAGAAGCCCACTGGGAACCAACACCCAGTTCCACACTCCACCAAGTCTGTTTCAAATCACCAAGGCACCCGAACCTCATGAAAAACAAGGAGCTTTGCTCCATTGTATGCCAAGACTCTGCAGCTCTACATACCCATGGTTTTCTCTCAGTAACTAGGAGAAACAGCGAAAGGTTAGAAAAGATCTTTGCTGAATAACTAATGCAGTGAGGAGAAAGTCATAAAGCCATCCTGGCTGAATCATGAACTCTAAATTTGTAAGCTTAACATATCGCAAGTTTGATTTGCTCCCAATAGTTAGACCTGGACCAGTTGTGCCTGAAGCGAGAGTACTACAGGGCCTGGAAGGACTGTAAAGCCGTGTGATTCTGGGACTCGTAGGCAAACGTGTTCACAGCTCACCCAGAACATTCCTTTCCTGCTTCACTGGACCGGCTCTCAGATGACACCCAGGGCTTTCTCCACCTGTGGTAATGTTGTACAACTAACATATCCACACTCAGGAGCCATCAAGTATGGTTTCTCATTACACACATGTTAAAGTGTCTGACATTTAAATTCTCAGACTCCATACAGCCTGCTAAGTGGCCAGAACACTTTCTGACCCCTCTCTGTTCCAAAAAATATTGCAGACCAGGAAATACAAGGAAATTATCCCCTATCTGCCTTGGAAGTGATAACTTTTTTCCCCTGTCACGTCTTCTTGTCTCTATTCAGAGGCTTCCTGCTAGCTGCCAGCTGTGTTTGTTTTCATTAGGAATATTCAAGACAGAACTTGAAAAATTTAAACATGGAAACTGACTGTATCACTTCTCTATTGCTGGGAAGGAAACCACCCCAAAACTTAGTGGCTTAGAACAATGATGTATTGTTTCTTTAGATTCTGAAGGTAGGTTTCTCTCTCTGCTGACTCATTTAGACTCACTCACATGGCTGCATGTAACTGGAGGGTCGCCTAGGTCAGAAGGTTAAAAAGGGACTCACTTGTGAGTCTGGCAGATGCCACAGGCTCATAGCCAGGTGCTTCAGCTCTCCTCCACCTGGCTTTTCACTCCCCAGGAAGCTGGGCTGGCTTCCTTACTTGGTGGCCTCAGGGCAGTGCTCCATAATGGCAAGAGTAGAAGCTGAAAGGCCTTTTAAGGCCTAGCCTAGGAGGTCACATAACCCACCTCTGGTGTAGTCTGTTGGTCTAAGTAAGTCAAGTGTTGTACCCAAATGTAAGGGAAAGGGAAACAGACTTTGCCTGTTGATGGAAGGAGCAGCAGAGTCCCATTGCAAGAGACCATGGTAGCTGCAGCATCTTTGACAAACATCTGGAGTAGCAATGCAGGTGTGAAGTGCTCCTGAACAGTCCCTGTCTTGTGGGAGAGGCCATGTGGGGAAGGCTTCCATCCCTCTCTAGACAAAGGCCTTCTTTGTTGATGAAAAGGCAAAAGTGCTCTGAAATCTTTGGTTTAGGGCTCAGAGTTGAGCTTCTGCCTTTCCCAGTTAGAAGTATCTAAGTTGTAATTGACAGAAACCTCATTCAAAGTAGCTTTGGCCAAAAGGAGAAATGTCACAGAGATGATGGATCTTACATAAGAAGATGATGGCTCTTGGGAACATTAAGAACCAGAGGCTTAGTGTTATAGGACTGTTGGCTTCTCCGTCCCATTTCTCTGAGGGCCTGACTTCCTTCCTCCCTCTGGTTGCAGGGAGCTTTCTCCTTGCAGTGGTAGATGGGGTTGCCAATAGCTCATGGATTTTATAGTTATTTGAGAGAAATAGACCCTACTCCTTACTAATTTCAAGGTCAAAAACATTGGGGGAAAGAAGTCGTAAATCGATGAATCAGGGGCACATTCATAGTGCAATGAACTAAGGCTGGGGACAAGATCATAGGAGAACATAAACCATGTTAATGGAATCAGCCAGGGCATCCAGAAGGAAGGAGTGGGGTGCTGGGCAAGCAAAACCACAACATCAACTCTATGACCCCTAAACACAGGGCAGGGTGGTGGGCAGGGGGACAAGATCCATAAGCAGACTGCCTGGGCTGGGCTCCTAATTCCACCACTCATTAGATGAGTTTCTAAAGTAAGATATTAAAACCTCTGTGCCTCCATTTCCTCAGCTGTGAAATGTGCATAGCTGTTCCTACACAGTTGTGAAAGCAAAAAGGGGGTAATAAATGCAACCCCCTTTAAATACTGCCTGATTCCATATTGTGTGCTTGGTGTTAATTATCATCAATAGGAAGAACAGATTTTATTGAATTGATTATTTCAAACTGTGGTGTTGGAGAAGACTCTTGAGAGTTCCTTGGACAGCAGGGAGATCAAACCAGTCAATCCTAAGGGAAATCAACCCTGAATATTCATTGGAAGGACTGATGCTGAAGCTCTAATACTTTGGCCAAAGAGCCAGCTCATTGGAAAAGACCCTGTTGCTGGGAAAGATTGAGGATAGGAGGATAAGGGGATGACAGAGGATGAGATGGTTGGATGGCATCACTGAATCAGTGGACATGAGTTTGAGCAAACTCCAGGAGTTGGTGATGGACAGGGAAGCCTGGCATGCTGCAGTTCATGGGGTCACAAAGAGTTGGACATGACTGAGCGACTGAACATCAAAAACAATATGATGTGAGATGGCAAAGAGAAAGTCAGATAGATAGTTTTTTGTTTTCTGAGAACTGAAATGATTAATTTGGGGCAAAATGTGTATTAAGGGTCTTTTGTCTACTTCAGAAATGTTTCCTGGAAGTTTACAGGGGAGACATTTACCCTTTCACTCGTTCAACAAATATTTGGAGTGCCTGCCCCCTGTGCCAGCCGCTCAGGGCATGAGGCCGACCCCATTGGGGAGAGCGGAAAAATGCCTGCCCTCACAGACCTGGCATCCAGCAGTGTAGCATACACCTCATTTAACACAGAAATGTGGTTTTCTAGAAAAGCAAAGTTCTATCAGGCCAAAGACGGTTGTGTCAAACTATAAACATTTCCAAAATTCCCACAGAGGAGGGCCTGCACCAGATTCTGGGCTGCACACCACAGCAAACACTCTATTCTGGTCCCTTCAGGAACAGTGATTGCCCCTAATTTCCCCCAATCCTCCCAACCTCCATTCCCAGACAACTCCCCCAAATACCCCAAATTCACCCAGTCAATTGGGTCACAGGGAGGGAGAGCAAGTCCGTGAGTAATCCCTGAGCCAAATATCACAAAGTTCAAGCTGCCCTGGGGTATGTGTTTCACAGGGAATTGGATCCCTTGACTTTTCAATAATTCACACATAGTTTGCGTCCATTTCTCCCTGCAGTACCAAAATAAATTGTTCTTGAACTATCCTGGGGGGGTGGAAAATCTGTATCTCTGAAAAGGATAGCTCTTTACCTGGCTACCATGTTTCATCATCTTCACTGGGTCAGAGAGGGCTTGGAAGGGGCTGGGGGCAGGTCCACACATACCAGGACCCACACAGAGCCACTTCAGTCCCTTGAGAGAGACAGCTGAATGAGGTCGGGTGTTCATCCCTTCAGAAAAATATTTGAACACAGCTGTTACCCTCCTTCCTGCCACCCATGTGGTTGTGTTTTTAAATATGGCTTGAACTTGAAGCAGTTTCCATTTATAAAAATTCTTTAGCAAAATGCTCTTTCCAATAACAATATTCCCATGTGTGCCTTTTGCCTCTGATATTTTCCTTATAAACGATTCTGCTAAAACAGAGAGCTCTTGTCCTTTGGTTTCTTCTGTCCACAAACAATATTGCCCCCACCATGTGGTTCTGAGACCTCCTGTTTTGGCACAAGAACCCACAAAGTCAGGCTGCCCTACTTTCAATTCCAGGAGCTTACCTTACACTATTAAGACAGTCCACATGTGTGGCGTGTGGCAGGCTGGTGTGTGGCAGCCTCCACCCAGGCGGGGCCACTGGCTCCCTGAAGGAATGCCTAGGCCTGAGGGCTTCTAGTGTCAGTGCACATTCCCTGTGTCATTTCTTTCCAGGACTTTCCACTCCAAGAAAAGAGACAGGTTGAAGGCAAGTCATCTTGATAGTGTCTGTCCCCAGATACCAACTATCTCTTGGCCAATGACCTCAGTACAGTGGCTTTCAACCTTGACTGGCATTCGCACACCAGTCGGGGAAGACTGCAGGGAGCACCCTGACAGGAGGAAGTTTGGAAGCTCCTCGGGTGATTCCAGTGTCCAGGGTTCAGAACTGCTGCCCTAGGCGTCGCCTCACAGCACCTCACCTGCCACAGTGCAGGGTATCAGACTGAGGCACAAAGTGGAATGGGTGTTTGCCAACCAGTTTTCATAAAACTGCTTGCGCCTGTGGAGGTTTGGCTGCCAGGGCAGGCTTCTCACCGGGCAGATGTTTTCTGTCTGCTGCATGGGGATTTGGGTCAACTTAACTCCAAATGGTCTTATCATTAGAACTGTACAATATTGCTCACTTCCAGAGGGTGACTCCCTCCCAGGCTTAGAGATGAGGAGATCATGGGACACTATTCTTTTGGTAACTACAAACTTCTGCACGTTCACTGAGTTGTGAAATCCAGAGCCATAAACCAGTTAATGTTTTTGTTTCTTTGTTAATGCTGCATTTCTTTCTCATATGAAGAAAAGAGGGACACAAACAGAAATATATATATATGTAAACACACAAACACACACATGCATATGTATGCATGGCTATATGTGTATCCATATTTTTATGTTGTATAATATATACTGTACATACATATATGGGTATATATACATCTATACATATACACAAACATACTATACACATATATGTGTATGTATACACACACATGCCTAGAAAAGATTCCAGAATTATAGTGGGTGGGTTATAATTTTGGAATGAGAGACTGGGCAGTCAACATTCCCTCCCAAAAGCAAAGAGAATCCTCAGTGGCAATGCTGGGATTTTTAAGCCAAGGGAAACTATAGTAAGATAGGTTTTGAGCCCAAAGAAAATCGCCTGCAGTTGAACAATGATCAAAAAGCCTTTTTTACAAAAAATCTAAAATGTTCTATAGGGGCTTCCCAGGTGGCTCAGTGGAGAGAACCCACCTGCCAATAGAGGAGACGCGTGTTGGACCCCTGGGTTGGGAAAATCCCCTGGAGAAGGAAATAGCTACCTACTCCAATATTCTTGTCTGGGGAATCTCTTGGACAGAGGAGCCTGGCAGGCTACAGTCCTTGGGGTCGCGAAAGAGTTGGACATGATTAGCTACTAAACAAAAAATGTTTTATAACAGTGGAGCTTGTTGAAGTAGACAGAAGCTGTCATTTCAGAGACGGAAATTAATTCTGAAAATGTGAGCCCAAGAATAGGGTGCACAGCCTGGTACCCCTCAGCCTTCCTAGCACTGACAGCACCCAGTGGCAGGAAGTTCTCTTCTGCTGGGCAGTGGACCCCAAGTTCCCTGCAGATCTGGTCCTCCTCTTCATCTCGTTCTCATCATCCAGTAAGTGTCCACATCAAACCAGATGTACACTCAATATTAGCTGGAAGAATAAATAAATGAACCAAATGCTTTCAAATGTTCATAGCTAAAATTATGAATGAGGTTTTAGGTTTAGAAGGTTTCAAAACATTAAGTGTTACTTGCCCCCTCACTTTTCCACACTTCCCCTAACCAATTAAACTATTTTCCTCTCTCATTCTTTCCTCCTAAAGAGCTATTATGACAAACACCTTGATTTATAAGGGCAAAAAATAATTTGAAAAAAGAGTAACCGTGAACTACCTTATATTGGATTCCACTATTAAGGAGTGTGAAGTATTTGTTTCTAGAGGTCTGAGTCTCTCCATAAAACAATTGCCCAACTGACTATTTCCTACCTATAACGTGGGCATTGCAAGGAAACAGGAAAGCTATATGCCCATGCATTTATAGAGGAAAGATATTTTAAATGATTTTCGACCAATAATATTGTAAAAGTGCCCAGGAGACTTGTGATGTGGAGCCAGAAGGAGTCTATGAGGTGAGGTTATGTCTGCCCTAGTCCCCTTTGAAGTACTTAGAACTGTTGCAAATATAGAATAAACCCAATAATCTGGAAAGGTGGAAAAGGCAAGGGTCTTTGCCCTCGGTGACTTGGGTTTGCTTTGTCTTTTGAAGGGAAAGCAGAGTATGTATCTAAGAAAGAAACATTTTAGCATTTTAAGGCAGGCAAGACTTTAAGTGCTAGAGAGGTTTTAAGTTGTTTGGAATCCTAACATTTCCTAGTGACATAGGAATACCAAAGATGTTGCATACTAGATTAATCATTCTTTTTTACATTCTTATGAAACACTTTATCTCTTGAGAAGCCTCGAGTGACCTGTTTGCTAGTCAGGGATGAGTAGGCCTGATGGAAGCAAAGCAGTCTCCTCATTCTGAGCTAGGACTGAAAAACCAACAAACAGAATTGAAGAGACTTTATTTCTTGTACAGAAATGTTCGGGTTTTTTAATGCCCTGCCTACATTTATAGACCTACTTAGGCCACCCGCAACTTGCAAATAAGACATGTTCTTAAGTTTATAAACGGGTTGTTTGGAACTTGGAAAGCGTGCTAGGTCTTGTATCCTCTGGCCATAACCTACTTTAAGCCGAGCTGACTCTCCCCTTTGTATTTTATGCTCCAGTATCATTGAATTTGCCCTTCTTCTCACTGGCTTTCTCTTTCAAGCCTCTATGCCTTTGCCTATGCTGTTACCTCTGCCTGGAATTCCCTTCCTCCACTTCTCCAATAAGCGAAAACTTAGTCTCTTTCAAAGCCTGGTGTCACCTTTACTATGAAGCCGTCCTTGATACCACAAATAGATTTCATTTTTCCTGCTCAGACGCTGCCTCACACTTTAGCTTTGAGAGTGTGTAAGTGCACTGAAGTATTATTGCTTATCTTTCTACATGTCTGTCTCTATCACTAGGCTGTGAAACACTTTAGGACAGGAATTATATTTCATTCATCTCTGTCTGTCTCGTGCCTAGTTGGGTACCTCTTTGGTTGCTAAAATAGAAGTAATTAGTAGGAAAGTTCTAGCAAAATGTGGGACAAATGAAGAAAGAAGATGTGGGACCCTGGATACAATGCCTCCAACTCACAAGAGTGGAATGGCAAGTCCAAGGATGACAGCAGAGCAGCAGATCTTGAGATAAAACAGTAGAGGATGAGACCAAGGAACAGAAAGGCTAGGGAGAAAGGACTTTGTGCTGCAGAAAAAAAAGGGAGCATACCTGAAATGATGGAGACTCAAGGACAGGGAGGCCTGGCGTGCTGCGATTCATGGGGTGGCAAAGAGTCAGACACGACTGAGTGACTGAACTGAACTGAACAAGGGTAGGGTCGGGGTGGAGAAAAAAGATGAACTTATAATAGTGGCAGATAGCACCAAAAATAAAGGCTGGTTAAAACTCTAGGAAAGAACAAAACCTGGATAAGAGATGTTCTTTATGTGAATAGAAATGGTTCATTTCTTGTAGCTGCAGTAAATCATAAAAATAGAAATTTTGGTTATTATCAATAACTAGAAATAGTGATATATCCATATCAGGACAGAGGTGGAGAGGAGATGTAGCTAAGTTAAGGCCAATGAAATCTGAGCCTAAGCTGTTGGTAGGACTTATGGAAAAGCTCCTTAAAAGGTCAGAGAACATGTGGGGGCATTCCTGTCTTTCTTTCCCTTGTCTCCTTTCCAGCCAGATATAGACCGTCTGGGGTTTCTACAGTGGCTCTGTAATCATTTGGAATCCAAGTTCTTTCTGTCTTTCTGCTCCCTGTGCCTGGTTTCTCCTATGTGAGAGATAAACAAATCTTTATCTTGCTTAAACAGATTTTGCTGGATCTCTGTACTGGCAGCAGAACACAATCCCTATCTGATACCAAAAAAAAAAAAAAAAAAAAACCCACAGTGTTTTGTTTAGAGATATACAACTAACCAATCAAAGAAGCCCTTCCCTCTCCAGCTGTGTTAAACAACTTGGGACATGCAGGGGTTGAGGGGAGTGTGTGGGAGGCGTGTGCATACTATTGCCTGCTTATGCACCCCCACATTGAGAGGTGATGAGTGAGCACACGGGGAGTCAAGTCAAGCACACAGGCCGAGTCAAGGGCTATGTCCTCACAGCAGCAGCTTTGCCTAATTCCTAATAAGATGCATATGTCTGGTTAGTGATTTAAAATGCAGGTTGAATTATGGAATCATTCTTTGGATGAACCTGGGCTGGATGCTGCTGATTAAACTCCAGAGGTGATGTCCTACCTACCCCCTCATCCCCACTCCTCTTCCAGTTAGGTGTCTTAGCTGCCACAAACTTCTGCATCCCTGCTCTTCAACTCATGCACTAAACTAGTCCTCAGCTTAAATATATATATATATATATATATATCTTTATTTATTTGGCTGCATTGGGTCTTAATTACCATGCAGATTTTTTGCTGCAGCACACATACTCTTTAGTAGTGGTGAGCAGGCTTAGTTGCTCCAGCGCACATGGGATCTTAGTCCCCTGCATTACAAGGCAGATTCTTAACCGCAGGACCACTAGGAAAGTCCCAAGTTTGTTTTTTTTTTAACTTGAGAGGGGGTGCCTTTTTTGAAATCATGGAAAACTACTGTATGGACTAGTGGCCTCTATCTCTCATTGCCCTTAAAATCATCTGCCATGGCCAAAGGTGGCCTCCACGGTCTGTCCCCACCATTTCACTGATCTCAAGGTGACTACTCCATGAACTCCATGAACACTCCTGGTGTTCATGTCACCCAGCCACAGCACACTTCTCTCTTCCACACCTTCCTGAAGCCCATTTCCACCTCAAAACACTTGCACTTGTCCTCCTCTCCCTGGGATACTGCCCCTCACTGATCAGTCACTGGATGTGGGCTGCCTGTCAAAGGGGATGTGATCTTGAGGGCGGCAGTTCTCTACCTCTGAGCAGCAGCCCCCAGGGGACCTGACAGCTGAGGGCCATCTGCCAGCAACACTTCCAGCAGCTTCGTTCTGTAAGGGGATCTGGTGGCACCTCACAGTGGCCACCACATCTATCTTGTTCATCACTGCATTCCAAGGGCCCATAACAGCACGTGGCCCATGCGAAGTACTCAGTACGTTTTTGACAGATAGATGAATGTTTCATACAGGTGCTAGTGGCTTCAGAGTCAGCTCATCTCCTTTAAGTCACTATTACATACTACCACTTCAAACCACTTTGCTTAATCTTGAATTTCAGTCCCCACAGGACACGCTTTTTTCATTAATTTTGGAGCAGATCAGGGATGAACCTTCACTATCCCAAGTGTCTTACTGCCACACCTGAGAGCCTGACAGAGACACACGTTATCAAATACTCCATGGCCCCATTCCCCCAGAGGTACACGCTTTACTCTCACAGCAGCTCCACGTAGCAAGCAGGCTCTCCCTGAGCTCTGCTGTGGCATTGGCTTTGGACCTGCTCTTGCATAATGCAAAGCAAAGGTTCTTCAATTCAAGGAATTCCCTTTGGCAAGTCTTGCTCAATCATGTCAGCCTCTCACTCTAACACCTCTGCCTCCCCAAGAATATTCTATTCTAACAAGGTCTTTCATTCAGCATCGAAGATGACTCATCATAGAACACAATGCAGCCTTCTTCATGTACTATAGCTTCTCTATTCACAGATATGAAAATAAACTCAGGTGAAGAATAACTTCAAATGTGAAGCTTGGGAATTTGAAGGGCATTTTACTAGGAAATTAAAAAGAGATGGTCAGGAACTTTGAAGTTATATATGATCATGTGACTTGTTCTAGCTATGAGTGGAAGAAATGTGTGTCATTTCTGGGCAGAAGCTGTGAGAACCCAGGGTAAAATATTCTACAAGTACCCTCTGTCTTGTCTTGATGGTGGTAACAGACGTCAAGATGGAGCTCCCATCAGCCTAGGTCCCCAAGTGACTATGATACCAACATGCAACAGAGAAGCAGTTCAGCAAGAAGCAGACCTTTGTTGTTTCAACCACAGGGATGTGGAAACTGTGCTGCTGAAGCAAAACCTCAGCCATCCTGAGCAGTCAGCACTCTCTCTCTTCCTTGGGCTTCTTTTTCACTCCAGTCACCTTTGTAAACTTGGATTGTCTGGGCTTTCGGTGTGTCTCCCACATTTTATTGCTTATTGCACTCATCCTGATCTCTCTCCCCAGCCATCCCAGTGACGATCTCTTTTTCTTTAGGAGCTCCCACGTTTCTGCAGTTTGTCTGCCTCCTCCAAGTATTCAAACACTGGTCCTAGCTTCCCATGCCCGCCTCTTGGTGCTGACCTCTCACAGCAATCCTGCTTCTGGAAACAGCCCAGAAAGAGGAGAGGGCTCATTGGAGCAACTTCCCACCAGTTTCCCCCATCCGATCTCTCACACTCCATCTCCCTTCCTCTCATTAATCTCAGAGGTAATATATTTTCCAGGACAGAGACAGATCCATCTGTCTTGCTTTACAATTCACATTTGTGACTAGATCATTCCTTTCCCCAAGTTCCTAACTTCAGGGCATGGTTCTAACTTCCTTTAAAATATGACTCCAAACTCACTTTGTTCAGGAATCATTTCAGGACTGATTGCACATGAATTGGGTCATTCCTTTGCTTGTTGCCCCCCATCCCCGGAACTTAGCTAATCCTCAGGACTGTGTTAACGTTCTCTTGTTGGTGAGTTCTTTTGTAAATGTGTTCTTTGGATTTCTATGCTGCCTTTTCAGACTAGATTTTACATGTAGGATTAGCAAAAAGAGTTCAGAGTTGAAATACACGGAGATAAATTAATCTTTCACTGAGAAATATTAAAACAGCTTGCTTTAGAAACAATAAAGAAGTCATTTAATTGGAATCTTCTCAGAGGCCAAATCTTCTGTTTCATCAGGAAGTGTGCCAAATTTACAAATCTGTACATCTTAGGCATTCAACAAACATGTTTAACTGGCTTAGGAGACGAATTTTCTGAAGCAACATTTTCAGTTGTTTTTAGTGAGTTACTTTCACAGAAAAATTTTGACACAAGCATTTCATTTCACAACATGGTTGATGCCTGATGCTGTTACTCATCTGTTTGCTTGTTAATGCAATCATTAAAAAGCACTCAATAAACATTTCCTGGGTACATGGCCCTCTGTGGGTAAGGCAAGGTACACAAAAGAAACTAGAAGCCGTGGTGCCTGTTTTTGTGGAGCTTGAAATGTATTCATTCAAACAAGAGGAGGAGGGAAAAGAGAAGCAGCTCCAAGGTGCCAGTTGCCTTGCTTCTGGCTGGCTGGCAGACCAGCCAATTTGGACACTGAATTTTACCCAGCGCAACGTGTGGCCCCCCACTCTTGATGCCTTTAGATACAGAATAGGGATCAAAGTTCAAAGCCAAGGCAGGAGCCATGGTGGGTTTCCCAGGTGGTGCTGGTGGTAAAGAATCTGCCTGCCAGTGCAGGAGATGAAGGAGATGTGGGTTCGATCCCTCGGTGGGGAAGATCCCCTGGAGTAGGAAATGGCAACCCGTTCCAGTATTCTTGCCTGGAAAATTCCATGGGCAGAGGAGCCTGGCAGCCTACAGTCCATGGGACCACAGAGAGTCAGACATGACTAAGTGACTAAGCACAACACACACACAGGGGCCATGTCATTAAACCAAGTAAAGAGCATTCATTGGAAGGACTGATGCTGAAGCTGAAGCTCCAATACTTTGACCCCCTGATGTGAAGAGCTGATTCATAGGAAAAGACCTTTATGCTCAGGAAGATTGAAGGCAGGAAGAGAAGGGGACGACAGAGGATGAGATGGTTGGATGGCATCACCGACTCAATGGACATGAGTTTGAGCAAGCTCCGGGGGATGGTGAAGGAGAGGGGAAGCTGGCGCGCTGCAGTCCATGGATTGCAAAGAGTCAGACACGACTGAGCAAGTGAACAATGGACAATAACAACAAAAATTTAAGCTATGGCTGGTCTCCTTTGCTTTCGTCACTGCATTTGCTAGTACCATTTAATAGCTTCCACTTTTTTGAATATCATAGACACAGTTTGGGATGACTGCCTGGACAACAATGATTTCCTCAGTCCCTCTTTTGAAAGGTGAGCATGTGATCCAGAGTAGGGCACTCAAGGTAAGTCAGGTCCCTGAGCACAGTATGGAACGTAGGTGAGGACACAATTTGAATGGAACTCATCAGAGACCTTCTTGGAATTTGTTGAATTGGGACCAGGAGAGGGAAACCCTGTTTTTCTCTCTACTTGTGTGATTGTCAACATATGTATCAGGAGCTACTGGCGGTCACAGTGACAGGTTTGTGAGACAGCTAGAGTAGGACAGGAGCAATCCAACAAACTGAGGGAATCAGGGGGTCCTCACTGCACTCACACTCCCCTCACCCCCACCCCCCGCCCCGTCCTCCTCCTGGCTTGGTTACACAAACCAGCAAAGCAACCTCCCCTTCTTCTTTTTTCTTTTTTTCATAAATAAGTTCAAACTGGGCTTCTATCACTTTCAACCTAACTGTCTTGTTTTTTGCTTTGTTTTGGCCTCACAATTCAGCTTTTAGGATCTTATTTTCCCAACCAGGGATTTGAAACTAGGCTCCCAGCAGTGAAAGCACAAGAGTCCTAAGCATTGTACCACCAGGAAATTCCCTCAACCTAACAGTTTTAATTAACTGTACAGACTAAGATGTGCTCAACACTTTACACAGTCTCACTTAATCCTCACAAAAAACCTAAGAGATAGTAATTGTTAATTCCATTTTATAGATAAAGAGACAAAAATTCCAGGAGATTATACCTCACCATAAAAGCACTGTCCCTGCTTTTTTTAAAAAAGTTTTAATTGAATGATTTTGTTAAATTTGATTTGATGTTTTAAAATCTAGTTGACTTACAATGTGTTAATTACTGGTGTACAGCAAAGTGATTCAATTGTATGTATCTATCTTCTTTTCCAGTATGGTTTATTACGAGATATTGAATATACAGTACATGCTATACAGTAAGACTTTCTTTAGGTCCTTTAGTAGGATCTGTTTTATACGTAGTACTATTATATATCTGCTGATCTCAATTTATTGCTCTTAATTTATTCCTCCCTGAAATCCTGTTGCCCTTTGGTAACCATAAGTTTGTTTTCTGGATCTGTGAGTCTGTTTCTGTTTTCGTAAGTTCTTTTGTGTCATATTTTAGAATCCACAGATAAGTGATATAAAATGATACTTGTCTCTCTCTTTCTGACTTACTTCACTTAGTAGGATAGTTTCTAGGTCCATCCATGTTGCTGCAAAAGACGTTATTTCATTATTGTTTATGACTAAGTAACATTCCATTGTATATATACCTGTGTTGAGAGAGAGCAAGTTAGCCAAGATGGTTTGTTCGGCCTCCCTCACCCCACGTTTCATAAATAATGACCGTGTAACAGCTGAGATCATTTGTAGTACTGTGCCTGCACATCAAAAGGTACTCACGTGGTCACAAGCTACTTTGTGCTGTAGGGATAGATGAGCTCCGCCTAGAAAGCACAGCATTACTGCTGCATGGCTGTGTCTACTGCATCAGCCAGGAGAGGAGGTGATATAGCGTGTCTGCTGCCACGACTGCTGCGCCAGCCAGGAGAGAGGCTGTGTTATGGCTGTTGAGCCAGCCAGAAGAGAATAAACGTGTCTGCAGTTCCTACTGCTCCTCGAGTCTCCTTCCAGCCTCTTAGCTCACACCTTGCCTACCCTGGGTTCAACGAACGGTATGCATAGTGAGATACAGCAAGACAATTGGCGTCAAGAACAGGATCAGCAATACGATACCACATCTTTTTATTCATTCATCTGTCAATAAACATTTAGGTTGCTTCCATATCTTGGCTATTGTAAATGGGGCTGCTATGAATGTTGAGGAGCATGTATCTTTCCGAATTAGAATTTCCTCTGGATACATGCGCAAGAGTAGAATTGCCATATCATATGGTAACTCTGTTTTGAGCTTTTGAGGAATCTCCATCCTGGTTTCCATACTGGTTGCATACATTCCCACCAACAGTGTAGGAACACCTTCCCCGCGTTTCACTAAACAGCCTCTATCTTGTTGAAGTTTTCAAGTTAAATTCCTTCATTTAAAGGTGCCTAAACAGCCTCTTATGCCTTCTATCATTTTTTTAAAAATTTTTCCTGTTTATTCATGGGATACTTCCTTTAACTTCTGTCTCATTCAAAACAACACATACTGAGCAATTACAATGAGCCAGCTGCTGTGCTAGATTCTGTGGGCACCATAGTGAGTCGATGGACACACTTGGCATCTGCTCAAAGCTGAACATCCAAAGGAGAAGAGAGACAGTGGTGCAGTCATAGTCTAGGTTGCTGTAAAGGGTGATGGAAGCCCACGTGAGGGGCATTTGTTCTAGAAGGCCAGGAAGGGATTTCCAGAGAAGGAAAGCTCCAAAGCAACACCTGAGAGATATCTCTTTCTTTTTGTTCCTTACTGTTTATCTCTAATTACTATTTCTCATCACCTTTATTTCACTCGGCATTTGGTATTTTTTCTTACACTTGTTCTTCCATTTGTATCTTTTAGACCTGAGTCCAACAAACATTTATGGAGCATCTGCTGTGGGTTAGAGGCTGCCCTAGGGACAAACTGATGGACTAATAGGGGAGATAATGGTACAGAACATGTCAGTGACTCCCGACCTTCTGATGAAAACTCTTCAGGATGCTGGCAAAGCACAGACAAAGGATTCTTCCTCTCTGTGAGGCTCTGCTCTGCACAGCCCTTTCTCGGTGGCTCCTTCGTCTCCTTTCCCTCTTCCCCGGTCCACCCTCTGCCGCATTTCCCATTTCATTCCCACCCTTGTTAACGCTCTTCATTTTCACATTTATAGAGCTCACCACTTAGCTCATTTCCTAATTCTTCCATTTTTTCAAGTGAGGAATATAAAAGTAAAGCAGTCAGTTTTATTCTATTTTTTCATCAGGCATCAAAAACATACTTAGGCCAAAAGGCATAAAATATGCCACTCTGAGATTTGATTTTGTTGAACTGCAAGAAAGCGTTCCTTCGTCTAACTCCTCGGTCAGTTTCATGCCTTAGTTTGCCTCCTCTGTGTTTCCCCATTCATTTAATTCATGCTGTTGCTTTTATTTTTTGAAGTTCTGTTTTCTCTTAATCTCTTCTGAAAGTGGATAAATGAATGAATGATTACTGAAAAGGATATTTCGGGTATGCAAGGAGGGATAAAGAGGATATGAAATCGACTTCGCCCTGCTTAGTCTATGTTTCATTTATTTTTCTCTGTCCTTGGTTTCTATTAGTTTGGCTCCTCCCTGGTCTCTATTGTTTAATTAAGGTTCCTTGCCTCTTCCCACAGGCTCCTGCTTGCACTGGGTTGCTCAAGTTTGTTTCTGAGACAAGAGTGGCTGACTCCAAATCCGCAACATAACTGATGAGGGAGGAAGAACAGCTCGTTTTAATGCAGTTCATGTCATCTATGTAAATTCTTCCTGGTAAAATATAAAATTCTTCCTGGTATTTAAAAGAGTTGATAGCTGAGATAAGATTCTTAAAATATCAATATTAACAAAACCCAGGCCTCAACACAACATAATCCAATGGAAATTATATGCAAAGCAACAGCCCCACCAGGGTTCACAAGCCACAGCTGAAATGTTACTATTGTGCAATGAAAATCTGCAGCCTCCTCACTATGGAGTCGGGACATGAACTTTAACAAAGTCACATTCTGCTTTTCTTCAACCCCAAGGACAGCTTAATCACACCAGAATACATAAGAACTCTCTTTTCTTTCCTTTCTTTTCTTTTACTTTCTTCTCTCTTATGAAAATAAAACTTTAACTTTAAACTCAAAATTGACAGCAAAAAAATATTTTCTTTTTTTAAATTTCATTTCCTTTAAGAGAAAATCGTTGTCTTTACTGTGCCACTAATGGCTGAATGTAAAGTGGTGTTAAATCTCACTTACAGCTTCTAAGCCAGGGCATTTGCTTTGTATCCTATTGGAATTAAATTATACCAGCAGCCAGAAATCTAAGCAGGGAGTGTTGAGGAAGAGGAGGTAGAGGAAGGAGGCGGGAAGGAGAAGGAAGGAAGCAGAGAGAGGAGAGAAAGAGAGAGGGAGAAGAGGAATTTCTTAAGAAAAGGAACTTCTTAAGCCATCAGGACTGCAAAGCGAGATTCAGTTGGTTTGGAAACTATTCAGAAATGTTTCAGCTCCAGGTCAGATGGAGCAGCTGCTATTTTGGGCAAAGGAAATCGTGGTCACTTAATTGACATGATAGAATCACGTGATAAATCACTTAGTTATTGTCTTACAATCTGATAGCTCAGCTGGTAAAGAATCCACCTGCAATGCGAGAGACTTGGTTTCAATCCCTGGGTTGGGAAAATCCCCTGGAGAAGGGAAAGGCTACCCACTCCAGTATTCTGGCCTGGAGAATTCCATGGACTGTATAGTCCATGGGGTTGCAAAGAGTTGGACACAACTGAGTGGCTTTCGCTTTCACTTTTCACTTTCACTTATAATCTGAGTTGGAAGGGGTGGGGAAGGTCTTTGAGCCCCACTGGTCATCTCATCTTGAAATCTTTCTCCCATTCTCATCAAGAACTAGAATTTTAATCATTTTGTTCACTTCTTTTTTCAGTTTTTGGAACTCAATTCTTAATCTCTTCTCGGATTTATTCTTTCCTAGATATTCACGACAACTTTGCTCTCCTATTTCTAGGATATTTGGTGATACCTATTTTTCCCGACTCCTGCTTTTCCTGGAGTTTTTCAAGTGATCTGCTCATCTCTCCAGGTTGTCACCCTCTTCCTTCAGGTGACTTGCTCTGAGCCCAGTCATTCACATTTTCCAGAATCCTGGACAGAACAGTCATTCTTGCTTGTAATCATGGAAATGACTACCCTCTAGAGATGAGCACCCTGGTTCTCACCTTGTATTCAGAAGATAATGCCAAGGTAAATCATTCCTAAATGATAACTAGTCATGAGGATTACCCTGGCCATGATGCTGGAGAGATGCCTGGAAGACTTACCTCAAGCTCACTTGGCTAAACAATCGTTTACCTTTTTGCATATCTCATTCCCATTGGGAAGCCAAGAATTTCACTGGCCAACATTTTCAAGATATTAATCAGTGTCATCTAAGTATTTAAGGAAAAGGCCCAGGGTAATGCACTGACCGTGTAGGACATAAGGAAATCAAGAGCAGAAGTGAATCCGCCCGCCCTTCTGTGGTTATATAGGTCAAGGCATAAGCCTCGAGAGGGTCTCCCTTGACAACAGCATGGCAAGGTGGTTAGTCAGCCTCTGAGCTTAGACTGCTTTGGTTTAGATCCAAGTTCTGCAGCTGACTATCAAGATGACCCAGACAAGTTACTCATCACATGTAAAATGCTTCAAAGAGTGTCTGATACATCGTAGGTGACTAATTCATGCTTGCTATTTTTATCATCGCCACTTTCATCAACTTTGGATCAGTTTATGAGCTTTGTTAATGAATAATTAAATAAACTGCACATTCATTGGTGCCAAATAGCAGTTATCAAAAGAACTAATTCACCTTTGCAGAGTACCACCTATGTGCCCACGAGCTGAGCACTGTGATAAGGGCCCAGCAGGCACCAGTATTTAATGTTTTCAGTGATGTTAAGAAGTAGGGGATAGAATTAGCATCTTTCTACATGGAGGGAATGGAGAGTCAGGGATAGTAATCAGCTACCCAAGGCCATTTGCTAGTGTCAAAAAAGGCTGTTTATTTATATCCAGCTCTCCAGTGGCCATACCCCATGCTCACACCACTGTGAGTTCCTGTCTTCCTATACATCAGCTCACAGGAAAAGCTGAGCTCGATTCATTGGGTATATTGAAATTTAGCAAGGACCAAATTGTGTGTGGATCTGTGTCGGTTGTGTGTGTTTGCTTAAATCAGATTTATCAATTAAGAAAAACATCTAAGCATTTCTTTTTCAGACAATGGATCAAGCCTATAAGACAGAGATGCCTAGAGAGCCCTTTACAAAACTCTGCACTGGCAAAATCACGCCCAGAGGGAAAGGGGGCTCCCACCCTGAGTCTCCAGCCCCTTGTTCATCCTTGCTGGCTCCTGCACTTGGCTCTCATACTCAAGATTAATTTGTTCTGATTGTTAGCATAGCTACTGCATCTGTTCTCAAATAACAAATTCTACCTCAATTCTTCACTTTTCTCCTGGTTTGTTCAGAACACCATTGGTATCAAATCACGGGGGGGCTGGAGTTTGTGTGAGGAGAAACAATGCTTTTTTTCAAAGTAAGGTTGACACATGGAAAGACCATTTCATGAGTGATGAGTGGACTTGCTTCCTGCTGCTGCTGTTATAAGTTACCACAGACTTAGAGGCTTAAAACAACACAAATTTATTATCTTATAGTTTTGGACACCAGCAGTCCAAAATGGGTCTCCTGGGCTGAAATCAAGGTATCGGCAGGGCTGTGTTCCTTCCGGAGGCTCCAGGGGAGGATTCATTTCCTTGTTTTTCCATCTTCTAGAAGTTGTCACGTTCCTTGGCTCTTGGCCTTTTCCTGCCAGAAATTGCATCTCTCCAACCTCTGCTTCCATTGTCAGATCTCCTTCTGTGACTTCTCCTCCCCCTCTCACTTGTGAGGCCATTGGCCCACCAGGATAAACTCCCCATCTCAAGATCCTTAACTTTGTCACACCTGCAGAGCCTCTTCTGTCATGTGAGCTAACATATTCACAGTTTCTGGGGAACTTCTCTGGGGTCATTATTCTGCCCATTGCAGTGGGTATTCCATCTGTTCAGGATCTGGGGACTCTCACTATTACCCCTGTGAAGGTGCCTGTACTGTGGGACCTTCCCTCATGCTGGGAAGGACTTTATAGGACTCTTCCCTCCCCATAAGGCCCAATGTAAGCATTGGGTCCATATGCCTTTCCTGAAAGGCCTTCAGTTCAGTTCAGTCGCTCAGTCGTGTCCGACTCTTTGTGACCCCATGAATCTCAGTATGCCAGGCCTCCCTGTCCATCACCATCTCCCGGAGTTCACTCAGACTCACGTCCATTGAGTCCGTGATGCCATCCAGATATCTCATCCTCTGTTGTCCCCTTCTTCTCCTGCCCCCAATCCTTCCCAGCATCAGAGTCTTTTCCAATGAGTCAACTCTTCGCATGAGGTGGCCAAAGTACTGGAGTTTCAGCTTTAGCATCATTCCTTTCAGAGAAATCCCAGGGTTGATCTCTTTCAGAATGGACTGGTTGGATCTCCTTGCAGTCCAAGGGACTCTCAAGAGTCTTCTCCAACACCACAGTTCAAAAGCATCAATTCTTCGACACTCAGCATTCTTCACAGTCCAACTCTCACATCCATACACGATCACTGGAAAAACCATAGCCTTGACTAGACGGACCTTAGTTGGCAGAGTAATGTCTCTGCTTTTGAATATACTATCTAGGTTGGTCATAACTTTTCTTCCAAGGAGTAAGCGTCTTTTAATTTCATGGCTGCAGTCACCATCTGCAGTGATTTTGGAGCCCAAAAAAATAAAGTCTGACACTGTTTCTACTGTTTCCCCATCTATTTGCCATGAAGTGATGGGACCAGATGCCATGATCTTCGTTTTCTGAATGTTGAGCTTTAAGCCAACTTTTTCACTCTTCTCTTTCACTTTCATCAAGAGGCTTTTTAGCTCCTCTTCACTTTCTGCCATAAGGGTGGTGTCATCTGCATATAAGAGGTTACTGATATTTCTCTTAGCAATCTTGATTTCAGCTTGTGTTTCTTCCAGCCCAGCGTTTCTCATGATGTACTCTGCATAGAAGTTAAATAAGCAGGGTGACAATATACAGGCTTGACGTACTCCTTTTCCTATTTGGACCCAGTCTGTTGTTCCATGTCCAGTTCGAACTGTTGCTTCCTGACCTGCATACAGATTTCTCAAGAGACAGGTCAGGTGGTCTGGTATTCCCAACTCTTTCAGAATTTTCCACAGTTTATTGTGATCCACACAGTCAAAGGCTTTGGCATAGTCAATAAAGCAGAAATAGATGTTTTTCTGGAACTCTCTTGCGTTTTCCATGATCCAGTGGATGTTGGCAATTTGATTTCTGGTTCCTCTGCCTTTTCTAAAACCAGCTTGAACATCAGGGAGTTCCCGGTTCACGTATTGTTGAAGTCTGGCTTGGAGAATTTTGAGCATTACTTTACTAGCATGTGAGATGAGTGCAATTGTGTAGTAGTTTGAGCATTCTTTTGCATTGCCTTTCTTTGGGATTGGAATGAAAACTGACCTTTTCCAGTCCTGTGGCCACTGCTGAGTTTTCCAAACTTGCTGGCATATTGAGTGCAGCACTTTCACAGCATCATCTTTGAGGATTTGAAACAGCTCCACTGGAATTCCATCACCTCCACTAGCTTTGTTTGTAGTGATGCTTTCTAAGGCCCACTTGACTTCACATTCCAGGATGTCTGGCTCTAGATTAGTGATCACATCATCATGATTATCTGGGTCATGAAGATCTCTTTTGTACAGTTCTTCTGTGTATTCTTGCCGCCTCTTCTTAATATCTTCTGCTTCTGTTAGGTCCAGACCATTTCTGTCCTTTATCGAGCCCATCTTTGCATGAAATGTTCCCTTGGTATCTCTGTTTTCTTGAAGAGATCTCTAGTCTTTCCCATTCTGTTGTTTTCCTCTATTTCTTTGCATTGATCACTGAAGAAGGCTAAAGGCCTTGCTGAATGCCTTAAAGTTGGGAGTGAGGGATCCACATGGAGCCTCCATCAGAGCAGTTGCATCAAGGAGAAACAACATATTTCTGCCTGTTTGCTCCCTCTACTGCCTCTGCTTCTGTGGGCTCAGAAGAAGGGAGAGCTGAAGGCAGGGTCTCACCACCATTCCAGGGGGCTATGTTGGTCAGGAAGATCGAGCCTGTGACCTGAACCCCCTTGATGACCACATTGAGGCCTCCCTTGGTGACTGGTCTGGGGAAATGCAGAGCACCAGCCTTTCTGGGAAACATCAGAATGGCTTTTTTCCAGCCAGTCCATTATTTACCTGCCTTGTACTAGTAAACAGGGCTTCCCTGGTATCTCAGATGGTAAAGAATCTTTCTGCAATACAGGAGACCGGGGTTTGATCCCTGGGTTGGGAAGATCCCCTGGAGAAGGGAATGGCAACCCATTCCAGTATTCTTGCCTGGAGAATCCCATGGTCAGAGGAGCCGGAGGGCTACAGTCCTTCGGGTCACAAAGAGTCAGACATGACTGAGAGACTAACACTTTCACTTGACTTTGCTTTTGTACTAATAAACTATCCTGAGGCTGTTTCAACAATTTTCCTTTTTGAATGAGTGAGACCTCTGGACATGATGTGTTGTGGTTGTTATGTCACTGGCCTATGGACGATCCTAACTGGGAATGAAATTGTCATCTACTTACCCATCTGTCATAGGACTTAGAACTTAAGAAATGAACATACAGGCTAAATCCCACTATCACAAATAGAGTTACAGCAAGTCTCAGTGGACCCAAAATATTTCGAAAAACTTGTGTCCCCTTGGAACTTTCTACATGTGTTTTATCTGTAAGCTTAGCATATCCATGGTCTGAGACAAGCTTTAAGCTCTGCATAAGTAAATAAATAGATTCTCACTCCTGCCCTGGAAACTGCTTGGCTGCATCTGGGATTCTATTACTATCTGTCTGGGCTTCTGCAGCCTCTGTTTGGTGTTGGTCACACAGCCCTGCCTTGTGGCGGCTCTGTTCTTGCTAGGAGGTTGCGTCTGTTGGAGGCAGGCTGCTGGACCACACAAGGACTGTGAATAAACTGTTTATTCCACACTGGTATTCAGGCCGGTACACCCACTGTGGTCCAAACTCCACCTTAATGACCGGATCTCTGCAGCTAACACCCCCTAATCAGGTACCTCAAAACTGGCTGGGGTTTCTCTCTTTTGTCTGGCAAGTGCTTTCCTTTTCATCCTGTACCCTTACATCCTAACTGCTCATCCTTCCTGAATTTTCTGTTCAGTCATTCTGAAAAAGCAAAGAAATTCAAATGTTGGACCCACCAAGTAGCTTTAAGTAGTTGCTTTCATTTCTGTATCAAAGGCACCCAAGACTGTGTTCTAAGCAACCCACTGAGTATGAGACGCTATTCTGAGGGAAAAGCCAACTATTATTTCTCAGGTAGGGCAATGCTAAGGAGCCATGAACCAACAGCAAAGGGAAGCCAGCCACCATTTTCCTTTCTAGGTGTTTGATCACGTTTACTTTGTCACTCACACATGCCAGGAAACTTCTTCAGAAACAGAGTATGAGGCCAAGACCCCTGGCCAGTGAGAAAGAAAGACCTCTGTGGCTTGCCCCCTTGGGAGAAGAAAACTGAGATCTAGAGCCATCAGGCCCCTGCCGACACCCCACCCCCGCCTCCCTTAGTGCCTCCCTCAGCCATTCCAGGGATGCTGACAGCCATAAAAAATCAGGCCTGTTAGCAACAGGAAAGATCACAGGCCTTGATTCCTGTTGAGCTCCTCCAATAACAGCTGCCATCTGGCTCACCATCACAGACGAATGCAGGCCCTGATTTATGGGGCGGCTCGGGTCAGGGAGTGGGCCACGTGCATTGCCCTTTCCCCCACAAACACCCCAGTGGGCCAGGGCCTGGGAGAGGGCTATTGCAGGTCATCAGTAAATCCTGGGGGTAAAACAATGCAGAGGTTATTAAAGGGAGCCGAGAGGGGACCAATGTGAATTATTCCAAGCATGGTTATCTTCTTCTGCACAGTTCAAAGTGTATATACCCTAATGCATTTCAGCAGCTAATAAAAGTACTGGAGGGGCTGTTTTTCTTCTTTTTTTGGAAACCATAGTGCTTATAAATTATAGGATAGAGCGGTGTGAAAGATACATAGTGGCTTTGAAACCGTGCTGACAACCTTAAACTAATTGATCATAAAAGGAAGTCAACTGCAATAGATGATGAACCATTTATCTAACCAAAAATAGATGGTTCCCCTCTGGGGATAAGAAGAAAGAAAAACCTAAAATCGGGGTGGGCATCGGGGAATAAATGTAACATTTTTAATGCTTTGGTTGCAGGCTCCCAAACCAGAGGCACTGCAGATGTGGAAGACCAGGATGGCAGGGGCACTCCTATAAACACAGAGTAAGTCCAGACTACCACATCAGCCTGCAAGCAAGCTGATCAAAAGCTTTATCTCTACATCTTTCCCCAGATGAAATTTCACCAGAACCCTCACTTGCTAGCCATTAAGGCCCTTTAGCTTTTATTGTGCTAAAATGGAATTGGCTGGAGATTATAATTAAATTGCACTGATATAGGCTAATGAGGGGTGTGTGTGTGAGGAGAACATAGACAAAGACTTAGGGAACTGATGATGTCGTACAATAAATGTTGAAAGATGCAGCCACGTGGTTATGTGGCTTCCAAACTTAGCAGTAAACATATTTATGGAAAACAATGTTGCTGGAGACTCGCTGGACAATGTGCTTTAATAAACAGGCAAGGTCCTCTGTACATCATATGTGGCTTTCACCCAAGAAATTGATAAAGCATTAGAAAATGGTTTACTCTTTCAGATAAACATTTCTCAAGCCATCTTGTGCTGTGCTGTGCTTAGTTGCTCAGTCGTGTCTGACTCTTTGTGACCCCATGGACTATAGCCCGCCAGACATCTCTGTCCATGGAGATTCTCCATGAAAAGAATATTGCCAAACCCTCCTCCAAGGAATCTTCCCAGCCCAAGTCTCCCACATTGCAGGCAGATTTTTTACCATCTGAGCCACCAGGGAAGCCCAAGAATACTGGAGTGGGTAGCCTATCCCTTCTCCAGGGGATCTTCCCGACCCAGGAATCAAACCAGGGTCTCCTGCATTGCAGGCGGATTCTTTACCAGCTGAGATACCAGGGAAGCCCAAGCCATCTTCTAAATTTGTTTAAAGGCAATCACTTTTTTTTTAAAGGGAAATATAACAAAAGGGAAGCTCTAGTCTGGTGTTTGAAATCCAGTTACTGTACTTTATCAGAACTTTACTAGATGCAGGTTTGTATGAGGGCAGGTTGGAAAAGCATTCAAAAGCCTGTGACCCAGGCTTCTCACTATTTCCCTTTCTCCCCACCCTGCCCAATCCCTCCAGACCCTCTGTGCTTCAAACCCTACCATCAGAATTTATCATCCATTGGTTACTATAGCACTCCTCTGCTATGACTTGCCTCCAGCAGGTTCCTCACTGACAGCTTGATCAAGACCACAGCCCAGGATACAGCATCCAAGGCCCTTCTTTGCACCTTTGGTCTCACTGCATTGCTGGGAGGGGCCGTGTTCTCACTGCTATGCAGCCATACTGCTAGACAGTGGCCATTCATGCCCTGCCATACCTCCCTGACTCCCCACCTGGAGAGCGTGTGTCCTGGATGCAGCCTAGCAGTGGCCAGTTCGCACTCTGGCTCCTCAGCAGATTTCACCATCACATGGGACTGTGGTGCTTGGCTCACAGTTTCATGCCCCATCTCGAGTACATGACCTGGCTGTCCTCATCTTTGGCCCTCCAAAATGACCCCCACCCAGGGGCCATCTCATCTAGAGCACAGTAAACAGTGTTTCCTCCCTGTAGGAGAAAGAGGCAGAGTGAATGAATGAAGAGGGAGCGGGGTCCAGGTCACTCAGCTAACGAACTAGAGATTCAGGGCAGTTTTTCTGCCTCCAAGCCCAGCCTTGCCTCACAATGTGCAGTCATTTATTTTCACTAGACCTGGTAGACAGGCTGTTCCCCTATACGAAAATACAGTCTGGTGCAAGAGCTCCTCTAAGAGGCAGGTTTTCTTAGTTTGATTTTAGGTTCTGCCAGATACGAACAGGGAACTGGGAATAGTAAGAATACCCATCCCAGGAAGTTGCTGCCAGAGTTAAATGACATAGTATCTCCAAAGTTAGTAATCTGGCACAGAGTTAGAGCTCAATAAATGTTAGCTACATATATGTTATTAGCTACTAAGTACTTGTACCATTGCTCATATGCAAAATAAACTGCTTTCCCATTCAGCCATGGTACATAAACCATACAAATAAGGATCCTGTAAATCTTACAAATAAGAATGCCAAATCTCATTCCTTAATATTCCTTAATATTTCTAATGCTCTTCCCACATGTATTTTACCCCACATAATAAGGAATTTGCTATAGAGTCTGTCTCATCACAGAAACTGCATCTCCCAGACTACTTCTTTCACCAAGAAATGGAGCCCATAAAAAAGTGTTTTTTTTAAAAAAAAGTGTTTTCAGTTTAGACACTCTTTTTCACACCTGGAAACTATGACCACTGTATACCCTGATGGCCTTCCAGCTCACTGAGGTCACGGTGGGGTGGGAGGAAGTATTCCCATCCCTCATCCACCTCAGTGACCCCTAACCAACAACCTTGTCCTCCTGGGCTGTGAGGTCAGGTCCTGAGAGCAGAGCCTGCGCACATCTCAGGGGCCTGCGTGTTCCCCGGAGGCTGGAAAAGCACCCAGTCATTTAGACACTTAACGAACACTTGAATGAATGAGTTGAATCTGGCACATACACACGGAGATATTCTGTGGCAGGGAATGTGGCAGGTGGGCTGAGAGAGATCCCCATCTCTTTCTCCCACCCAGAGTCCCTCAAGCAGACCCTTGAAGAGGTACATTGTCCCCACAGAGGCTCCCCTCCCCTTGAAGTTCCCATCAGAAAGCCTGGTCCCCAGGTTTTAATGCTGGGAATTGTTTGGTATGTCCAGTGCTGCCAGGATTCGTTTTTCAAAATTCTTCACCATCAACTCCAGCCAATGTCAGATTGGGAGATTTACCAATGGGTGTCTTCGCTGTACAGCAAGAAGGACTGTTTACATTGCTGAACTGAATGCTCTTTGGTGTCCATGGTAAAAAAAGACCCAGGGCTTGGGAGTCGGGCTGGGAGGGTAGAAAGATCTCCTGCCAGGAAGAGGGTCCACGAGGCTCTGGGGACTTCTGGAGCCGAGGGGGGCCTCATCTGCCTGCTCCAGACAGAGCACGTCTCCCCTGGGACTGAGACTTCTCGCCTCTTCCTCTTTTCCTTTGTCTTCCCTTCTCATCCCGTCCCTTGACTTCTCTGACCTGGAACCTGATAAAAGCTGCAGGAAATATTTGGAAAGCAACCCTCCCCAGGTGTTCATCATATGTGAGAGATTGTTTTGTCTGGCACAGCTGCTGCCAGTGCCGCTTCTCCTGGCCAACTGAAGACTTTGATTTATCATCCTAGGTGTACACAGTAGTAAATAAATGACAAAAAAGCCTTTTTCCCCTGGCAGTTACTCAGCTTCAAGATAATTGACTTGTTCTTTTCTCCTCCCTCTTCTTACCAACCACAAAGCAGTGGCATTCTCTGATAAATGAGCTGCCCACGACTGTCTTGCTGACAGGTGTTTCACATAAAAGATGAGCTGTCCCATGAAGACGTAAGGCAGATGTTGAAAACTGGAAGCTCAAGGGTCAATTTGCCCTATGCAACATAACTGTAAAGGTCAAGCTTACACCAAAAAAGCAGAGATTTCACACGAAAATTCATAGTTTGCTCTTTTGGAAACTGAGAGGTCTTCGGAGAGGATGGGTCTACCATTTCACCTGGCAGTAGCTGCCTGGGCATGCCCGCCCCAAAAGTTGCTGGTCTCACACTTCCTTTTATGTCTCTGAGACCAAGGGTGAATGTCAGTTGCCATTTATCACCGTGTTTGCTGCTTTTCCAACAGCATAGACAGATTGAAGATGGCTGCAAATTCATTATCATTCTGCCCGTGGAAAAGTGAAGTAGGTTTCCCCTCCTCTTGAATCAGGCTCTCCTGTGACTTGTTCTGTCCAATAGAATGTGGTAGAAGTGATGCCATATAACTTCAGAACCTGGACGTTCAGATAACCAGTCTCTGCTTGCACATACTTGGAACACTCCCTCTTGGAACTCAGCTATCACACTGTGAGACGCTCACACCACTCATAGAGACTGTCTGGAAAAAACTGGGACATTCCATTCCACAATGCCAGCTGAGCTCCCTGCCAACAGCCAGCCCAACTGTTAGCCATGTAAAAGTGAGCAATCTTGGACACTCCTGCCTACTTAAGCCTCCCAGATGACCCCTGCCCTGGCCGACACTGTATGGAGCCAAAGAAATGCCCAGTCCACTCACAGAATTGTTAGACAGTAAATGGCTGTGGTTATTTTATGTCTCCAAGTTTGGGGATGTTTGTTCTGCAGCAGTAGTTTAAAAAAAAAATACCTTATCATTATCAAAGTTTGGAGGAAATAAGGTAGGTCAGAAGGCTACACGTCCCAAGAAAAAGAAAGGAGTTCTTTTTGAAACTGAAGAGTCTTCCTTGTATGCAAATTCCCAGCTTGCTTCACAGATTCACACCAGCCACTCTCCAAAGCACTCTGGTTGAGGACTTTGGCTCTAAGGGAAACTGTGTTCATAGATACAAGAATACAGGGCCTGCAGATCAGGGCCTAGTCTCTGCTGCTCACCAGTTCTCTAATGGCCTTCAGCCAATTCTCTGGCCTTCAATTTTCCCATCTATGAAAATGGAATAAAAGTGTCTGCTCTCTTAACCTTATTTGTTGCGCTCAATCTTTCAGTAGTGTCCAGCTCTTTGTAACCCCATGGCTCCTCTGTCCCTGGAATTTTTCAGGCAAGAATACTGGAGCAGGTTGCCATTTCCTACTCCAAGGGATCTTCATGGCCCAGGAATTGAACCCAGATCTCATGTGTCTCCTGCTTTGCAGGTGGATTCTTTACCACTGTGCCACCTGGGAAGCCCTCTTAACCTTATATGAATGTTTTATAAATTTCAAAAGATTTTGGAAATGAAAAGTACTGTTATTTGCATTATGTACCCAATATATTTTTATTGCTACAACACTTTGGAACTCCAAAAGTATAATATATTTTTGTTTGATATGCTGAGAGTTATTTATATTGAAGTTTTCCTATCCAACTAACTTTGAAGTTTATGTATTTGGACCGGAGATGGGGATGATAAAGAGGTTTCCGGTCATATGGCAAGTCCAGTTGTGTTTACTCTCTGGAGAACTGTGTTGAGAATGATTCTGAGGCCACATCTGGGAAGGGAGAGGAGTATATGCAAGCCATGACTTTACCCTCCCAGCAATCTGTTTTTGACAATCTATTTTTTAAGGGCTTTTGTTTTGTTGTAAGAGATTTCCAATGAGATAAACTATGAGTTAGAAGACTCAAGAGTTGGATTTGAGCTGTGTGACTGTGATCCTAGACCACATATAACTTCTCTGATCTCTAGTTTTGTCATCTGAAAGAGATGATGATGACGATGGTGATGCATTTAACACTGGCTCTGTGGTTGATATATACTGTTTCATTAGATCTTCACAGCTTCTTGGAGAAAGGTCTGCTTAATTGTTATCCCCATTTTATACATGAAGACAGAAGCACACGTAAAGACTCTTGATCAAGTCATCCAGCTAGTAAATCAAGAAACCAGGATTTGAACCTTCATAGTGTAGATAAGTGTTGCCAGACTTTTCCAATAAAGGATCAAATAGTAGATATTTTAGATTTTGTGGGCCATATAGTCCCTCATGCAACAGCTCAACTTTGCTGTTGTTGCTCAAAAGCAGTCAGGTATGCTTTTCTGAGCATCTCAAGATGTTTGTCTGAGCCATCATACGTATGAGTTTGTTTCAGCATCTCTTGTGACCTTGGTCAATACTCTGTACCCCACTAATTCCAATTCTAGGAATAATAGCACAAGTGTGCTAATTTTTATAGAAAGCACCCCAGATGTCCATTAGCAAAGAAATGGGCAAATAAATTTGATGTAGTCACATGAAGAAATATTATGCAACAGTCAGAATGAATGATTAGATTTACATGTCCCAACATGAATGGAGCTAGAAAAAAATCTAGAGTGGAGAAAGCTGGCTGCAGAATGTTAACACAATCTGATGCCATTTACGTGGTATTTTTTTCAACCTACAAAATAAATATCTTTATTAGATACTGCTAAGTCACTTCAGTCGTGTCTGACTCTGTGCGACCCCATAGATGGCAGCCCACCAGACTCCCTCGTCCCTGGGATTCTCCAGGCAAGAACACTGGAGTGGGTTGCCATTTCCTTCTCCAATGCATGAAAAGTGAAAAGTGAAAGTGAAGTCGCTCAGTCGTGTCCGACTCTTCGCAACCCAATGGACTGCAGCCTACTAGGCTCCTCCGCCCATGGGATTTTCAAGGCAAGAGTCCTGGAGTGGGGTGCCATTGCTTATTACGTACAGACACATACAAATGCAAATTTTGATTCGTGGGCTGGAATGATACCATAGCAATTGCTGTTGGGGAAGAGAACTGGGAGGAGGGACTTCATAGACTTCAAAATATGTATAATATTTTACTTTTAAAAAAAGGGCCCGAAGTAAATGCATCTGAATAACATCTGTTCATTTAGTATGGTTGATTCTTGGATACCTGTTTATTATCATCTCTACTTTTCTGCTTTTCTTTCTCAACAACAAAAATATCCAAGTAGAGAAAATTCCTGCCTGCTTCTCCAGGGCCTGGAAGAAGAGAATTCTCCAGAGTAATAAATGCAGTTCCCTGCTGGGTATCACTTCATGGGGTCCTCAGAGGCTTCCTTTCCTCTCACACGGGGACATTTTCTGCTAAATATAGAAAGGAACACCCCTTATTTGGTCCACAATCTCTTCTCTTCCAGTTTTCCCTTTTCCATTTCTTTTGGCTGAAAGTATCATCACCACTACAGATAAGAGTATCCTTCCACTGTTTTCCCACAGTTGAGATTCCAGCTAGAGAAATTCTAAGTTCAAATACCAAGTTAATTCCCATGAGTGATAAACTTCTGATAAAGGAGCCGGGAGCACATGATACAAACGTGTACCAACAAATAGAAGAAAAGGCATAATTGCAAACATGTAAAGCATTTACAAAGTTCAGCGTGGGTTTTCCTTTTCACATAAAATAAACATTGGCGATTCCAGTGACATAGAGTTTCAGATGTGCTGAGGATCTACTGGGATCATCAGTGTCTGCTATTAGTAGAAAACCCCATTACAAACAGTCATGTCGCTTAACCTTACGTTTCTAATTGATGAACCCTTGCATTGCACTGGTATCATTAAAAACAAGGACAAAAACCTACATGATATTAGGTACAACCCAGGGCTGCCCTTTTTCAGCTAGACCATATCTTTCTAGAATTCTCAGAGGTAAGCTCACAAGTTTTTTATGAATCCGGTTGGGATTATTATTACTTTAGATGGCAGAAACAGTTTTAAGAAGATACTCTGGGTTATAGAAGTTGGAGAAGGAAATGGCAACCCACTACAGTGTTCTTGCCTGGAGAATCCCAGGGACAGGGGAGCCTGGTGGGCTGCCGTCTATGGGGTCCAAAAAGACACATACCCCTTCCCTAAACCCCATCATATCTGTCTACTAGTACTATTGTTAGAGAAATTATCACCATAAATTAAACAGACAGAACTACCAGAAGGCCAATCTCAGAATGTAAATTTCTCAAACAGGGCTACTATATGTCTTACTGCCATATCTTACCTTCTAAACTCTCTTTCTCCCCAGGAAAGGTGCCAGACTTAGAAATCATGACTGTGAGAGGCTTGACTTCCAGTCAAACACATCCTAGTTGATAAAGATCCTGCATCTAGAGAGATGGAGACATGCAGAGAGCAACATGAGGTCTGCTTTGCTAAGATCTGTGGATTACATCTGAGTCCAATGGAAAGAAAGCAAAACGCTTTTTAATGACGTTTGAGATAGAACAATTCA
Organism: Capricornis sumatraensis; assembly: GCF_032405125.1. NCBI lineage: Eukaryota > Metazoa > Chordata > Mammalia > Artiodactyla > Bovidae > Capricornis > Capricornis sumatraensis. Next base: position 91,879,255 of record NC_091074.1, read on the forward strand.
GTTGAATAGTTGATGAGAGTAAACTGAAGCTGGAATGAAGTTATTGTAGCCCTTCTGGGTTGAGCTGTATTTATGTGATGGTACTTACAGTGTGATAGTCCAGACTTTAGGGACTGTTCTGTCTGAGAATTATAAAGTTCTTATTGGGACCATGGGTTAATACCACACCCTGTGGGTGGTTCTGTAGGGAATAGATGTCGTCACACCCCTGGGAAAATGAATAGGGGCTCTAGAAGTGGACCTTTGAGATGACATTATGTATTTTCTCCTTCCCAGTTCTTAGGGTCATTTTGTACAGTGTGAAGAACAGAGATACTCAGCATTTTTGATGGCATAAGGAGGATGTAGCCTGATAAAGAATCCTAGAAGGTCCCAGGCCTGTGCATTCACTGAAAGCCCTCCTCCTTGTTGTGTTTCCATCTTACTTTTCTCAAACTTCAGTAAATTCTCATAAAAGATATAGTCTATTCTCTTCTGTGTATGAAGAATTAAGGGGAAGGGCTGGTTGGTAGTTCAGCGGAGAACCTTGTCCCTCCCTTCGGCCATCATTTTCGGCCATCATTGGGAACAGCTATGGCTATAGGTCAGTATTCTGAGGGCCATTGGCAGCAGCAGTGGTGGGAGAACACAGGCCTCGGCTGCTAAAGGACCTGCACTCAGCCCTGCGTGGACAAAGTTCTCCAGCCTCTATAGGAACCCACGCAAGCGCCTGCTCCTCAGGGAAGACTGAGGACCCAGTGCTGAAGCATCTTTGAGGACATCAACAAATCAAGGAAGCCATTACAGGAGGTTCTGGATTTCTGGTGAATTCCATCAACTGGGCTTGGAGTTGATCTATATGAAGTATTGTGTTTCTCAGTATCCATTCTCCCCTTCTGTTTTTAATGATGGAATCTCTGAAATTCAGCCTGGTGGTGGCCTCCCTCGTGGCCAACAGCTTGAGCCCGAGCATTATTCATGTACAGATACACAGTTAGCACGGTAGGCCAAGTAAAAAATGGGCCCCCAAAATATGACAGCTTAAACCAATTCAAGTTTGTATGTCCCTCATGGAATAAGTAGGAAAATTACTAGTGTGAATTGATATAGTGGCTCCATCCATTAAGATGAGGAACACGGTATATGCAGAAAGGCAGAAGCCAAAATGAGTTCAGAGTGAGAGATAAATAGATGCATGACGTGTGCTGGGGAGAGTAACTCACACTGCAGACCCGAGTGGACTTCCCTCTCCAAGTCTCCCACGGCGCATAGGGGTGAAAGTGGGGGGTCTTGCTTAGAGCATAGGAAATGCTCCAAACAGAATCAGCCCACGAATAAATCAGTGGAATATCCAAACCCCAAATCTAGGTTTTGCATGCATGGCCTCCATCAGGAATGGCAATGAGACACGCTAATACTCCAAATTCAAACTTATTTATATTTAAAATAGTGAGGCACAGACTCATTGTCCAAAAGCAGGGTGATTTGTTCTCAAGCTCCTTAGTGAGGTTAGGGGAGGGCTATGCTGGTGGACTCTGCAGGGAAGACAAGAAGTATGTTTGAGTCCAAATGTGTTTGAGGTTTGTCAGTTATTTAGTACAGTAACAGCTGGGTATTTGTTTATTACATTGAAGTGGATCTTTTTTATATTTGAATCAAAAGCACACATAAAAGCCTATTGTAGAAAATCAGGCTCTATTACAACATAAATGTGCATTATATAAAACAAAAGAAAAGGAAAAAAGGATTTTAAAATTACAAATAAACCATGGAGCTTATAAACTGTGGGAGAGTTGAAGGTAATGGGAGGATCCGAGATGGCTCTTCTGTTCTTTGCCTGACCAGGTTCTCCATTACCACAACCAGCTCTTGCTAAGAACACAGCGCAGTCAGACAAATGGGAAATGAAATGGTTCTTCCTTCCCCAGTCCTCAGAAAGATGACTATCTCAGTTCCATTGATTGTCTGCTTCAGGTTTTATGGAGCTTAATGGAGGAAGAATAATAGAATAGGAGGAAAACAAGAAGAAGAAGGTAGGTGGAGCACCCCAATGCATTTTGCACATATTCAGTAATACAAAGTGTAATAAAGCAGCCCCCTCTTCTATCTTCAGCAGTGTGTGCTAAGTCGCTTCAGTTGTGTCTGACTCTTGGCAACCCTATGGACTGTAGCCCGCCTGGTTTCTCTGTCTATGGGATTCTCCAGGCAAGAGTACTTGAATGAGTTGTCATGCCCTCCACCAGGGATCTTCCTGACTCAGGGATCGAATCTGCTTCTCTTACGTCTCCTGTATTGGTAGGTGGGTTCTTTACAACTAGCACCACCTGCTAAGCCCAGCGTCAGCAGTACTCTAGTTTACGGGGGTTTCCTAGGTGGTTGCCCTGCATTGGTCTGCCTTTATTGTAGTGTCAATTGCTCAGTTGTGTCCAGCTCTTTGTGACCCCATGGGTTGTAGCTCACCTGTCCATAGAATTCTCCAGGCAAGAATACTGGAGCGGGTTGCCATTTCCTTCTCCAGGGGATCTTCCTAACCCAAGGATCAAACCTGGGTCTCCTGCATTGCAGGCAGATTCTTTACCATCTGAGCCACCAGGGGAGCCCAGGGGCTGCATTAAATTGATGGAGTTCTGGTGCTGGGCTAATCTTTCACTCTGGGTAATTAAGAACTAGCTCACACACAATCCCATTTAAAGTATAAAATTCAAAAGTATTTTCACAGATAAGTGTAACCATTGCAACAATCAATTTTAGAACATTTCCATCTACTCAGAAAGAAGCCTGGTACCTCCTACCTGCCAGCCCCACTTCCCCACCTCCCTTGTTGTGCTGTTCCGTCCCCAAGTCATGTCTGACTCTTTGCAGCTCCATGTACTGCAGCATGCCAGGCTTCCCTGTCCTTCACTAGGTCCCTGAGTTTCCTCAAACTCATGTCCACTGAGTCAATGATGCCATCCAACCATCTTATCCTCTTCCTCCTGCTCCCTCTTCCTGCTGCCCTCGATCTTTCCCAGCATCAAGGTATTTTCCAGTGAGTCAGCTCTTGGCATCAGGTGGCCAAAGTACTGGAGCTTCAGCTTCAGCATCAGTCTTTCTAATGAACATTCAGGGCGGATTTCCTTTAGAATTGACTGGTTTAAACTTACTGTCCAAGGGACTCTCCAGAGTCCTTGTCCAGGAGTCTTCTCCATCATCACAGTTCAAAGCATCAATTCTTCAGCACTTAGCCTTCTTTATGGTCAAACTCTCACATCTGTACATGACTACTGGAAAGACCCCATAACTCTGACTACATCGACCTTTGTTTGTCCATGCTTTTTATACGCTATCTAGTTTGCCATAGCCTTCCTTCCAAGAAGCAAGCGTCATTTAATTTCATAGCTGCAGTCACCATCCACAGTGATTTTTGAGCCCAAGAAAATAAAGTCTCTCACTGTTTCCATTGTTTCCTCATCTATTTGCCATGAAGTGATGGGACCAGATGCCATGATCTTCAGTTTTTGAATGCTGAGTTTTAAGCCAGCTTTTTCACTCTCCTCTTTCACCTTCACCAGGAGGCTCCTTAGTTCCTCTTCTCTTTCTACCACGTGGTATCATCTGAATATCTGAGGTTGTTGATCTTTCTCCTAGTAATCTTGACTCCAACGTATAACTCATCCAGCCCAGCATTTTGCATGATGTACTCTGCAAAGTTAAATAAACAGGGTAACAATATACAGCTTTGCCATACTCCTTTCCCAATTTTGAACCAGTCAGTTGGTTAACCCCTGCTGCTGCTGCTGTTGCTAAGTCGCTTCAGTCGTATCCAACTCTGTGCGACCCCAGAGACAGCAGCCCACCAGGCTCCCCCATCCCTGGGATTCTCCAGGCAAGAACACTGGAGTGGGTTGCCATTTCCTTCTCCAATGCAGGAAAGTAAAAAGTGAAAGTGAAGTTGCTCAGTCGTGTCCAACCCCTAGGCAATCACTAATCTACTGTCTCTATAAATTTTCTTCTGGACATTTCATAAAAATAAAACAATATAATATGAGATCTTTTGTGACTTCTTTCACTTAGCATAGTTTTTGAGATTTGTCCATGTTGTAGCAGGTATCTGTACTTCATTTCTTTTTATGGCTGAATCATACTCTGTTGCATTGTTATATCACATTCTGTTTATTCATTTGTCACTGATAGACATTTGGGTTGTTGTCTCCATTTGGCTATTATGAATAATACTGCTATGAACATTCATATACTACTGTCTATGTGATTATATGATTTTATTTCTCTTGGGTATATATTAATACCTAAGAGTGGGATTACTGGGAAATATGGTAACTCTATGTTTAATCATTTAAGGAATTATCAGATTGTTTTCAAAAGTGGCTGCACCAGGACCTCCCTGGTGGTCCAGTTTTTAAGACTTCGCCTTTCAACGCAAGGGGTGCTGGTTTGATCCCTGGTCAGGGAGCTGAGACCTCACATAACTTGCAACCAAAAAACCAAAACATAAAACAGATGCAATATGCTAACAAATTCAATAAAGACTTCAAAAATGGGACTTCCCTAGTGGTCCAGTGGCTAAGACTCTGTGCTCCCAATGCAGGGGGCCTGGGTTCTATCCCTGGTCAGGGAACTAAATTTCACATGCTGCAACTAAGAATTCACATGCCACAACCAAGACTTGGCACAGCCAAATAAATAAATAAATAAAAAGAAACTGAAAAAAAAAAAAAAACTTTAAAAATGATCCACATTAAAAAAAAAAAACCTTAAAAATGTGGTTGCCTTTCTTTTCTCTGCCTTTTGTCTGGTAGGATGGGTGAGTATGGGTGTGTTCTTAGCAGGATTAAACTTGTTTGTCAGTGGGTGTAGAGGTCTGCTAAATACCTGATAAATCTTAGGGGAAAGTATTTGGAATGTAGTTGAATTTGAGTATTTTAGTATTTGAGCTCTTAATAGACCGTGTACAAGTTATTTAAAGTCTGCTTATCCTCAGAAGAGATAATCTAGAATGCAAAGTAGGGTTTCACTGAAAATAAACATACAGATGTATTTGTTTAAATGTTAAACCCCCTGATCCACAAACATAAAATGCTTTTCCAATTATTGAGATGACCTTTAATTTCTTCCACAATGTTTTGCAGTTTTCAGAAGAGAGGTTATACACTTCTTTCGTTAGGTTTATTTCTAGGTTATTTTTTTACTGGTGTAAATGGAATTTTTTTTTTTTAATTTTCAGATTGTTCACTACAAGTGGTGAGTTGTTGCTATTTAGTCACTAAGTCATGTCTGACGCTTTTGTGACTCCATGGACTGTAGCCCACCAGGCTCCTCTGTCCATAGAATTTCCCAGACAAGAATACAGGAATGGATTGCCATTTCCTTCTCCAGGAGATCCTCTCGACCCAGGGATTGAACCCACATCTCCTGAATTGGCAGGTGGGTTCTTTACTACTGGGCCATCAGGGAAGCCCTCATTGCAAGTGTATAGAAATACAATTCTTTGCAGAATATTAACCTTGCATCCTGAAAACTTACTAAACTTGTTCATTTTTTCTAAATGCTTTTTATGGATTCCTAGGTTTTTCTACATACAGGATCATGTCATCTGAAAATAGATATAGTTTTATTTCTTCCTTTCCAATCCATATGCCTTTTATTACTTTCTCTTGCCTAACTGGCCCAGCTAGAACTTCAAGTATAATGCTGAATAGAAGTGGCAAGAGCAAACATCTTTGCTTTGTTCCTGATAGCGGTAGAAAAGCATCCAGTCTTGCATCATTAAGTATGATGATAGCTATGAGTTTTTCACAGCCTTTCAAACCCTTTATTGGTTTGAAGAACTTTTCTATTCCGCATTTGTTCAGTCTTTTTATGAAGTGCTGTGCTGTATGCTTAGTTGTGTCCGACTCTTTGCAGCCCCATGGATTACAGTCTGCCAGGCTCCTCTGTCCGTGGGAATTCTCCAGGCAAGAATACTGGAGTGGGTTGCCATGACCTCTTCCAGGGGATCTTCCCAACCCAGGGACTGAACCAGGTCTCCTTCATTGCAAGCGGATTCTTTACCATCTGAGCCACCAGGGAAGCCCATGAAAAGTGTTGGATTTTGTCACATGCTTGTTTCTGCATCTATGGGATAATTGTATGATATTTGTTTTTTATTCTATTGATATGACAGTTTACAGTAATTGATTACTGGATGTTAAACCAAACTTTACATCCCTTCTTTACTGTTATTTTACATTAAGTAAATATTTTGTTATATAGTATTTTAACTTCTATACTTTTTTTCCCACTATATCTTGAAAGATTTTTAGTGATTTAGATAAGATGTACATGACTTACCATACATATCTTACCTTTTCAGAATTGACTCCTGGTTTATACTAGTTTCATTTCATTGATTTATACAAACATTAATATAGTTATATTCCTCATTCTCTCTTTTTGTCATATTATTTTTATATACAGTAGAGCTATTAATGTTACAAACCAAACAATGCATTGTTATAACTATTACTTTACAATCTGTAGACATTTCCTTAGCCCAGTAAGGCTTTCCTCCCACCCACCTTCCTTCTTTTACTATTATTGGCAAACATATCACACATATCCTATTATTTATGTATTCAGTTCAGTTCAGTCACTCAGTTGCATTCGACTCTCTGCGACCCCATAGGCCCCCAAATATATTATATATACATCACTTTATGCTACTGTTTTAAAATCAGTTATGAGGGAATAAAATCTGGATTTAAACTGTATCTTATAATTACACAGATACCTTTTCCTGTGGTCTTTGTTTTTCATGTTAATTTGAATTACCATTTGGGGACACTTGCTTTTAGCCTGAAAAAGTTCCTTTAGTATTTCTTATAGGATATTTGAATTTTTTATTTCTCATAAAACTATCTGTTCTACCAACAAATTCTCTCAGATTTTGTTTATCTGGGAAAGTCTTTATTTCACCTTCATTTTTAAAAGATGGTTTTGATTATAGAGACTTTTATTAACTTACAGTTTTTTCTGTTTTTTTTTTTTTTTCATTGACTATTTTATGTCCTTCCAATACTTTCCAGCCTCCATTATCTTGGCTGGAAAGTCAGCTCCAATTTTATTGGAGTTTCTTTGTAAGTAATAAGTCAGTTTTCTTTTTCTGCTTTCAGGATTTTCTCCTTGGCTTTAACTTTCAACATTTTAACTATGATGTGTCTGTTTGTGGCTTTCCTTGCATTTATCCTACTTAAAGTTTGTTGAATTTCCTGGATGTGTAAGTTCACTGTTTTTCAATAAAACCGGGGATACTATGGACAGCTACATGGTGGTCATTTTTTTCTCCAGGGGATGTTCCCGACTCAGGGATTGAACCTGCATCTCCTGTACTGCAGGTGAATCCTTTACCACTGAGCCACTAGGGAAGCCCATAAATTTGACAACCTAGGTGAATCTTTCAATCCTTGAAAGACACAGTCTGCCTAAACTCATACAAGAAGAAGCAGACAATCTGAATGGGCCTAAAACAATTAAATTGATGATTAATAACCTTCTAAAATGAGGCTTCCTAGGTGGTGCCAGTGCTAAAGAACTTGCCTGCCAATGAAGGAGATATAAAGAGACACAAGTTCAATCTCTGGGTCTGGAAGATCCTCTGGAGGAGGGCATGGCAAACCACTGCAGCATTCTTACACGGAAAATCCCTTGGACAGAGGAGCCTGGTGGGTTACAGTCTATAGGGTCGCACGACTAAAGTGATTTAGCATGCATGCAACCTTCTAAAAAAGAGAGCATCAGCCCGAGGTGAGTTCACTGGTGAATTCTAACACATATTTAAAGAAGAAATTGTATCAACTTTCTACAAGCTCTTTCAGAAGATAGAAGCAGAAGGAATGCTTCCTGCAATGGCACCCCACTCCAGTACTCTTGCCTGGCAAATCCCATGGACAGAGGAGCCTGGTGGGCTGCAGTCCATGGGTTCACGAAGAGTCGGACACGACTGAGCGACTTCACTTTCACTTTTCATTTTCATGCATTGGAGAAGGAAATGGCAACCCACTCCAGTGTTCTTGCCTGGAGAATCCCAGGGGCAGCGGAGCCTGGTGGGCTGCGTCTATGGGGTCGCACAGAGTAGGAGACGACTGAAGCGACTTAGCAGCAGCAGCAGCAGCAGCAGCAGCAGCATTACCCTAACAACAAAACTAGAAAAGACATTGCAAGAAAACCACAGACCAGTATCTCTCAACAGATTTGTGAAGTTTTCAGCCATTATTTCTTCAAATGTTCTTTCTCCTCCCCTCTTTCATTTTTTTCTGGGACTTCCACTACAGGTGTTTTGGTATACTTTTTCCCTCTCTGTTCTTCAGCTTGCATGGTTTCTACTGATTTATCTTCAAGTCTCTCTTCTGCCAGTTCAAACCTACTGTCAAGTCCCTCTAATGAATTTTTTATTTCCGTTATTCCACTTTTCAACTCCAGAATTTCCATTTGGTTCTTTTTTCAATAACTTTTATCTCCTTATTGATATTCTTTATTTGATGCAACTCGGCCATCATATTTTCTTTTAGCCCTATGAACATGTTTACAATGAATCTTTTGAAGTTTTCTGATAATACAGTAGTGGTCACTCTCACAGGCAGTTGCTTTTCTGGCTTTTTCTAGCTGTATGAATCATACTTTTATATTTGTTTGCATGCCTTAAAATTTTTGTTGGAAATATTGTAGCAATTCTAGATATTAGTCTTCCTCCCATCCTCCAGGGCTTGTTACTGTTATTTAACTGTTTATTTGTTTAGTGAATGGCTGGATTATTTTCTTGAAATCTATTTCCCCTTCCATAGTGTTCAGCCTCTGATATTTCTTCTCAAAGAAACACAGCTTTGGGTATAACCACAGTCCTGCTTGGATTTATAGTGATCTTGCTGGGGGTTATCAGCTAATTTTTCTCTGACCACATCTAGTTGTAAAACTCTACAATTGTTGGCTGATTGCTATATTGATTCCAGCAATGCCCTAAAGCATAAATTGCTCTACAAACTAATCCAATGAAGTTGTGACTCCTTTGAAGGAATAGTTCCTGGGGTCAGTGTTTGATATTTGTTCTGAACCCAAGAAGACTCCTCCCTAGTGACTCATTCTGAGTTTTCTCCCACAAACTAACAGGCTTACAGTTTAGCATATATTTTGAATCTCCTCCCAATTCCCTTTTACCACAACCTCCACAGTTTTTGAGAGCATCCTTAGGCTTGACTTTCAATTCTTTTGGGAAAATATTAGAAACTATCTTTTTTAATGGCCTTCTTCTTACCCTTTTCCCAATCCCATTCTCCAGCAAAATATCTGATTCAGGACTCTGGAGTTGGGGATGGGAACAATGGCAGGCTCCTCTCTGAATGATACCCCCACTCTAGGAGCTGAGTAGTTGATGGAGAAGTAGGGCAGCCAGAGGTTCTCTCAGCTTGCATCTTCTGACTTGGAATCACCCCCTCACAAGTCAAGGAAAGAATGATGAGGGACAGTCCTTTCAGCATTCTGTGCCCAAAGTAGACCCTCCAATCCACCAGAAAGGTGACCTCTTAATCACACTCATCTGGAACTTAGTCTCAGCAATGGGGATCTGTGGACAGGATAAGAAACACTGCCAACCAGCTCCTCTGGAGAAGAAAGACTTCCATGTGCTGGGAGGGTTGGGCAAAGGAGCCCTTGTCCTTAGTTGCAGAATTCTGGAGTGGAGTCTCCACCCTTACTTAACTAAGAGTGAGTAGGAAGGAAGCAGTCTCAGTTCAAATACCATAAACTCTCACCATTCTTACCAAATTTTCATAAGTTTTCTTAAATAGCAGACTTTCCCTTTGCTATTTTTCCCCCTTAGGATCATTTCCAGAAGCCTTAAATTGTTGAGTTTTTTAACAGTTTTTCACCAGTTTTACTGAGTAAGTGGGTCAGTAGAGCTCCTCATGCTGTCATGCCAGAAGTTGATCTTACTCTGGGTAGTTTTGAGTATGTAGCTATTATTAACACTATTTTTGTGTTAATAACAAAGAACTTCTGGCATGCTCTCTTCATTGTGATAACATTGACTTAGAATGAGGTATTGAAATCCTAACCCCCAATTCCTGTGAATGTGACCTCATCTGGAAAAGGGTCTTTGCAGATATAACCAAGTTAAGATGATAGTATACTGGATTAGTGTGTGGCTCAGACGGTAAAGAGTCTGCCTACAATGAGGGAGACCCGGGTTCAGTCCCTGGGTCAAGAAGATCCCCTGGAGAATGAAATGGCAACCCACTCCAGTATTCTTGAACTGGAGAATCCCATGGATAGAGGAACCTGGTGGGCTGCAGTTCATGGGGTCGCAAAGAGTCGGACATGACTGAGTGACTTCACTTTCACTTTCAATCCAATGACTAAAGTCCTTATAAAAAGATGGAAGTGTAGACACAGATGGACACAGAGTAAGAGTACATGTGATCCCATAGGACACCCAAACCAAGGAACACCAATGATGCCAGCACCCACAAGAAGCTGGAAGATCAAGGAAGAACCCTCCTTAGGGCTTTCAGATAGCATGACCCTGTTGACATCTTGATTTCAGACTTCTAGCCTCTAGAAATATGAAACAATAGACACACAGGCCACTTGGTAGCATTGTCTAGTAGATAGCGTCTTCGAAATGAGTTTCAAAATAATTGTCTGGAAGGGTCACTTCTATTTTGCTTCCATTTAGCATCATTCCTTTCCGTTTTTTTGTTTCATAATCTGGTTCCATGGGGAGACTGCATTTCTTTAAATTACTCTTTCAGTTACTTCTTAAATTTGGAAAATTCTTGGTTTCTAGACAGTTGTTTTAAAAAGTACATTTTAACCACCATACTCCCCCAAATCTACAATAACCCCATATTACTGCTTAACAAGGCAATAATTGATCCCCAAATTGGCTTCTCCTCCAAGGCCTCTATTCAGATTTTCTCCTCTTTGGTGACTGGTTATTGCCCGTAAAGCAGCACGGCAGTACTAACAACAGTTTAAAGGAAGGGCCATCCAGAGATCTGACTAACCAACTCCTTTACCCACAGATTTCACATATTTTTATTCTTGGAAACAGCATATAAAACACATTGCAACATTTATATTTTTCTAACACCTAATAATTGACTCTTTTATGGTGTAAAATATGTTTCTACGGATCTTTTCTCAATTTATTTCTTATATCTTTCTGTCTCTCTACAATGCAGTTAATCCCAAAACACAGTGAAATTTAAGAGTGCCCACACTGAGCACATAATAGTGAAGGAAAGTAACAGAGTCTCTTAAATAACTCAGTTGGAGTAAGAACTTGAATCTCAGTCTTAATATTTTGTATATAATGTGGCAGCTTTGATAGTTTTTTATTAATCTGGAAACGGTGGACAAGATGGGTTGAGCTGAGGAGAACAATCTAGAAGCTGAAGGATCCCTGAGAAGCCTATTGACAGAACTGGAGACAGAAATGGCAAGAGTAGAAACAAAGTAGGGTCAGTGGGGATGGATACTAAGGGAGATTCTGCATAGAGGTGTCCATGGGGTCTGCTGACTGATAGACTTGGGGAGCTACAGAAAGGGAGGAGCAGTTATGACTTGGAGAAGTGATCCTGACTGGTCAGATGGTGAGTTCGAAAACATTCCTGGAAGCAAGATGGATTGACATTTAAAAAGCACCTCAAAAGCTACCTAACCTGAGTGGGAGAATCTGGATGAGTAAGTTCCACTCCCTGCCCCACTTCCAGATTTGTCTTCACGTAGTGGGAGACAGGGCCCTAACTCCCATAGATTGTCTGCTTTTCCTCCAAAGAGGCAGACTACCTCTGTTGTTGGGCTGCAAACACGGCAAATGTCCTCTAATATAGATAAAATTGAAGAAGGTGCTAGAGTGATTGGGCCTCAGCTTTATTGAATCCTTTGTTACCAAACCAAACTTGAGTCTGCTTGCCCACAAGCAGTAAAGCCAAGCTACTGACTCTGGGTTGACGTGAAGGAAAGTGCAGTGGTTATTGCAGGGTGCCAAGCAGGAAGTCCAGGAAGCTAGTGCTTAACAGGCCCAAACTCCCCAAAGGCTTTCAGGGAATACTTTTAAAGATAGACTGAGGGATGAGAAAGTACGATCAGCTCAGGGACATTCTTCTGATAAGTTGGTGGTGAGGCAATCAGGAGTCAACATCATCAACCTTCTGCTTCCAACCAGTGTGGGGTCTACATGCTTGTGGGCAGCATACAGTTAACTTCTTCCACCTGATGGGGGTCTGAGTATCCGAAGAATAGCTCAAAGGATATGGCTCAGATTATTATCTATGCCTTTGAGGAGGAATTAAGGTCCTTGACTTTGTTTAGTGGCTTAACTATTATTTTGTCTTGTTTGACTGTTTTCTGTATCTTCTCACTTCTCTGATTAAATTTACTCTTTGAAACTCCAGGAAGGCCTAGAAGGCTAAACTTTTTTACATGAAAGAGGCAGTAGGAGGACATGGAAGGTGGTGGGGCCTGGTTTGGGAAGGCCACATAGGGTCTTGCTTGGTTACACTTTTGTGTATGTGAATTCATTTAATTTGCACAACTTGATTATCTTCAGTTTTATGGATGAAGAAAAGATTCCAAGGGATTGAATAACTTGCTAAAACTCTAGTGGTTAAGTGAGAATGAATGAACGGGAGTTCCAACATGTTCCTGGAGGCTTTAACAGGCCAAGGGGATGAGGATGCTAGAATGCACATGGTCTGGAGTCAGGAGCCTGTTTATAGAGCAAGGAAGGTTTCACTTGAAGCATTAGGCTTGGGGAAGCATTAGTTTCCTCAGACATAGCCATACAAAGCACCATAGACTAGGTGGGTTAACCAACAGAACTTGATTTTCTCATAGTTCTGAAGGCTGGAAGTTGAAAATCAGGTGTCAACAGAGTTTGTCTCTTTCCGAGGTCTCTCTCTTTAGTTTGCTTGTAAATGGTCATCTTCCTTAGTATTCATAGGGTCTTTCTTCTGTGCATGTCTGTGTCCTAACCTCTTCTTACAAGGAAAGCAAACAGATTAGATTCAGTTCAGTTTGGTCGCTCAGTTGTGTCCGACTCTGCAACCCCATGAACTGGAGTGCACCAGGCTTCCCTGTCCATCATCATCTCCCGGAGTTCACCCAAACTCATGTCCATCAAGTGGGTGATGCCATCCAGCTATCTCATCCTCTGTCGTCCCCTTCTCCTCCTGCCCCCAATCCCTCCCAGCATCAGAATCTTTTCCAATGATCAACTCTTCGCATGAGGTGGCCAAAGCATTGGAGTTTCAGCTTCAGCATCAGTCCTTCCAATGAATACCCATGACTGGACTCTTTTAGAATGGACTGGTTGGATCTCCTTGCAGTCCAAGGGACTCTCAAGAGTCTTCTCCAACACCACAGTTCAAAAGCATCAATTTTTCAGTGCTCAGCTTTCTTTACAGTCCAACTCTCACATCCATACATGACCACTGGAAAAACCATAGCCTTGACTAAACGGACCTTTGTTGGCAAAGTAATGTCTCTGCTTTTGAATATGCTATCTAGGTTGGTCATAACTTTTCTTCCAAGGAGTAAGCGTCTTTTAATTTCATGGCTGCAGTCACCATCTGCAGTGATTTTAGAGCCCAAAAAAATAGTCTGACACTGTTTCCACTGTTTCCCCATCTATCCGCAATGAAGTGATGGGACCAGATGCCATGATCTTTGTTCTCTGAATGTTGAGCTTTAAGCCAACTTTTTGACTCTCCTCTTTCACTTTCATCAAGAGGCTCTTTAGTTCTCTTCACTTCCTTCCATAAGGGTGGTGTCATCTGCATATCTGAGGTTAGTGATATTTCTCCCGGCAATCTTGATGCCAGCTTGTGCTTCCTCCAGCTCAGAGTTTCTCATGATGTGCTCTGCATATAAGTTAAATAAGCAGGGTGACAATATACAGCCTTGACGTATTTGGAACCTTTTCCTATTTGGAACCAGTCTGTTGTTCCATGTCCAGTTCGAACTGTTGCTTCCTGACCTGCATATAGGTTTCTCAAGAGACAGGTCAGGTGGTCTGGTATTCCCATCTCTCTCAGAATTTTCCACAGTTTATTGTGATCCACTCAGTCAAAGGCTTTGGCATAGTCAATAAAGCAGAAATAGATGTTTTTCTGGAACTCTCTTGCTTTTTCCATGATCCAGCAGATGTTGGCAATTTGATCTCTGGTTCCTCTGCCTTTTCTAAAACCAGCTTGAACATCTGGAAGTTCAAGGTTCACATATTGCTGAAGCCTGGCTTGGAGAATTTTGAGCATTACTTTACTAGTATGTGAGATGAGTGCAATTATGCAGTAGTTTGAGCATTCTCTGGCATTGCCTTTCTTTGGAATTGGAATGAAAACTGACCTTTTCCAGTCCTGTGGCCACTGCTGAGTTTTCCAAACTTGCTGGCATATTGAGTGCAGCACTTTCACAGCATCATCTTTCAGGATTTGAAACAGCTCAACTGGAATTCCATCACCTCCACTGGAATTCCATCACCTCCACTAGCTTTGTTCGTAGTGATGCTTTTTAAGGCCCACTTGACTTCACATTCCAGGATGTCTGGCTCTAGATTAGTGATCACATCATCATGATTATCTGGGTCATGATGTACAGTTCTTCTGTGTATTCTTGCCACCTCTTCTTAATATCTTCTGCTTCTGCTAGGTCTATATCATTTCTGTCCTTTATCGAGCCCATCTTTGCATGAAATGTTCCCTTGGTATCTCTAATTTTCTTGAAGAGATCTCTAGTCTTTCCCATTCTGTTGTTTGCCTCTATTTCTTTGCATTGATCACTGAGGAAGGCTTTCTTATCTCTTCTTGCTATTCTTTGGAACTCTGCATTCAGATGCTTATATCTTTCCTTTTCTCCTTCGCTTTTTGCTTCTCTTTTTTCACAGCTATTTGTAAGGCCTCCCCAGACAACCATTTTGCTTTTTTGCATTTCTTTTCCTTGGGGAGGGTCTTGATCCCTGTCTCCTGTACAATGTCATGAACCTCATTCCATAGTTCATCAGGCACTCTGCCTATCAGATCTAGTCCCTTAAATCTATTTCTCACTTCCACTGTATAATCATAAGCGATTTGATATAGGTCATACCTGAATGGTCTAGTGGTTTTCCCTATGTTCTTCAATTTAAGTCTGAATCTGGCAATAAGGAGTTCATGATCTGACCACAGTCAGCTCCCGGTCTTGTTTTTGCTGACAGTATAGAGCTTCTCCATCGTTGGCTGCAAAGAATATAATCAATCCGATTTCAGTGTTGACCATCTGGTGATGTCCATGTGTAGAGTCTACTCTTGTGTTTTTGGAAGAGGGTGTTTGGTATGACCAGTGTGTTCTCTTGGCAAAACTCTATTAGCCTTTGCCCTCTTCATTCTGTACTCCAAGGCCAACTTTGCCTGTTACTCCAGGTGTTTCTTGACTTCCTACTTCTGCATTCCAGTTTCCTATAATGAAAAGGACATCTTTTGGGGGTGTTAGTTCTAGAAGGTGTAGGTCTTCATATAACCATTCAGCTTCAGCTTCTTCAGCATTACTGGTTGGGGCATAGGCTTGGATTACCATGATATTGAGTGGTTTGCCTTGGAAAAGAGTAGAGATCATTCTGTTGTTTTTGAGACTGAATCCAAGTACTGCATTTCGGACTCTTTTGTTGACCATGATGACTATTCCATTTCTTCTACGGGATTCCTGCTCACAGTAGTAGATATAATGGTCATCTGAGTTAAATTCTCCCATTCCAGTCCATTTTAGTTCGCTGATTCCTAGGTAGCTGACATTCACTCTTGCCATCTCCTGTTTGAACACTTCCAATTTGCCTTGATTCATGGACCTAACATTCCTGGTTCCTATGCAATATTGCTCTTTACAGCATCAGACCTTGCTTCTAGGCTATCCTAATGACCTCATTTTAACTTATTTACCCTTTTAAAGACCGTATCTCCAAATACATTTATATTCTGATGTCTGAGGACTTCAACATATGAGTTCTGGGGATAACACAATTCAGCTCATAATAGGAGAGTACCAGTCAAGGAATCCCTCCTGGCAGGAAAATGCTAGAAGAGGAAGTTAATGGCACCCTAAAAGATAATTCCCAGCCTGCACTTCACAGAGCTGCTGAATGATGTCCTGGCTGCCTTCACTATCACCCAAACTGTTGGAATAATTGTTATTTAGAACCTGAGACAAGTATGTTCCTCTTTGATTCTTAACATAACCTCTTCTCTTCAAGTTAATTTATCCTTCAATCAAGAGTGATTTTCCCTGTTTCATACAGCAGAGTTCTGTCCAATTTTAGCTACTAAGTTTCCAGACCTATGATGGGAAATCCATGCAGAGTGCTATGGATTGAATTGCATCTTCTCAAAAATCAAATGCAGGAGATGAGATATCATCTAGAGGTGGGGACTTCGCAAGATAATTAGGTTTAGATCAGGTCATGAGGGCGGGACCCTTGTGATGGGATTAGTGTCTTTAAGAAAATACATCAGAGAACTTGTTGTCTCTGACTTGTGAGGGCTTCCCTGGTGGCTCAGATGGTAAAGCGTCTGCCTACGGTGTGGGAGACCCAGGTTCAATCCTGGGTTGGGAGGATCCCCTGGAAAAGGAAATGGCAATCCACTCTAGTACTCTTGCCTGGAAACTCCCATGGACAGAGGAGTCTGGTAGGCTACAGTCCATGGGGTCACAAAGAGTTGGCATGACTGAGTGACCTCATTTCACTTATGAGGACATAGTGAGGAACTCGCCATCTACAAGCTGGGAAGAGAGTCTTCACTGAAAACTGACCATGTTGGTACCTTGACCTTTAATATCTAGACTCCAGAACTATGAGGAGATTAATTTTTGTCACTTAAGACAGCCAGTCAATGTTTTTTTGTGGGGCCACCAGAGCCTACTAAGACAGGGAGGGAGGAGGAGTTATTACACAGCCCCGTCTCTCCCTGCCTCAGTCTCCATGGCTGTCCTTGCCCTTGCCCTTGCCTACACATTTCTACTATCTGTCTCTTTCTTTACAGATCTCCCCCACTGAATTTGTTTTCAAGGGTTGCTTTAATGAATGACCACAAACCTGGTGAGATAAAACCAAGTTATTTTCTCGCAGTTCTGAGGAAGTGTGACATCAAGGTGTCAGCAGGATCACACTCTCCCTGAAGGTTCTAGAAGAGAATCCTTCCTGCCTCTTCCGGCTTCTGGTAGTTCCTTGGCTGTGGCAGTATCCCTCCAATTTCTGCCTGCATCTCCACATGATTATATTCTCTATGTGTCTGAAACCTTCCTCTCCTTTCTCTTACAAGGATTCCTATCAGTCATTGGGGATTTAGGCTCCCTATATCCAAGATGATCTCAGCTTGAGATTTTTAACATAGTTACACCTGTAAAGGCTCTATTTTCTAAATAAGGTCATATCCACATGTTCTATAGGTTAAGACTTGGATATGTCTTTTGAGGACCACTTTTCTGTCCACCATTCCCACATGCCTCCTCCCTACCAATGCTCACCTTCACATTCCTACTGTCCTCCTCCTCTTCTCAGGCCTTGGCCACAGAACCCTGGGCTGGATTAAAACCAAATGTGGCTGAATCAGACATTTCATCTTGTTCCTACTCAGGACCCTAAGTGCTTAGGGAGGACAACTTTTTCAGCCTCCAAGTAGAAACACAAGAGCCGTCTTATAAAGAGCCTGCTAACTGGGAAGAAAATAGCTTACCCATTACTGTGTTTATACAAAGGATATTTACCCAACTGGCAATGTCACAATTCTTTAGACAAGCCCCAACAGCCAGTTTTGGCTTGTTAAGGATTCATTGATTTGGGGTGGCCCAGATTTCATTGTCACCTATATTATGATCAGTGTGAGCCAAATTCCAAGTGCCTTAGGCTGTGTTTAGAGCCCAAGGAAGAGGGAGAGAGTTAAACAGTCCCCTACCCAGAATCTGAAGTCTTTATTCATATGGTCCAACACTACTTTTCCCCACTGAATAAAACATTCTGTACCCAGGAGCAAGCCGTCCCAGCTGGTACCTTTCCCAACATCCCCACAGGTCTCCTGGCAACTTCTCAGCAAAGAAGCCTCAGGGTCCGCCAAGAATCCAGCTCCAGGATTCTTACTCCACCCACTCCTGGGACTGGGGGTAGGGGGGCCGGGGTTATTCTTGTGGGGCATTGTCCATGAGTCCTTGACCTCTGTGCCCACCAGTGGAATTCAGCAGATGGCCTGTGAAGAAACAGACACGACTCAGCCAAACAATTCATCTATGAACTCTGTTTGAAGTAGAAGGGTCACTTTTGGCTCAGTAACCACCATTTCAGGCAGTTCTTAATGTCAAGAGGGGCCTTTCAAGTCTCTCCATCTCCCAACCCTACTTTTTCCTTATAGTCAGTGACCTTTTTTTTCTTTTTAGGCACAGTACTAAAAAGAGCAATGGCTGTTCTTTTAGACAGGCACCAAAATATTTCATCATGGGAGTTTTTTCCTCATACAGCATCATTTTAAATTTGGCAGCTTTAAGGATTAGCTTACTGTTTTACTCCTTGATTAAATTCTGACATAGTCTTAGAGTTACTTAGACCCAGGAATAGTGTCTGATACTCTGAAAATGAGCAGGGGTTGCTTCATACACCCCCCCCATCATTCCAGTTCTGCATTGAAAGTAAGAGTCCTAGTCCTGCAGATCCCACCCACCCCTCTCCCCTGTCCCACTTAACTCCAAATAAGAGGGGAGGCCGTTTCACTGGAAATGTGATGGGCAGCTAGGAGATAGTGCAATTGTCCCAAATGTGGACAAGAGACACACAGGTGGGTTGGCAAATGCCTTCAGGTGTTATGGCTTTAACGCATTTCCTCTACTCCCTCACAATACCCCATTAAAGTAACAAAAAAGAAATTAAAAAGACATCAACCCACAAAGGCAAAGAGAACATGAAAGGAGTTAGAGCAGAAAGAGGTCAGCTAAACTTCTGAAAGCAGCGATCAGAGCTAGTGGTGATTAACTGAGCAGACCAGAGGAGGCAGAGAGCCAGGGCTGCAGGGGCTGGGCCAGGGGCTGAGGGCAGGTTTATACCTCAGAACCCAGGAAGTCTCAGGGAGTAGAAGCATCTGGTGATTCTCATGCAGAGGTCCCAGTGAGCTGAGAACAAGAGGATTCAATGAAAATGGACAAAAGTGTCACGAGTCCCTTTGCCCACTCCTCACAGCATGGGACCACCTCTCCCTCAACCATGAGGAGAATCACTCTTTAGAGATGATATAGCAAAGAGAGTCTAGGCCCAGAAATAAACAGAGCGTGAGGCAAAAGTCAAGTCCTTATCCTCACTTGGCTTCCGACTCTGAAATTCAGGCATAGGCCCTCCCCTCCACCACATCCCACAGCAGGAAATCAGAGTGCCTCTCTGGGGAAAACACTGATGAACTGGAGCCTTGATGGGAGGTATTGACATTCGAGGGTTTCTCCCCGGAATAGCCAGCTACTCTCTGGGCAGCCACATCAAAAGCAAACCCTTCCATGCAGAGTTTTCTTTGATGTTGTAATAGTTTATCACTCTTAAATATGTAAGAACTCAAGGATTAGCAGATACTGGAGAAAAATCTTTGTGAAGAATAATAGAAAAAAAAAGAAAAGAGATAATGTAGAAATCAAGATACTTTTTAAAATCTGTAATTCATTTTTTAAATGAAGAAAAAGGAGATATTGCATCCATAAAGCATGATCAAGGTGTCACATAAAGAGCAATATATATAAATATAAATAGCCTGAATTTTTTAAATTATTATAAAAGTTGAAGAAATTTATTTTCTTAATGATGGACGTATAAACAAGAGATTGAAAAATGAGAGAAAATATGAGAAAACTAGTCCACCTAATTTGAGAGCTAGACTTTCTTCACTCTGAATGAAGAAAATTACCAGAGAAATAGAATTTTCCAGGACTGAAGGCCCTAAGTTTCCTGACTGAAAAAGCCCACCAACAGCTTGCCACAATAATTGAAATAACAGTAAACACGTCAAAGCAAGCCACCTTAAAATTTCAGAAAACTGGGAAAAGTGAAAAGACCCTAGTATGTGCTAGAGAGAAAACCAGGCACACATAGTGGGCCAGGAATCAGAATGGCATTGGACTTTTCAGCAGGCAGAAGAGTAATGCCTTCAAAATGACTTTCAGCGTAGAATCGTTAAGTTGAAAACATCATCCCAAAACATCAGTCAAAATATGAAAGTAAAATAAATACTTTTTCAGACAAGTCAGTCTCAAAAAAAGAAGGAAAGGAACTATTAGAGGTTGTAATTAACCATAGCAAAGAAATACACCAAGAATGAGAAAGATATGGGATCCAGGTAACGGGATATCCAACACAGATGAGAATTCTTAGAGTGGTGGATGAGATCTCCAGACTGATGACAGAGACTCTACAACTGGCCTAAGAAAGTACCAGTCCAGTATTGGAAGTAGAAAAAAAAATGCTCTGGAGGAAAAAAATCTATGGGAAAATGAGGACAAAGTAAAATGCTTGATAGACTGGAATAGAAATCTCTAGAAGGATGTTAACCAAGAAAAATATGAATCACATAGATTCCTTGATATGTGGAAATGTTTTAGGAATTTTATACTCCGGCAAAGAATTTGAGGATATACAATAAAGGATAGGTACATTACAAAATTGGGAAATTTGAGGGAACTATTAATTCCCAGGGAAACAAACAATGACAGTGAAAGAAAATAGTTACAGTATACTCCACAACATAGTTGTTTATACAATCATGATGCTGGAAAATAGAATTTTGGTTTAATCAAAAATTAATCCATAGGATTAACTATTTTGGGAGAATGTGAGGAGGGCTATGAAAGGAATTAAACTTATGAAAGGAGTTAACCTTCACATTCTATATCTGCTGTGCTTAGTCGCTGCATCCTGTCCGACTCTTTGTGACCCCGTGGGCTGCGGCCCACCGTTCTCCTCTGTCCATGGGGATTCTCCAGGCAAGAATACGGGAGCGGGTTGCCATGTCCTCCTCCAGGGGATTCTATGGTTATCAGTTAATAACATGGTGTCTATTACGACTGAATGTTTGTTTTCCCCTGAATCTCATATCTTGAAATACTAACCACCATGTGATTATGTCAGGAGGTGTGGCCTGTGGGAAGTAATTAGATGAGGTCATGAAGAAAGAGCCCTCATAAATATGATTAGTGCCCCTGAAGAGTCAGGCTTTAGCTTGCTTCCTCTCTCTGCTCTCCTCCACTCATGGACACAATGAGAAGGTGGCATTCTACAGCCCACAAAAGGGTCTTTTCAGAACCCAACCATGCTGGTGACCTGGTCTCAGACTTCCAGCCTCCAGAAGTATGAGTAATAAATTTGTGTTGTTCATAAACTACCCAAACTGTAATACTTTGTTATAGCATCCTGAATGGGCTAAGACAATGTCTAAAACTGTACAATAAAAAAATAGCAAGTAACCTTATTATTTTACAATGTGAAGATAAGAACCAAAAAAAAAAAGAACTAAAAGAGTTTAAATATTTGCCACAGGAGTAGGAATTGGGATAGGTGAGGTGGGGTGGGCAAAGACTGCTTTGATTTTTTGTTGTTGTTGTAAAACTGTTTCACTTTCAAAACTATGCACATGTGTTGACAAAAATGAAAATTAAATGAAAAATGTTTATTGACAGTCTGTGGCTCTTACAGTAAAAAAATTAAATTAGTGTAACAAAGTCCTTACTAAGTACATGCTCGTATGTAGCAAGTTTTAGCTTTCACAAAAATTATTTACACTACACTGCTCTTTAGAAAATATGTTTTCATATACATTATCAATTTTCTTCAAAAAACCATAACAGAGCTTCCACTGTGCTCTGTCACGCTGAAGATGCAAAGCTGATAAAGCTCTGTGTTCAAACCTACAGCAGGACCCCACAGTCTGGCAGTGTGGCCCAACCCTGTGGCACACGCCATGCTGGGAGGAAGCCCATGGCACTATGGGAGAAGCACACATCCTGGGGCAGCCGTTTAGACTTTAATGTTGCTTGTGTTTCTGAAGCCAGAGCACATTATGAACAGTACCCTAATGAGACAGACTTAACTGTCCGCTTTAGTTCGATTTGTCACATTTTTTCACACCTAATACTTATGTGATCAAAGAAGTAGCAAGAAATCTTTTTTGTGTATTAAAGCAGAGTTAGCTCCTAAAGGTGTTATTTGTCCTTCCAAATTTTCATTATAAAGAGTTCAGCAACATAAACACTATCAAATACTGAAAGAATTGTAAGATGTTAGGTTGCAATCTGGAGCTGCAGACCATTCAAAACCCAGTGTGAGAAAAGGGAGTGAGCACCAGTGAGGCTCTCTCACTGCCCCCTGGCTCTAGGGGTGGCCACGTCTGCACAGGATGCAGCCAACTTGCAACAGTGAGGATGGAAGCCAAGGCTAACTTGTGAAGGATGACAGGAAGAAAGAACCTGTGTTCTCGCTGGTATCATCTGAGCTATGAAATTAAGCAGTCCTAGAACTGTCTCACTTCTGGACTTACAGTTACATTAGAAAATAGATTTCCTTATGAGTCATTCTGTTCAGTTCAGTTCAGTCACTCAGTCGTGTCTGACTCTTTGCGACCCCATGAATCCCAGCATGCCAGACCTCCCTGTCCAGCACCAACTCCTGGTGTTCACTCAGACTCACATCCATCGAGTCAGTGATGCCATCCAGCCATCTCATCCTCTATCGTCCCCTTCTCCTCCTGCCCCCAATCTCCCCCAGCATCAGGGTCTTTTCCAATGATCAACTCTTCACATGAGGTGGCCAAAGTACTGCAGTTCAGCTTTAGCATCATTCCTTCCAAAGAAATCCCAGGGCTGATCTCCTTCAGAATGGACTGGTTGGATCTCCTTGCAGTCCAAGGGACTCTCGAGAATCTTCTCCAACACCACAGTTCAAAAGCATCAATTCTTCGGCACTCAGCCTTCTTCACAGTCCAACTCTCACATCCATACATGACCACTGGAAAAACCATAGCCTTGACTAGATGGACCTTTGTTGGCAAAGTAACATCTCTGCTTTTCAACATGCTATCTAGTTTGATCATAACTTTTCTTCCAAGGAGTAAGCGTCTTTTAATTTCATGGCTGCAGTCACCATCTGCAGTGATTTTGGATCCCAAAAAAATTAAGTCTGACACTGTCTCTACTGTTTCCCCATCTATTTCCCATGAAGTGATGGGACCAGATGCCATGATCTTCGTTTTCTGAATGTTGAGCTTTAAGCCAACTTTTTCACTCTCCACTTTCACTTTCATCAAGAGGCTTTTTAGTTCCTCTTCACTTTCTGCCATAAGGGTGGTGTCATCTACATATCTGAGGTGATTGATATTTCTCCCGGCAATCTCGATTCCAGCTTGTGCTTCCTCCAGCCCAGCATTTCTCATAATGTACTCTGCATAGAAGTTAAATAAGCAGGGTGACAATATACAGCCTTGATGTACTCCTTTTCCTATTTGGAACCAGTCTGTTGTTCCATGTCCAGTTCTAACTGTTGCTTCCTGACCTGCATATAGGTTTCTCAAGAGGCAGGTCAGGTGGTCTGGTATTCTCATCTCTTGAAGAATTTTCCACAGTTTATTGTGATCCACACAGTCAAAGGCTTTGGCATAGTCGATAAAGCAGAAATAGATGTTTTTCTGGAACTCTCTTGCTTTTTCGATGATCCAGCGGATATTGGCAATTTGATCTCTGGTTCCTCTGCCTTTTCTAAAACCAGCTTGAACATCTGGAAGTTCATGGTTCCCGTATTGCTGAAGACTGGCTTGGAGAATTTTGAGCATTACTTTACTAGCATGTGAAATGAGTGCAATTGTGCGGTAGTTTGAGCATTCTTTGGCATTGCCTTTCTTTGGGATTGGAATGAAAACGGACCTTTTCCAGTCCTGTGGCCACTGTTGAGTTTTCCAAATTTGCTGGCATATTGAGTGCAGCACTTTCACAGCATCATCTTTCAGAACTTGCAATAGCTCCACTGGAATTCCATTACCTCCACTAGCTTTGTTCGTAGTGATGCTTCCTAAGGCCCACTTGACTTCACATTCCAGGATGTCTGGGTCTATATGAGTGATCACACCATCATGATTATCTTGGTCTTGAAGATCTTTTTTGTACAGTTCTTCTGTGTATTCTTGCCATCTCTTCTTAATATCTTCTGCTTCTGTTAGGTCTATACCATTTCTGTCCTTTATCAAGCCCATCTTTGCATGAAATGTTCCCTTGGTGTCTCTAATTTTCTTGAAGAGATCTCTAGTCTTTCCCATTCTGTTGTTTTCCTCTATTTCTTTGCAGTGATCGCTGAGGAAAGCTTTAGCTGTCATTCTGTTAGCTGTAGCTAAAAACATCCTATATGATACTCCTAGTGCCTTGCCTCTGCCGATACTGGCTGTATGATACATGTAATTTGTATATATAGCTTCACTCCAACTTCTGGAGGCTCAGTTTTAAATTTTTAAAATGGTTATTAGATACTTTATAAAAGGAAGGGTATAAATAGCACCTGAAACAAAACAGACTCAATACATAGGAGGTCATGTTTTGTGTACTAATATACCATCCTTCCAGGTTAGCCTGGAACACACAGACATTCAATGCACTGAGCCTGAGGAAAAACAGTGCTAGCACAATCTTAGGCTTTGTGACCAGAAGACTGAGACATGAGGACTAAGTGCAAAAGAACCCCTGCTGGTGCTCAGTTCATTGCACCACAGATTGTTTCACCTCTGAGTGAAATGATGATTCCTACCAAGGAATGGGGCTTCCCAGGTGGCTCAGTGGTTTAAAAAAAAAAAAAATTCTACTGCCTGCAATGCAGTAGACCTGGGTTCAATCCCTGGGTTAGGAAGATCCCCTGGAGAAGGAAATGGCAACCCACTCCAGTATTTTTGCCTGGGAAATCCCATGGAGAGAGGAGCCTGGTGGACTATAGTCGCTGGGGTCACAGAGTGAGACATAACTTAGAGTGTCTCCTGCAGAGGTACGGGTCAGCAGTGGACTGCTGCAGGGCAGGGGCTCTGGATGGGTATGGCATAAGCCCTCTTGGAGGAGGTCACCATTAACCCCACCATAGAGCCACCAGACCTTAACACAGGTCTCTTGGAGGGCACAAACAAAAGCTTGTGCACACCAGGACCCAGGAGAAAGGAGCAGTGGCCCCACAAGAGACTGGCCCAGACTTGCCCAAGAGTGTCCAGGAGTCTCTGGTGGAGGTGGAGGTTGGCGGTGGCCTGCTTCATGGTTGGGGACACTGACTGACATCCTTTGGAAGGAGGTCGCCATTATCTTTACTACCTCCACAGGCCTCAGGTCAAACAACAGGGAGGGAACACAGCCCCACACATCAACAGAAAATTGGATTAAACATTTACTGAGCATGGCCCATCAGAAGAAGACCCAGTTTCATCTAGTCAGTCTCTCCCATCAGGTAACTTCCGTAAGTCTCTTATTCTTTTCAATTAGAGGGCAGAGAGACCAAAAACCACAATCACAGAAAACTAACCAATCTGATCACATGGACCACAGCCTTGTCTAACTCAATGAAACTATCAGCCATGCTGTGTAGGGCCACCCAAGATGGATGAGTCATGGTGGAGAGTTCTGGCAAAATTTTGTCCACTGGAGAAGGGAATGTCAAACCCCTTCCATATTCTTTCCTTGAGAACCCCATGAACAGTATGAAAAGGCAAAAAGATAGGACCCTGAGAAATGAACTCCCCAGGTGGGTAGGTGTCCAATATGCTACTGGAGATTAGTGGAGAAATAACTCTAGAAAGAATGAAAATACAGAGCCAAAGCAAAAATAACACCCAGCTGTGGATGGGAGTGGAGATAGAAGCAAGGTTCAATGCTGTAAAGAGCAATATTGCATAGGAACCTGGAATGTTAGGTCCATGAATCAAGGCAAATTGGAAGTGGTCAAACAGGAGATGGCAAGAGTAAACATCAACATTTTAGGAATCAGTGAACTAAGATGGACTGGAATGGAATGGAATTTAACTCAGATGACCATTATATCTACTACTGTGGGCTAAAATCCCTTAGGAGAAATGGAGTAGCTATCATGGTCAACAAAAGAGTCCGAAATGCAGTATACTTGGATGCAATCTCAAAAACAACAGAACGACCTCTGCTCATTTCCAAGGCAAACCATTCAATATCACAGTAATCCAAGTCTATGCCCCAACTTCAGATATGCAGATGACACCACCCTTATGGCAGAAGGTGAAGAGGAACTAAAAAGCCTCTTGATGAAAGTAAAAGAGGAGAGTGAAAAAGTTGGCTTAAAGCTCAACATTCAGAAAACAAAGATCATGGCATCCGGTCCCATCACTCCATGGGAAATAGATGGAGAAACAGTGGAAACAGTGTCAGACTTAATTTTTTTGGGCTCCAAAATCACTGCAGATGGTGATTGCAGCCATGAAATTAAAAGACGCTCACTCCTTGGAAGAAAAGTTATGACCAACCTAGACAGCATATTCAAAAGCAGAGACATTACTTTGCTGACTAAAGTCCGTCTAGTCAAGGCTATGGTTGTTCCAGTAGTCATGTATGGATGTGAGAGTTGGACTGTGAAGAAGGCTGAGTGTTGAAGAATTGATACTTTTGAACTGTGCTATTGGAGAAGACTCTTGAGAGTCCCTTGGACTGCAAGGAGATCCAACCAGTCCATTCTGAAGGAGATCAGCCCTGGGATTTCTTTGAAAGGAATGATGCTAAAGCTGAAACTCCAGTACTTTGGCCACCTCATGCAAAGAGTTGACTCATTGGAAAAGACTTTGATGCTGGGAGAGATTGGGGGCAGGAGAAGAAGGGGACGACCGAGGATGAGATGGCTAGATGGCATCACTGACTCGATGGATGTGAGTCTGAGTGAACTCCGGGAGAAGGTGATGGATAGGGAGGCCTGGCATGCTGCGATCATGGGGTCGCAAAGAGTCAGACACGACTGAGCGACTGAAATGAACTGAACTGAACTGAACTGAATGCCCCAACCAGTAATGCTGAAGAAGATGAAGTTGAACGGTTCCATGAAGATCTACAAGACCTTCTAGAACTAACACCCCAAAAAGATGTCCTTTTCATTATAGGGGACTGGAATGCAAAAGTAGGAAGTCAAGAAACACCTGGAGTAACAGGCAAATTTGCCCTTGGAGTACAAACCGAAGCAGGTCAAAGGCTAACAGAGTTTTGCCAAGAGAACACACTGGTCAGAGCAAACACCGTCTTCCAACAACACAAGAGACAACTCCACACATGGACATCACCAGACGGTCAATACCAAAAACAGATTGATTATATTCTTTGCAGCCAAAGATGGAGAAGCTCTATACAGTCAGCAAAAACAAGACCAGGAGCTGACTGTGGCTCAGATCATGAACTCCTTATTCCAAATTCAGGCTTAAATTGAAGAAAGTAGGGAAAACCACTAGACCATTCAGGTATGACCTAAATCAAATCCCTTACAATTATACAACGGAAGTGACAAATATATTCAAGGGATTAAATCTGATAGAGTGCCTGAAGAACTATGGACAGAGGTTCGTGACATTATACAGGAGGCGGGGATCAAGGCCATCACCAAGAAAAAGAAATGTAAAAAGGCAAAATAGTTGTTCAAGGAGGCCTTACAAAGAGCTGAGAAAAGACAAGACACAAAAGGCAAAGGAGAAAAGGAAAGAGATACTCATTTGAATGCAGAGTTCCGAAGAATAGCAAGGAGGGATAAGAAAGCCTTCTTCAGTGATCAATGCAAAGAAACAGAGGAAACAATAGAATGGGAAAGACTAGAGATCTCTTCAAGAAAATAAGAGATACCAAGGGAACATTTCATGCAAAGATGAGCACAATAAAGGACAGAAGTGGTATGGACTGAACAGAAGCAGAAGATATTAAGAAGAGGTAGCAACAATACACAGAAGAACTATACAACAAAGATCTTCATGACCCAGATAATCACGATGGTGTGATCACTCGCCTAGGGCCAAACATTCTGGAATGTGAAGTCAAGTAGGGCCTTTGTAGTGGGCCGTCACTACAAACAAAGCTAGTGGAGGTGAGTTATGGAATTCCAGTTGAGTTATCTCAAATCCTAAAAGATGATGCTGTGAAAGTGCTGCACTCAATATTCCAACAAATCTGGAAAACTCAGCAGTGGCCACAGGACTGGAAAAGGTCCATTTTCATTCCAATCCCAAAGAAAGGCAATGCCAAAGATTGCTCAAACTACTGCACAATTGCACTCATCTCACACACTAGCAAAGTAATGCTCAAAATTCTCCAAGCCAGGCTTCAACAGTATGTGAACCGTGAACTTCCAGATATTGAAGCTGATTTTAGAAAAGGCAAGGAACCAAAGATCAAATTGCCAACATCTGTTGGCTTATCGAAAAAGCAAGAAAGTTCCAGAAAAACATCTACTTCTGCTTTATTGACTACATCAAAGCCTTTGACTGTGTGGATCACAATAAACTATGGAAAATTCTGAAGGAGATGGGAATACCAGACCACCTGACCTGCCTTTTGAGAAATCTGTATGCAGGTCAGGAAGCAACAGTTAGAACTGGACATGAAACAACAGACTGGTTCCAAATCAGAAAAGGAGTACATCAAGGCTCTATATTGTCACCCTGCTCATTTAACTTATATGCAGAGCACACCATGAGAAATGTTGGTCTGGATGAAGCACAAGCTGGATTCAGGATTATCAATAATCTTGAAATATCAGGAGAAATATCAATAACCTCAGATTTGCAGATGACACCACCTTTATGGCAGAAAATGAAGAAGAACTAAACAGCCTCTTGATAAAAGTGAAAGAGGAGAGCGGAAAAGTTGGCTTAAAACTCAACTTTCAGAAAACTAAGATCATGGCATCTGGTCCCATCACTTAATGGCGAATAGATGAGGAAACAGTGGAAACAATGACATACTTTAGTTTTTGGGCTCCAATATCGCTACAGAACCATGAAATTAAAAGACGCTTGCTCCTTGGAAGAAAGTTATGACCAACCTAGACATTATATCATAAAGTAGAGACATTACTTTGCCCAAAAATGTCCATCTAGTCAAGGCTATGCTTTTTCCAGTAGTCATGTATGAATGTGAGAGTTGGACCATAAAGCTGAGTGCTGAGGAATTGATGCTTTTGAACTGTAGTGTCGGAGAAGACTCTTGAGAGTCTCTTGGACAGCAATAAGATCCAATCAGTCCATCCTAAAGGAGATGAGTCCTCAATATTCAATATTCATTGGAAGAACTGATGTTGAAGTTGAAAGTCCTTGGCCACCTGATGCAAAGAACTCACTCATTTGAAAAGATCCTGATGCTGGGAAAGGTTGAAGGCTGGAGCAAAAGGGGATGACAGAGGATGAGATGATTGGATGGCATCACTGACTCTATGGACATGAGTTTAAGTAAGCTCCAGGAGTTGGTGATGGACAGGGAAGCCTGGCGTGCTGTAGTCCTTGGGGTCGCAAAGAGTCAGACACAACTGAGTGAGTGAACTGAAATGAGCACACACTTACACATCAAGGAATATTCAGATTCATGCCTGCAGAATTTTTCAATAATGTATTTGAAGTCTGCCGTGTGTAAACACTATTTTTTTCTTCTTCAGGTGGTCTAGGCAGTTTTAACCCAAGTTAGGAAGGTCCCCAAAGTTGCTAATGATAATCCAGACCCTGCCCCAGGTGGAACAACCTTGCAGGCAAATCCTCCGGTAAAATCAGCAAATGTTACAAAGGGACCACATCTGGTTCCTTTGTATTTATTTCATCACACAGACCAAAATTTGAATAGGAAATAGAAACCGAACCTCCAACTCAATCTCAGAGGGTCCCCTAATTTCTGACCAAAGGATATTCGTTAGAAGCTGCAGAAATGTCACTACTGCTTACATCAGCCTTCTCTTAGACTGGTATATTCATTTCTGCTTTGAAGCTATTCCAAAAAAATATAACCAACTTTAATTTTTTTTTCTTCACAATTTGTTTTGTGGGACTATGGACTCTTACAAGCAGTTCTAAGGAAGTTCTAAAGTTTATTCAATCACTTCTCCTTCAGAACGCCATCTTCCTGCAGGGTGGTCGGAGGGGAGGGAGGCCGTCTGTCCATCATGGCCCCTCCTCCACCAGGCAGTGAACACAGGTCCCAGAAGGCTGGAGAGCCCCAGGCCCTGGACTGATCAAAGTAACTGCTTCAAGAATGAGTGAGCAGCTAAGGCTGGTTCTCCAGGACTATTCTTGGAGAGCATAGGTTGAACACTGAATGCCTACATGGCATTTTAAAAAGCAGAAAATTTTATATGAAAAATCCAGATATCAGGCTTTTCTTAAAAACTGGAAGATCTGGCGACCCTGGGCTATATCCCTGAAGTAGCCATGGCTGTTGTTGGAATCTCAGTTTGTCACCGTGCCTGGCACCCTTGTCACTCAGATATATTTCCTGTCTAGACCAGTTCCTTCTCTATAGAGCTACTGGGAGAAACTGCCCTGTCCTGGAGACCCTAGGTAAGGAAGCTGTCCAGTGAGGGCTTCTCCAAGCAGGGAGGAAGCCTGTGCCCGGGAGGGGAGAATGAGACAAATTCAGAGGGTAACAGATCCAAGAAGTGGAAAGAATGGACCTGGGACACTGCAGGCAAGACTGAGCAGTGCTGAGGGACTCAGCTGTTTACACCCTCATGGTCCCATCTGTGCCATGGGCCTGCCGCTTTCCAGCTGTGAATCTTGCTTCTTAACCTGTCCCTCAGAAAATGAGATGAGGAGAGAGCCTGGGCCATTGTGTGGGTGAAGGTTAGATGCCTGGGCGTGTGCATCCTCTGTTCAGCGCTCAATGCATGTTCACTTTCATTCATCTCACTGGAGTGCCTGAGCTAATCTGAACTTCCAGCTGCAGAAGCCCAGAAATTTCCTTTGCTGCTTTGGCCAGTGTAGGGCCTTCTTTCACACACAAGTTAGTAGCCATTACCACAACCAGAACTCTTTATTCCCAAATCATGTTGTTTTCAGGCCTCCCAGGTAGAGGGAAACTTGTAATCACTCCTTTGCAAAGACCCCAAAAGTCTCTGGCTTCCCAGATGTGAGTAGGATCTGGGGTTCATAAAGTAAGCATGAAAACCCCGAAGTCTCTGTCCCACCTTTTCTCAAGAGGGCCTGACATTATCAATGTGACTTAAATTTGGAGTAAATTACAAAGGCAACATGCAAATACTCTATGTTGTTTGCTTACAAGTAACTTGTGAAATGGAGTTACTGTGACAACACACCTTCAAAGAACGCCACCACGCCAGCCGCCAGGACTGCGTGCATCACCCGGAGGCAAACACATGTTTTGTTTCAGGCACCACTGGTTGTGTGAATCAGGGGATCCAATCTCAGGGCACAGGCTGCTGAGAAGCCCTGATGGTCTTCGGGGTTTTCTTCTATTTGGGAGGTGGTATAGGTTTGCGAGTGAGTATGTGTGTCTGTGTGTGCATCCCTCCTCTCCACTGGAGAGCTGAGAGCTGAAGCACGCGGTGGGTACATTTGCAGCTTCTCAAAGGAAGTAAAGAGCCAGTAAAAGGAACTGGTGCTTTTTCTGGAGCTGTTTACAGGGAAGTAACCCCTGTGTCATTTTCTCTCGCAGGGAGGTCCTTCCCTTGATTGCTAATCGTCTGTGTACGTTAGCCATGTGTGGTGTAAGCCGTGGTCGAGGCCCTGAGAAGCAAGGTCCCTCCACCCTGCAGTTTTCTTTTAACTCCACAGAGCACAACAGGCGGGGCCACCCAGGGAGCAGCCATGGCCGAGCTCTGTGCATGCAGGAGGCCTCCCTGCATCCCCCCCACCTCCCCTTGCCCACCCGCCCATGGCTCCCCACCAGGACGGCCAGCAGCCCTCCTGACCTCCTGCTCAGGACACCTTCTCGAGCCTTCCATCGCTCATCAGCAGCATACCCTCCCTGCAAGTCATTGAGCAAGCAGCCCTCTCCTAAAGGGCTCAGCAGTAGTCCAGAAAGGAAGTGGGCAGAGGAGTGTCCACCTGAGAGCATGACTGCCGGCCTTGCTGCCTCCACAGGGCACAGCTGGAGGGCAGCACTGGCACCTCCAGGAAGGTCTTTTTTGGAGCTTCACATGTGACCCTCAATGGCTCAGACTACCTGGGGTAACTCAAAGACATCACTTGGGGTGACTGGGAGCCAGTGTGTCTGGCTGAAGCCAAGGGACCGAGGGAGGAAGGAAGGGGAGGTCAGGGCCAAAGCACAGCTTGTCTTGTTCTAAGGACTAAGAGTGAAGGATTGATGGGAGTCTAACGGAGATCACACAGGCTCAGGATGGAGCCTGGCCAGGGGCGGGTGAACGGAAGGAAGGAGGGGGACCAGCCGAGGGCTCTCATGGTCCAGAGTGAGAGGACAGCATGCAAGACAGGGTCAGTCTTGGCACGTTTCAGGAGCCAGCTAGGCCCTAGCCTCTTGGGATTTATGTTCTAGAGGGGCTTCTGGACAACCAAGCAATACATAATCCAATAAAATTCCAAGTTGTGATGAATTCAGTGAACAGCACTAAGCAGAGTGAAGGTAAAGGAGAAGGCAAATGAGAAATACCGCTAAGAGGAGAGCAAAATGACTGAGCCAGGACCCATTAGAAAGTGACCGTGCTGACCTCCTGCCCCTGCCTTCTGCTTGCTGATCAGTGTGGGTCAGTGCCACCCAGAGGGGCCTGGTGACAGGCCTGTGAACACGCAGATCCTAGGCCCCAGACTCACTCAGTCAGCCATCCAGGGGTGGAGCCCAGCTACACGTTCATTCAACAAATATCCCAGGTGAGTCTTATCAGATAGGTTCAGGAAATAGAGACATGAAGACTGTGGTTTGTGGAATCAGATAAAAACTAGAGCTTTACTGCTGTTCCTACCACTTTTCTTATGACCTTGGGCCCTCTGCTTAATCCTCCTAAGCCTCACCTACCTCATCTGTAAAATGGGAATCATAGCAGTGCTAACGTCACAGGGTTGCTATGAAGATTAATGATAAAATGCATATCAACCTCTTTGCAGGCTGCCAGGTTCATAGTGTGGCTGATAAAATCTGAAGGAGGGACTCTACAGTATGATTTGTATACCTGATGATACTTTATCAAGTCAACGAGTCTGTATTTAGCTCTTCTGTTTATGTTTTATATCTTAGAATCCAAACTCCTTTCTCTTGCTCCTCAAGTTAAATCAAGTTCCAATGATCACCTCTCATGACCATGTGTCCCATCCCCATGGCCAACACTCTGGCCCAGCCATCACCACCCCTACTGCAACAGTCTCCCGCTGAGGCCTCCCTTACCACCTCCAAACCACCCAGCTCCAAGCCCCAGCCCTGCTATTGTTTTAGTTGGATTGGGTCACTCTCTCCCTGAGTTTAACAGCCTTTCTTTACTTTTCAAACAAAATTCAACATCATTACCATAGCTCACCCAGGCTTCCCCTAATCAGGCTCCAGTGTCATGCTCCGGCCTCACTATGGAAACTCTAACCCTGGAGTCCTCAACTGCAACTTAAATTTATGACTTCTTCAGGAAGTCTTCAGTCCCCTAGTGATTTGCTTTCACAGCAACCTTTTGTAAAACTCATCAGACTTGCAATTACTGGTTTAATATCTATCTTCCCTGTGAAGATAGTAAGCATCATGAGAGCAAGGGTAGGGCTAGTCTTCCTGGAGCATGGGTTGTATCAGGATTAAGAGTACCAACACAGGTGATAACTCCCTAGGTCTGAATCTCAGCTCCACCAATTACTAGATACATGACCTCACACAAATTATTTGGACTTTCTGGGTGGTTAGCCTCCAAGTCTACAAAATCTTTCTCATGGGATTATTTTACAGTTATATTAGATAACAAGCAAGAAATGCATAGACCATTGCCTGATAGAAGACATTTACAGAATTCTAACTGCTATTATATTTATTCATTGATCAGTATCTAGACATTATGTACTAAATAAACACTTGTTGAACGAAGAATACTCTTTACCCCGTTGAGTATTGTGGCTTACATATGCGCAACAGCTAGCACTTAGTGATGCTTCCCTTCTGTATCCAGGCAGAGAGGCCTGAGTAGATCAGTTCAGTTCAGTTGCTCAGTTGTGTCCAACTCTTTGTGACCCCATAGACTGCAGCACACCAGGCTTCCCTGTCCATCACCATCTCCCAGAGCTTGCTCAAACTCAAGTCCATCAAATCAGTGATGCCATCCAACCATTTCATTCTCTGTTGTTCCCTTCTCCTCCTGCCTTCAATCTTTCCCAGCATCATGGTCTTTTCCAGTGAGTCAGTTCTTTGCATAAGGTAGCCAAAGTATTGGAGCTTCAGCTTCAGCATCAGTCTTTCCAATGAGTATTCAGGACTGATTTCCCTTTAGGATGGACTTGTTGGATCTCCTTGCAGTCCAAGGGACTCTCAAGTCCAACTTTCACATCCATACATGACTACTGGAAAAACCATAGCTTTGATTAGATGACCTTTGTTGGCAAAGTAATGTCTCTGCTTTTTAATATGCTATAGGTTATAGATTCGTCACAGCTTTTTTCCCAAAGAGTAAGTGTCTTTTAATTTCATGGCTGTAGTCACCATTTGCAGTGATTTTGGAGCCCAAGAAAATAAAGCCTGTCACTGTTTCTACTGTTTCTCCATCTATTTGCCTGAATAGATACTGCTTGTGTATTCTATGCAGAATTAAGAATAGATTCCCTTGAGGATAGCTTGGAGAAGAGCTCTGTTTTCAGGAATAGGATGTGTGTCATCAGCTAGAATTTTCTTGATAAAGGGTGATTTTGGAGTAACATTTTCAGAAGTTCTAAAATACAATTAAAATAATAGAAATACTATTGTGTGTTGGAGAAGACTCTTGAGAGTCTCTTGGACTGCAAGGAGATCAAACCAGCCAATCCTAAAGGAAATCAGACCTGAATATTCATTGGAAGGACTGATGCTGAAGCTGAAACTCCAATACTTTGGCCACCTGATGTGAAGAACTGACATTCGAAAAGACCCTGATGCTGGGAAAGATTGAATGCCAGAGGAGAAGGGGACGACAGAGGATGAGATGGTTGGATGGCATCACTGATTCGATGGACATGAGTTTGAGCAAGCTCCGGGAGTTGGTGATGGACAGGAAAGCCTGGCATGCTCCAGTCCATGAGGTCACAAAGAGTTGGACATGACTGAGCGACTGAACTGAACTGAATCTAATTCCTTCCTTTTCCGTAGGGATTGCTGACTGCTGGTTGAGGTCTTGGTTTTAGTGTGTAGATGCAGGCTACACAATACTGTGAGTTGGGCTCAATCAACGTCTTTAAATGGCTGAAAACATCCATGCTCTACGTTATAAGGGGTTGCCTACCTTTGCTGACACTTTATTTAAGGCAGTCTTTAAAACCCTCACACATATAATAGAAAAATATGAGAGGAATCCAGTAGGTAAGCTCTGCAGAGCTCCCAACCACAATTTGGTGCATTTGATGTGGGATTTGGAAATGGTCTGAACCGCACCTCCTTCTGACCGCACACACCTCAGCAGGCAGTTCTTTCTGCTCATTAAGGTTTGTGGTGATATAGAATTGCCCACATTGTTAATTACCAGGATTCCATATGAATGACCCTTCCTCCAAAGACATGTGGAGAGAAGTGATAACAGACGTGCTCCAGCCACACGTTCAAAAAGTAGTTGACCTATAGTGCCAAGTTGCATCAATAGATTTGGGGATGGAGTGAGCCTATATCCTTCACCTTTGGGTGCCATGTTGCCTAGGGAGAACAGGGAGGGATATGGGTAGGTGGTGGCTGGAATTCCCATGTGCAACCGAGGTTTTTTTATTTAAAAAGTAGGTTATAGTCATGTACAAATCACTTGTCTTCTGAAGAGACCAAAATGTTGTAGGTCACCACCCTGGTACTTACCTACTCATGTTTGTCCCCACACTAAGGCCATCTCAATGTCTTTGCTCAAAATGAGCCACTCCTATCAGATGAAACCCTATCCCAGGGTAACTTAAGCCAGAGCTTCTCAATCTTGACTAATTGTAGGAACCCTTGGGGATCACATTAAGCTACAGATTATGCACTTTGCTGTACACCTGAAACTAACCCAGTATTTACTGTAAATCAACTATAGTTCAATTTACAAAAATGTAGATTGTGACTCAGGAGGTCTCCAGTGGGGCCTGAGACTCTGCATTTCAAGCAAACTTCCCAGTGATATTGATACTGTCAGTCTATGAGCAACACATGGGTTTGGGGTTACCAACTAGGGTTAGCCAGCTGGCTGCCTATGGGGTGGGGTGGGGGGGACCCCAAGAAGCAACAAAACCCTTGAAATGGCACTCATTTTATTTATAAGACTGGATTTCCCTGGTGGCTCAGAGGTTAAAGCGTCTGCCTGGAATGTGGGAGACCCAGGTTCCATCCCTGGGTCGGGAAGATTCCCTGGAGAAGGAAATGGCAACCCACTCCAGTACTCTTGCCTGGAGAATCCCATGGAGGGAGGAGCCTGGTAGGCTACAGTCCATGGGGTCTCAAAGAGTCGGACACGACTGAGCAACTTCACTTCCTTCCTTCCTTCCTTCCTTCCTTTCTTTATCAGACGTATCCCCATCTCCTATTTCTGGGTCTCCACACCAGTTTATTCACACTCTGAGGTCAGTCCCCACCTTCACCTCAACTGGGACTGGTAAGAATATGTTTCTGTTGTGCTCAGAATTAATTTGCTCTGCCTGCCTCTATTGTCCACCTCTGGAGATGGAAACAACGTTTCCTACTTTATTAACTTTCCACAATCTTCCCAGACTGTTGGTTGTTGATTTTAACAGAGAAAATAAGCACATAACTAGGAGACAGGGAGCTGGTTTACATGGATGGCTCTGCTTCTCTGCTAACTTTAACATTGTGATGGAATTTCTGCTTTAGCTCAAAATATCTGCCAACCTTATTTTCCTACGTCAGCATTTTAAGTGGACCCTTCGCCACAAAACCCCCACATTCGGTTTTGACAGAGTCTGACAGTCTTTTAATGTATAGAATTGTAGGCGAAGATGTTTGTGTTTATGTCCCTAGCCCAGAATAAATAAATAGCTTCATGGTATTGAAATCACCTGTCAAAATATCCACTGCAGTTCTGGGGCACAAAGAGAAGTCTCAGTGTGATTGGCTTCCTTGCTGGAAGAATTCAAAAGCTGTTTATCTCATTTAGTAAAAGGGAAAAAAAAGAAAGACCTGTGATTACTGCATTTTGACCCCAAGGCAGGCAATTACTTCACAAAAGCTCTCCCCAGGAAACCAGACATTAGCCTGGCTAATTAGGCTGACCTCACTCACAAACCCTCTCCTTAAGAACGGTGCTTGGACACCGGAGGCTGCTGCTGGGCGAGGGTCCTGCCAGTCACGGGGGACGAGGTGGCACTGCACCGAGCTGTGTTGTGTTTTTTACTACTTTCTTTTATGTATTCCTTGAAGCTCAATCCCTTTCCCAGAGACAGGCTCTCATCAAGAAGAAGGCGCTCCCGAACAGACTGATCTCCTTTATTGCACGAGGAGGAAGCTGGAAAAAAGAAAACAGAAAAGAAAGCAACCAAGGCTGTAAATTCTTTCCCACATAGGAAATCATTCTTTGCCCTTTAGGAAAATGGTTTGTTGTTTCAGCCGTTTAGGCACATTTCCTACCCCCTTTTGTTCTCACACATTTTGGGGGTCAACTGAGTTCTACGAGAGTGTTTTAAATGTCCCCCCTTCTAAAGAATCAGCTATCTCCCAAAGGGAGCCCTGCAAGGTGGGCTACAAAATCATCAAGGCCCTTATAAATCCATGAAGAAAGGGGACCTGTGAACCTCTGGCTGCCCAGTCCTCAGCCATGTCCAGCAGTCAACACACTCTCACTGGACCTTTAACTCCAGGCCGTCCCAGCAATTGAAACATCAGCAGATTCTCAGGAGCAAAAGAGGAACAGATGATTCTCTTCCAGGGATGCCAATGCACAACAGGAAGACTTGAAAGAAGAGGAGATGGTGATTTGGTATGAGTGGGTCTCCAAAAGCAGCCCAAGTCAGCTTGAGCTGGCTTTGCTTAGGGGTCAGAATAGCCAGGGTGTCAGCCCTTTGAGCTCATACCCTAGTGATGGTACACAAAAAATGTTTTCTTACCCTTGTTAAATAGTAAAGTAAGACTTCAGGACTGAAGCAAGAGGCATCACGACTACGGCAATAAGGAAGAGACATGGGGCTCCACTCTGAATACAGCTAAGACAGCTAGGGATTTATAGCAATGGAGCAGAGTGAGGGGCTCAGTGGATAGAAAAGTACTCAGCAGAGACAGCAAGGGTAAGGGGATTCTTCCTAAACCAACTTAAGATTCTTGCTGAAGGCAGTCCAGGGTGATCAGATACCAAGGGTGCTGGGATTCTCTCTAAACTGATTAGCAGGATTCTTGCTATTAATAAAACAGCCTGGGAGGCCTCAAGGATGATGCCTCATCAAGAAGAGAGTTTAGATGAATACTACCAAAGTGTGGTCAAGGAGAGTCTTCATCCATGAAAAGTTGAAAGGTAAAAGGTGCAGGCAGCACCTGGACCTTTTGCCTAATGCTCTTAAAACAAGGACTGGAAGCGGGGCGAAGCAGTGCAAGGCCCGGAGAAGCGGGTGGGTGGCCTTTGGTATGCACGTGACTCGGCAGTGCACTGCTGGTTCTGGATGGCAAAGCGGCCAGTCGCCTGGCCAAATGAGATCCAGGAGGAGGAGGAAGGCATTCCAGGAGGGATGCTGAGACAGAATCTCCCTGGCCTCCTACAGATTAAAGAGTCAAGATATTTTGTGACTACACTCTGAGAGAGAGCAGTGAGATTATCTGATGGTTCCTCTTGTGTGGCACTTTGAGATTTTCAGAGGCAAGCTCCCAGAAATGTATGGAAAAGCTAAGAGTAACACTACCTACTCATTCTTACTCAAAGGCATCTGAGATGAGTGAATAATTATAAAATGATGATGCCAGCATTTTGAATGACCATTTTAAAAGCAAATTATCCAATAAAGCCCCAGTTGCATGTTTTGGCCTTTCAGTAGTTCCCAATCTGTCTTTCCCATGAAACTAAGCCATTTAACCCAGGGCGAGATGGCTGAGCCAAATGGGGCCTATGTATGTATATGCAGGTTCTTCCCAGGTGGCACTAGTGGTGAAGAACCCACCTGCCAATGCAGGAGACACAAGAGACGCAGGCTTGATCCCTGGGAGACGCGGGTTCTTCTGGGTTGAGAAGATCCCCAGAGGAGGGCATGGAAACCCACTCCAGCATTCTTGCCTGGAGAATTCCATGGACAGAGGAGCCTGGTGGGCTACAGTCCATTTGATCGCAAAGAGTCAGACATGACTGAAGCAACTTAGCACACATGCGCACGTAAACACACCGATTGTGTTTTCCTACCCATAAACCATTTATTCAAAGTGCTCTTTCCTGTTGTTCCATCCAGCTCAAATATGACTTTCCCCTCCTACCTAGACCTAACAAATCAGAATCTCTGAGGGAAGACCTATAAGTGCATTTTAACCAGCTTTCCCAGCCAAGACTCTGATGTGAAGCCACCAGCAACCCCCCAGTGAGGAATGCAAGTCCAGCCTTTCAGGATTTGGAAAATATGCTGATATCACCACAGCATGAGGAGATGGTTCATACAAGTGGTGGGTTTGGAGAAGCAAGCAGAAAGCATCCCAGGAAGGGGGAAGCCATGGAGGAAAGGGCAAGGAAGTAAGATAAGCACAGGGGTGGTGGGAGGAGGCAAGGATTCCCACCTGAGTGAAGCGGTGGGGAGGAGGGAAGCACAGATTGGCTGAGCATGGCAGACACAGCACGTTAACTCAATCCAGCATCAGTGCGCATTTTTAAAGCAGGGAATTAACATAAGAAAAGCAGTGTTTAAGAAAGTCTTGTGGGGACAGAGAATACAGCACGGGATCTGCTCTTCCCGCAGATGGAGGCATGGTTCCTGAACGTGCCTCTTCAATTCAGTCTTGGAAAGGATGGTGTTGTTTATTCAGAGGCCAAGATGTGGTCAATTTCCCTAAGTATAACCACTGAGAGACAGAATACACAAGCAGGCAATGGCCAGACCATATATAAAAATAGAACTCTGACCCACAATCTGCATCACCCACCTAGGATACCGACCTACAGGCAGCCTGCTGTCTATAATGCTTGCAGGAAGTCATACTACTATCTCTAGCCGCTGGTCCAGGAAGCCAAGATATAAACTGTAGAAGTTAGTTCAGAACAGCCAGGACTTTATTAGTAACTGACAGCTTCCCTAACTTTTGTCTCTACTTCCAGCTTAAGATCAAAAAGATCTTAGAAGCAAGAGCCAAATTAACACCCCAACCAACTACATAGGAAGCCCCTCTTCTAGTCAGTCCTTCTTGCTTCCCCAGGCTCAGGGCCTCCAGACAGGAACACCTGAAGCCTTTCCTTTTTTTCTACAACTATAAAGCTTTGCAACTCTTCTGCCTGTCTTTGAGTCTCTGCCAAATGTGAGTGATAGTGGCTGACCCTCTTGCTGGAGCCAGTTCTGAATAAATAGTCTTTGTTTATTCTCTGTGGGTGGTCTTTGTTTATTTCCACATCACAAACAGTCATCTGCATCTTAGCCCATTCAGCAGGAAGATGTGCTCAACCCAAAGACCTGCCCGTTTGAACCATCAAGGTTATTTCTACCATTAATTTGTTTCATCTGCAGGTGGAATATCGTGATTGACATTTATTATTTCTACACACATCAATAGACATACCATTAGGCAGCTCTGGTAAGTAAAAGAAAAAGTGGGAACTTAGAAGACATGGATTCTAGTCCCAACTAAGTACCCACTCTGTGAAAATCACAACACTGAATGATTTGGTGGTGAAAAAAGATGAATAATTTGGTTTGTGCCTTGAGGATCTTACACATTGATTGAAGGAATTTGAAATTTTTGCTTGTAAATCTATCTTAAAAATACAGATCCCAAAAATGGGTCTGGAAAGAAGTGTTTCAGGTGAGCAGAAGAGAAGTCACTGAATGAACTTGTCGCAGTGAAGGTGGAATGTGAGCGAGGTCTGGAGAAAGGCTATCTTTGAACAGATGGAGAAGAAAAGAACAGAGGTCATTCTAGGAAGGATTCAGAGCCCTGTCAGACTGAACTGTTTGAGGAGGTAGAAATAGTGATTTTAAGTTGAAATGCACAGGACTGCAAATGCTATGCTGTAAGTTTTACCTTTTCTAATTGTTGCCTGGCATCATTTCAGTTTGTCATGAATCCTGTTATTATTTTTCTTGAGCCTGTGATACAACACTTTTCTTGAGGACTGAAAGAAATACAGAGAATGAAGGGAAAAATCTGACAAAGTTTGACTTATGCATGTGTGAGACTCTGTTTCTAGTAATACTCCTTAAAAATATTGTGTGTGCTCAGCTATGTCCAACTCTTTATGACCCCATGGACTGTAGCCTATCAGGCTCCTCTGTCCACGGAATTTTCCATGAAAGAAGAGTGGAGAAGGTTGCCATTTCTGACTCCAAGGGATCTTCCTGACCCAAGGATTGAACCAGTGTCTCCTGCATTGGCAGATGGATTCTTTACCACTAGCACCACAATTTTACCATTTTAAAGTTAAGTGGTATGAAGTACATTCACATTATTGAACAACCATCCCCAACATCCAGAACTTTTCCTCTTGCCAAATTGGAACTTGATACCCATTAAACAGGAATTCCCATTTCTCTTTCCCTAGCTTCTGGTAACCACTGTCCTCCTTTATGACTTAGCCTCCTCTAGGTACCTCACACAAATGGAATCATGTAGTATTTGTCTTCTGTGTCCAGTTTTTTAGCGAGAATTCATTGTATGTATATACCACCTTTTATTTATCTATTTACCTGTCAACAGATATTTGAATTGTTTTCATTTTTTGGCCATTGGGAATAATGCCACTATGACCACGGGTATACAAATACCTGTTCAGGCCCTTGCTTTTAATTCTTTAGGGTACATACCCAGAAGTGAAATTGCTGAATTATATGATAATTCTATGTTTAATTTTGGCGTTTTCTTTAAACTAACCATACCATTTTCCACAGTGCCTGCACTATTTTATGTTATGCCAGTAAAGCACACGTTTCCAATTTTATCTTTTGTTTTTTCTTAATACAAACTTTAATGAGTGTGAAGTGGTATCACAATGTGGTTTTGATTTGCATTTGATTAATGATTAGTGATTTTGAGCGTCTTTTCATGTGCTTTTTGGTCATTTGCATATTTTATTTGGCAAAATGTCTATTCAAGTTCTTTGTGCTTTTTTTTAATAAAAAGAACTTGGTTATTAGGGGTTTTTGCTGTTAAGTTGTAGGAGTTATTTATAGATTATGGATATTCACTC
Source organism: Capricornis sumatraensis (assembly GCF_032405125.1). Lineage (NCBI taxonomy): Eukaryota > Metazoa > Chordata > Mammalia > Artiodactyla > Bovidae > Capricornis > Capricornis sumatraensis. The sequence continues at coordinate 91,921,694 of NC_091074.1, forward strand.
ATTATCAGGTATCTGATAAACATTTTCTCCCATTCTGTGGGTTATCATTTCACTGTTTTCCTTTGATACACAAAACTTTTTAATTTTGATGAAGTCCAATTTATCTGTTCTTTTACTGCCTCTGGTTTTGGTGTCACAGTCAAGAAATTGCTGCCAAATGAAGCTTTTCTATATGTTTTCTTCTAAGAGTTTGATCATTTTAACTCTTACACTTAGATCTTGGATCCATTTTGAGCTAATTTTTGCATATGACATAAGGGAAGACTCTAACTTCACCCTTTTCCATGTAGATTTCCTGAGCACCATTTGTTGAAAAAAATATACTTTCCCCATTGAGTGGTCTTGACACCCTTGTCAAAAATCATTTGACTATATGTGAGAGAGTTTATTTCTGGGCTCTCTTCTATATAATGTTAGCCTTTTAAGGTGACTAACAATTATACTGAAGACACAAAGATGTTGTGCGCTACTCCAAAAGAGAAAAATTAAATTGCTTTTCTCAGTAATTATAATGAATTTCCAATGAGAGAAAGTGCATTCCTTATATATTTATTTTTCTATTCAGGAATTTTTTTTTTAACTAAATATAGGTTCACAGGAGATTGCAAAAATCATGCTGAAGTCCCATGTATCCTCCACTCAACTTCACCCAATGCATCTTACCTATGTGTAGTACAGTATCAAAACCAAGAAATTTACATTAGTATAATCCCAGATCTTATTCTGATTTCATCAGTTGTACATGCATTCATCTGCATGTACATGTAGTTCTTTACACTTGTATTATTACATGTGTAGATTTGTGTAATCACCATTATAATCATGGACTTCCCAGGTGGCTCAGTGGTAAGGAATCTGCCTGACAATGTAGGAGCCACAGGAGATGTGGGTTTGATTCCTGAGTCAGGAAGATCCCCTGTAGAAGGAAACAGCAACCTGCTCTAGTATTCTTGCCTGGAAAACCCCATGGACAGAGGAGTCCATAGCATCGCAAGGAGTCAGACACAACTGATTGACTAAGCACACACACTATAACCACTAACCTCCTCTCCATTTCTATGAATTTTGTCATTTCAAAAATATTATATAAGTGAAATCATATAGTATGAAACACTTTGAGATTGCTTTTTTTTTTTTTTTACTCAGCATTATTACCTTGAGATCCATCCTACTTGTTGCATGTATTAATAGTTGACTAACACTTTCACTTTGTATTCCATGGTGTCAGCTACAAACTGGCACTTGCCGTGGGTGCTCACCATGTATCCTTACAAGGATTAAATCAGACCTGGTGTCATGGTTGCTGATCTTCAACAACCCCTGCAGGGAGTTCAGGGTGGAGATCAGGAATGAGGCACTCTGTTCCAGAAAACTGGCAGAACAGGTCTTCAGATAGTTATATATTTTCAGGAGATAATTTTATAAGCCCAATTCTTGCATCTCTTCATATCGAGAAAATCACTACATTCCTTCATGGCTGCAAAAATATGTGCTTGATTGCATGTACACTTTCTCTCCCCAAATCACATATATACTGACCTTCCCCCTACCTCTTTGGAGCAATTTCTCAGAGCTCTCAGAAATGCTGTCTCCTGGGCTATGGTCCTCATTTTGCCCCAAATAAATCTTAACTCAGAACTCTTATGTTGTGCATTGTTAAAGTCAGCATTCATTCATTGATGATATTTGGGTTGTTTACAATTTTTGGTTACAACAAATAAAGCTAGTATAAAGATTCCTGTACATGTTTTTGTGTGGACATAAATTTTATTTGCTCTGAGATAAATGCTCAGGAGCGCAATGGCTGGATTATATGGTATGTTTAGTTTTGTAAGAAATTGCTAAACTATTTTTCAGAATGGCTATGCCATTTTATATTCCCATAAATAATATCTGAAAGACATCCAGTTTTTCTGAATTATCAACAGCATTTGATATTGTCACTGTTTTTTATATTCACTCTTCTAACAGATATGTAGTTATGTCTCATTGTGATTTTTCACACATATGATTTATAATTTGCTATGTAGCAGATCAACTACTTTGCATTGCTATCTTCTTCCTCCTCTTATTCTCATATTCCTTTCCCTTTCCATGCTTCACTATTCCTCACAGGATTAAAAAATGTAAAAAAAAAAAAAAAAAACCTTCTGATTTTTTATTGGGTTATATTGTCCTAATGAAGTCTCAGTTTTATCATCCTTTATTTGCTTTAACCATTGGCTTTGTAGTCAGCAGGGAATAAAAGAAAGAAGCAGCTGGCCAGAGGGCTAAGAGGAGGAGGTCTGTTCTTTGTGCCTGTGTATATTCATTTTCTAGTCACAGCTCAAGTTGTTTTGCTTTCCACTGCTCAGGAAAAGAGGGAAATGGAAATGTACTCTCTGTTGTTTAAGCCTCCTGGACAGTAAAACAAAGGCAACTGTACTGCCTTTTTCCTAGATAATGTCACATAACCCCTTTGAGAGCTCTTCAAAAATGATCTACACATTTCAAAGACTTTTAAAATTAGAAAGGGTGCTGGACAAGGCCCTCAAAAAACATTGATTAGGTGCCTACTGTATGCCCTGCTCTAAGAGAAGTCCTAGGTTAGAAATGTGGATCATAATAATTCAGGCTCTCCATCCAGTGTCAGCAGCTATGAGTGAGATGCGTGAAGTGCTTATGCAGAGAAGTGAGCAAGCAGCTGCTGGATTCCTAAGGGCCCAAAGCTCATTGCCTGGGAGTCAGGAAACTCAGTGAGCAACTTACCCAGAGCTTCTCAAGCCTGAGTAAGCCTGAGAATCATGTGGTGTGGCTGCTAAAAAAAAAATTCTATATACTGCCCCAAACAGACCAAATTAGAACCTCTGGAGGAAAGACCCAGGAAGCTGTATTTTATAGAAACTATTCATATGTGTGATGGACTGAAATGTGTCCCCCTGTGTTAAAATTCATATGTTGAAGCCCTAAACCCAATGTGATGATGCATGCGTGCGTGTATGCTAAGCCACTTCATTCGTATCCAACTCTTTGTGACGCTATGGACTGTAGCCCACCAGGCTCCTCTGTCCGTGGGTATTCTCCAGGCAAAATACTGGAATGGGTTGCCGTGCCCTCCTCCAAGGGATCTTTCTGACCAAGGAATCAAACCCGCATCTCTTATGTCTTCCTGCTCCGGCAGGCAGGTTCTTTATCCCTGGCACCACCTGGAAAGCCCGTGATGATGCACTGAGGTGGGCTTTTTGAAGGTAATTGGGTTTAGGTGAGGTCATGAGGGTGGGACACACATGGTGGGATTTGTGCCCATTTAAAAAGAGACATAAGACATGCATACACACAGATAAACAACCATGTGAGGACAGAGAGAATGTGGTTATCTGCCCGCCAAACAGAGAGGCCTCAGAAGAAATCAAACCTGCTGACATCTTGATCTCAGACTTTCTGCCCCCAGAACTGACATAGCAAGAAGTCACTGTCTGCCAGGCAGGGAGAAAGCTGCCACCAGGAACCGAATCAGCCAACACCTTGATCTTGGAATTTCAGCCTCCAGAAGGGTGAGAAATTAATTTCCGTTATTTGTCACCCAGCCTATGGCATTTTTTTCATGGCAACCTGAGCAAACTAATACAATAATACAATGTGATTCTCAGAGTCATCTCAATTGAGAACCATTGACCCAGTTCAGCCCTCTCATTTGACAGGTGAGGAAACTTGCTTTTTTAATTTTAAAATGAATTTATCGAAGAATGGTTTTAGGAAGGCAACATTTGATTCATCATTTTTAAAATGTTCTGTTTCTTTGTGCTGTATAATAAAGGTAATGTAAGAGGATTTGGAGTTAGAAACTTCTTTCTACTGAAATCCTCTGATATTATAGCACAGTGCAGAACAAACTTTTTAAAAAGTCTCTTCTACGCTTCTCTTTTAAAAGAGATGAGTAACAGACGATGACATAAAAAGCTATTTTTCCTAGTCATTCTGTAATGACTAGGAGCTAGTATTTTTACCATCACAGGCTACAATTTTCACTTTATCCACTTTAATAAGCTCTGTCACCTCTCTGAATTCAACATCATAAAATACAAAAGGCCTCATATTATTGCAGAATTTGTACATATTTAGGCAGGTTAAAGAATCTCATCTGGTGCCCCTACGTCTAGTTAATAGCCTAAAAGTGAAAGTCATTCAGTTGTGTCCAGCTCTTTGCAATCCTATGGACTGTAGCCTGCCAGGCTCCTTTGTCCATGGAATTCTCCAGGCAAGAATACTGGAGTGGGTTGCCATTCCCTTCTCTGAGGGGTCTTCCCAACCTAGGGATCAAGCCCAGGTCTCCCACATTACAGGCAGATTCTTTACTGACTGAGCCACCGGGGATGCCAGTTAATGGCCCAGTCATGATTAAGTCCAGGTTCTCTGGATTTTAGACCAGTGCCCATTCCACCAACTCAAAGATGACAGATAACGTTATATGTATATATTGTGCGTGTGTGTGTGCATGCTTTACAACCCTATGGACTGTAGCCCTCCAGGCTTCTCTCTCTGTGGAATTCTCCAGGCAAGAATACTGGAGTGGGATGCCATGCCATCCTTCAGGGGATCTTCCTGACCCAGGGACTGAACCTGTGTCTCTTATGTCTCCTACATTGGCGGGTGAGTTCTTTACCACCAGCACCACCAACTCTGGTCAGTTGTTTGTGGCTGCTAAGAAGGCTGTGCCAGGATGGATTCTGAGTACAAGTCGAGGCTCAACTGATGTGGGCACCATGACTGGCAGGGGAAGCATGTGAGGAGTAAGAAGCATCATGATACTGGTGGGAAACCCGGACTTAGAGCCCAGCTACCCTGGTTGTTACTGAAGCTCACTGAGAACAGTAGCGTTCAAAGGTGTTTTCCATGATCAGCAGCATCCGCATCACCTGAGAGCTTGTTAGAGATGTACATTCCTGGGTCCTATCCAGACCAACTAGATCAGGAGCTCTGGAAGTAGGCCCCCTGAACCTGTCCTGCTTTTGCACACTACAGCTTAAGAAGAACTGCATTAGAAAATAAAGACGATAATGTCAGTGTCTCCGGATGGTGACGGTGAGAAGTCATAAACTACAAAGCAGTTCACAGGCGTAAACTAGCGTCCCTCTTCCTAGCTGGAGTCTTGTTCCATGGGCTTGCTCTGTATGTTGTATAGATCATAGTACTTAGCATAGCACCTCTCACATCTACTCCTCTGGTTGTGGGTGGAACAAATGGAAGCCCTCAGGGACCTCCTGAGAATGTCAGGAAGCTTCTTCCAGCTCTCATTCCTTACAACCAGTGAAATAATGCCATGGTTATGTATTTTCAGTTGAGGACATCTACACTTGCCAGCTCCAAGCCCGCCTTCTAACCATGTGGCCAGCATTGTGCAACTACTACACTCCTTTATGACAAAACCTTCCACTTTCTGTTAAGTAATGTGTTTGGAAGCTTGAGTGAATCAGAGACAGTAAGCATTTGATTGCTTACATTATTTTGGTTCAAACATGGCTCACGGCCCAGGAGTAATTTATTTATTTTTATATGGTACATTTCTATTTCACTTGGGAATTTGCCACCCCCCATTCCCTCTTCCAGCTGCTCTCCCTTTTCCCACCCACCCCCTCTTGCCACCCTTCTTCCCAGGCCTGCCTCTCCGGTCGGGTGGAAAGTCTGTGAAAGACGCCCCCATCAGCAGCCTCCATGCCACAGACTGTTCTCTGCCACTGCGGTTCGCTCGCACGTTCCGCCGCCCACCCACAGCCTCAGACCTGACAGGCAGAGACCACCTACTGCTGGCCCAACAAAGGCCCACATTTTCCACAAGCAAGTCAGCCTTCTCCGTCTGAGTGCACCGCTAACCATGTGGGTGTGGGTCTGGGCTCATTTTTCCAGGAGCCACCAAGCCCAGACACAAAGATTGTAGAAGGTTTTTGCTCAGAGTCACCCTGGGGAGGAAAGCCAGCAACCTGGACACGACAGAATCAATAGGCTATGACAGGTCCCTTGAATCGAGCTGTCCTCTGCCTACCCCACCCCCATCTGCTAAAACAGCCTGTTCTGCATATGTGATGGAAATTGTGTCCTGGCAAAACACTAAAAGTAAATATTTAAAGGGAAAAAAGCACACACAAGGAAACAAAATGCCTTGCGTTTATGTTTCCATGGTCTGCCGCCAAGTACCTCCCAGCCTCTCCCGGCTCGTGTTCAGCATGCCATATGGTTTGAGACCAGTGGATTAAACCCTCCACGGTTGTGAAAAACATCAGTCCATTTGGTCTGGCCTTTCTCTCCCTGCATTTGTTGTTCATTTGCAAGTTTCTCACATCCCTCAGCTGACTGCTGTCAGTGTGTTTACAGGTTTTAGATTTCTGATGGAATCTAAAACACCACACCACCCAGAGCCTGCTGCAGACCATCTCCAGGAGGAAGGGAGGCGGCCCTGGGGTGTTCAAATGGACTTTTGCAAACAGGGCCCTGGGACATGTGGGACCCAACAAAACATACATTTTAATGTATCAGTGACACTTCCCCTCTGAAACTCAGGCCAAATAAAGAGTGATATTGTGCTTTAGTCCCCACTTGACATCCTCCTGAGACATTGCTGAACCAGGCCTGGAAGGGCAAGTCCTTGCCAGGAGTAGAAAACTGGCCGGCACTGGAGGGGAAGGTGGCTGCACCAGGATCGGCTGGAACAAAGCCTTGTTCACTTCTCACTTAGACAAGGAACTAGACCTCTAACTCTTCACATGGAGGGTATAGCATTAAATAGTCATAAGAAATACTCTATACAAGGTCTGACACTTCCCTACTACAACTTTGGGAGTGAAAGCACAGCACTGACATGATGATTGGGAAGGACAAGCAGATATAAGGGAATGTCTTTCCTATTAAAGAAGTTCAGATAAGTGGCTAGAGCATAATATGCAAGTCCAGATCAGACTTCCAAGCCTTGTGCCCACAACGTTTTCCTACCACCCATCATTTTTTGCCTTCATTTCTAGAGACAGAACCATATGGAGTAAATTCCAATCTTATTTCTCACTCAGTTCTATCCAATTCACATTGGGATTCTGTTTGATTCAGGCCCTGCAACACATTTAGTTGGTTGTAGGAGATTATTTAGCAAAATTCATAGGCAACTTTCAGCTGTGGATATACGGGTGGGCTAAGGGACCAACAGATGTGTGCTCATCTTTGAAGACAGAGGAAGACATAATATAAACTCATTGCATTTATTTTTTTGCAGCTTCTAGCCTGGGTTCACAGAGAGGCTATCACTATCCTGATTTGGAAGAATATGAACTACACTTTTTCATTATAATAAATCATGCCTCAAAGTTGCATAATTATTGGAGCAAAAGACTTCAGGGACCTTAAGAAGTCATTTTGCCCACCCTTGACTCCATCCTCACCTCTGTTCCTTTGAGTACTAACTTTCAGCTTGGAGTTTTATAGGACCCTTTTTTGATAAAATGCCCTAGAGTTGCTCAGATAATGAGTGCTGTTTGTGAGACCAGAAGTGATTAGACATTAACACTTGGATATGCCCTGGTAGAAAGGCACAAACTCTTAGCAGGTAACTTCATGAGCCAATATCACCAACGTTGCTACAAAAGGGTAGAACCACATGGACAAGACAAAGTAAATCCCAGAATAGGCATAAGAGGCAAGTAAAGGAAAGCACTTAAAAGAAGTGTCCCTGGAAAGGCCCCACTTCAGTCAAAGCCAGAAAGCACCCATCCTCCTGAGGTCACAAAGAGGCTAGCAATCTTAACTATAAGAGATATAGAAATGGAGTACAACATTCTTCTGAAAAACATTAATATCTTTTGAAGACTATAAATGTTGCTCAGCACACAGCCCTGACCATAATTCATAGTTTTTGATATAAAGTATCTTTCTTTTCTTTAATTTCTAGATAATTTGTCATTTTAAATTTGCCCTTTTTTTCATTTTAATAGGTACCACCAAATTATTTTCCCAATATGTGTGCCAGTCCAGGCCCCACTGGCATTATAAGATGAGACAGAAGTTTCCCACACCTTTACTGGCATTGAATATTGCCACTAATTTTTGCCAACCTAATCGGCAAACTATTGGATCTCTTTATTGTTATATAACATTCTGCCTGCTAGTAACGTTGGGCATATTTTCAATTGTTTGATACTTACTCATTGAACTGCTCACTGTCTTACTTTTTTCTGCTTAATAATTTATGAAGCTATCAATATTAGGGAGATTAATATTCTATCATCTGTGTTCCAAATATTTTCTCTAGTCCCATCATCTTTCTGTCAATATTTTTGTATTATCTTTGGCCACAAAAAAATATTGAATTTTTATGGAGTTAGACTTGTCAGATTTTTCCCTTAAGACTTTTTAGTTTCCTGCCTTGCTTAAAAAGGTGACCCCTCTGAAAGGCTGAAAAACATTATCCTAAATTCCTGATTAGAATTGCATTAAATGAGGCATTCATTTAGGAAGTTTTATGTTTATGATATTTTCTTCCTCCATAGCAGGGGTCAGCAAATCACAGCCTGTGGGCTGGCTCCAACCCATTGCCAGCTTTCCTAAATAATGTTTTATTGGAACCCAGCCACATTCATTCATTTACATATTGCCTGTGTCTGCTTTTGCACTGCAGTGGTAGAGTTCTGTAGTTGTAACAGAGACTCTAGAGCCTTCATAGACTAAAATATGTTATCTGATTGTTTCTTTTAATGCTGAAACAAAAGAGTTGCAATAGGCGGTAAGACATAATTCTTGCCGTTCTGAATTTCTTGATTACTTGTATATTTTCTTTAAAATCATCTGCTGACTTATTAGAATTATTTTTCTGGATTGTAAAGTTAATACAAATTCATTCTAGAAATTAAAATTAAAATCTCCCCTGACCTTCTGACCTAGAGAAACTACTATCACTCTGTTGGTCTATATATAGTGTGGTTTTGTCTGTACATACTACCTGTCACATGATTACAATTCCTTGACATTTGGCTTGTAGAGATGTCACATTTCTTTTTCTAAAGCAAATTTTCATTCTGGCTGAGCCTGGTGAGACGGCCAAGGTCAGTCCCTTGGGGCCTCTGTCTAGGCCTTATAATGGGATCACCTAAGGACTCTAGGCTATTGTGCTTTTGGAGAGAAGGGCAGACACGGTCCTTGCTTCAGGGTGGTCACTGCTGTTACTAAGAACCGTCAACTAAAAGCACTGTTGCCACTGGACAGCATTTCTTCACCATGGGTAGGCACCACTGCCCCAGATAGTTCCAGGAAGGTCCTCCTCACTGACTACTACCTGAGCCCTGAAGACCCTGACTGCTGTTCCAAAGCCAAGGCTTAGTGACCAACCCTCACAGGCACCTAGGCAGCCATGAAGACTTTACTACTGAAAACTGTTTTCAGTAGATGAAGACAAAGGACTTCGTGATTTACTCAAGTGATTAGGTACAAAGTTCCTTCCAGGAAACATAATGTTAAAAAGCTTGTTCTCCTGAATTATATTCTGCTGTGTGCATAAAGCATAATGGTGTTATTAAACATGCTACTTTTGTACTTTTTACAACAGTTGACAGCACAGTGGATTAGTGATGAAGTCAAGTGCATTTCATCCTTATTTTGGTGCCAAGAGGTTCTGGTTCTTCCCAGCATAGTGAATCAGACTGAAGAAATATTTATGAAATGAAAAGTCCATCAAGAAAAGTGTTGGGCAATTGTCTCTGACAAGGGAACAAACACAGCAAAGGCTATGAGTGATTTAAGGATCACAAGCGCCCCACGTAGTTCACACTCTTCAGCTGCATGTTGAAAAAGCTATTATGGCACAGAATTGCTGCCTGTAGTCACCAGGGATGGGCTGCCTGTCATCATTCTTTTTCATCCAAAGATAAACTACATGATATAGGAGAGATTTTGGAACTGCCTTATCACGTCAATTTACAAAACGTTCCAACAAACTAGAACAGCAGCTATTGTGTGTTCAAAGGCTACTTGTACCAAAAAACCTTGAAATTGTATCTTGCAGCATGCCAGTTCAGCATGGGTACTAACAGCCAAACGTTGCTTCCAGAGAAAGTAGTTTATTTGTGAAACATGCTGAAGAAGTAAATCACCTAACAGATTTTAAGAAGGCAAGTATTTCATTCTTGAACTTGCTTTAAGGTCCTCCTATGTTCCTACTGCTGAAAAAGTGCTGGACTTAGCAAGGGACACTGAGGAGCAGGTGGAAATTCCCGGATGATAGTGTTATCTTGAAAGCCAATTACAAGTCTTCCCCGCTATCCAAAAGTAGAGCATTCCTATGAAATCTTTTATAGCATGCAGCTAAGAAGTAATTACCTCAGGACATATCTTCTTAATGCAGACATAGAATAATTAGAGATAAAGCACAGATACTCACAACACAGCTCAAAGCTATAGCAACTTGAGGCTGAGATGCAGAGTGCAGTTCCCTGGGGAGCAGCGTGGAGTACCCACCGACTATAACAACTCACTGCAAAACAAACACTGACACCATTTTGCAGTTTTACTTTTTTCCATAAAATGGAAAATCCTCTTCAAATTTCTCTCTGTTGGCTAAAGGAAGTACTAACATAGGTCTTCCATAAAAGCAAAGTGGTGAAAAGTGAACTTTGGAAGAGCAGGGGATACTTACACATTGTTCCATTTTTAGATTGAACATTTAAGGACAAAATTTCCTGAAGTCCAAGCAGAAACAAAGATGACCAAGTGAAGGCAACAGTCAAAGTTCTGCTTCTGAAATACTCAGAAACCCTCTTTAAGGTTTCCTGCATACAGCTTTGGTTTGAGTGTTGCTTCAGCTCCCTAAACCAAATCTTCAAGCCCAGGAGATGAAGAGGGGGAAAGACTTGACTTTAGTTGGTTATTAATATTTAGAGCAAGTTTTCTTAACATCTGCACTATTGATATTGTAAATCAATAATTCTTCGCTGTGAGCTGCTGGCTGTCCTGTGCACTATAGGATGTTTAGCAGCATCCCTGGCCTCTATTCACTAGATGTCAGTAACATGTCTCCCTTGATTATTACAACCAAGATTGTCTCTAGACATTTCCTAATGTCTCCTAAGGGGTAAAACCTAAAATCACCCTGAAAACCACTGGTTTATAGGAAAGAAATCTTAATAACAGTACAGATGTTTCTTTCTTTCTATTATTATTATTATTTTCACTTTACAATATTGTATTGGTTTTGCCATACATCAACATGAATCCACCACGGGTGTACACGTGTTCCCCATCCTGAACCCCCCTCCCACCTCCCTCCCCGTACCATCCCTCTGGGTCATCCCAGTGCACCAGCCCCAAGCATCCTGTATCCTGCATCAAACCTAGACTGGCGATTCGTTTCTTAAATGATATTATACATGTTTCAATGCCATTCTCTCAAATCATCCCACCCTCTCCCTCTCCCGCAGAGTCCAGTACAGATGTTTCTAAAGGTACATGAAAACCCTTCAGAAAGATGCTGCTGTTAACTCTCCTCAGGCCCTAGTGACTTCTTCAGAACACAGCACTGACGAAGCTGCCAAATCCACCACACTCCCCACTGACTTCAGTTGGAAACAGGCTTCTGTTTTGCTCACACCTGTGAGCACTGCACCAAGGGGCCCTCTGCCGGTTGTCGGTGCTGAGACATCATGGTTACTGTACTGTACTATCCAACTTTAAAAATTTAACTCCTGGACTTCCCTGGTGGTATGGTGGTTAGGAATCTGCCTGCCAATGCAGAGGACACAGGTTCGATCCCTGGTCCAGGAAGAGTCCACATGTCATGGGGCAGCTAAGCAGGTGCGCCACAACCCCTGAGCTCATGTGCTGCAATTACTGAAGCTCACACAGCTAGAGCCTGTGCTCCACAAGAGAAGCCACACAGTGAGAAGCCCGTGCACCACAACGAAGAGCAGCCCCCGCTCTCTGTAACTAGAGAAAACCCAGCACAGCCAAACATAATTAACTAATTTTAAATATTAAAAGAAAAAATTTTAACTGCTAAAAAATTTAACGACTCAAGTTCTTAAGTGAATATCGAAATGTTATTTTCATTTTTAAATAAAATTTCAGATGTATCTATGCAACCTGGAAGTTCTAAAATGGCAATATGTGGCCTTGACAGAATATCCATTTACAAATGTGTGTTCAACATTAGGTCAAAATTCACATTCAGGCCACATGTCTGAGAAGAAGCTGCCTGAAGCAGGACCAGGGCTGGAACAGCAGTGAGCACTGTGGTGGAGTGTTCAACAAATGATTCGCTTGGCCAGTTACATGGGTGAGCATTGAAGTCATTTGCAGTATTTTGGTCTTAACATTACTTTGTGATGAACTTTCCTATTTAGAAAACAAATGAGGTCTTATTTAATCATCCCCTCAGAAACATTCCTGTAAGTAAAATTATGGCATCAAAAGGCTGGGACACTTTTATGCTTTTTTATACCTATTATTGTGTCCTCCAGAGAAATCCCATTTGCACTATCAGCAGTGAGGGTCTTGGCAGACCCTAAATGTTATCATTTTTTCAAAGAACTTTATTATTATGACAGGGGAACATCATAACTTCTTTTAATTATTTCACAATTCTCTGGTTTAAGAAAAAACAACAAAAATTACACAGTGTCAAAATGACCATTGATTACTGTTCCTTTAATTAAGCCCCTGATGACACAGCTGAATTACAGAAAGGGCACATGAGATATGAAATGTACACAGCTTCAACCTCTAGAGTGACACTTGGCATGGTGAGACGCTTACATTGAGGGGGATGTGGGAACTGAGCTCTGTTAGGGAATAGCGGATGCTTATCCCCCAAATACAAGTTCATTGAGTGAAAGAGCAAATAAACTCAGGAGATTTTCAAGCTGCCTTGTTTGAACAAGATTTTTACACAAACTGGAACTACTCATGTTATTTTAACTTCTTCCACACTCTTTCTTAGCCAAGTATGAGCAGTCAAATTTGCAAAGTTCTAACTCACATGTGATATGACTGATTTGTAATACTTACTGAGTTGCTGCCATGTCTCACAGATGTCAATTAATCCCATTCAGTCTTTGAAACAGTCTTGCCAGGTAGATAACATCTCTATGATGTGAATAAGGGACTTGAAGTTTTAAAACTTGAGGTTCAAAGCTATTGAGTGGCAGAGCTGGAATTCACATCCAGTTCTGCCTGATTCCAAAATTTGTGCTCTTTTATTTCCCATACCATATGGTGTACAAATATCAGTCTCAAATATTCATGTTTCCTCATGAATCCCCCCTCCCCTTAAGAATGAAAAACATATGATTCTGTCCAACTTGAGTTCAGAGAGAACTATTGAACTTATTTAATTATTTTGATGGCTATTATAGAACACCATCATGTACAGATATGAGAGTTGGACCATAAAGAAAGCTGAGCGCTAAAGAATTCATGCTTTTGAACTGTGGTGCTGGAGAAGACTTTTCAAAGTCCCTTAGAAAGCAAAGACATCAAATCAGGCAAGCCTAAAGGAAATTAACCCTGAATATTCATTTGGAAGGATTGATGCTGAAGCTCCAAGGCAGAGGATGAGACGGTTAAATAGCATCATCAACTCAACGGACATGAATTTGAGCAAACTCCAGAAGATAGAGGCTTCTCTGGTGGCTTAGATGGTAAAGAATCTGCCCACAGTGTGGGAGACAATGGTTCTATCCCTGAGTCAGGAAGATCCCTGGAGAAGGAAATGGCAACCCACTCCAATATACTTGCCTGGAGAATTCTATGGACAGAGGACCCTGGTAGACTACAGTCCGTGAGGTCACAAAGAGTCAGACAGGACTGAGCAACTAACACTTTCACTTTCCTGGAGATAGTGAAGGACAGGGCAGCTTGTTGTGCTATAGTCCATGAGGTCACAAAGAGTCGGACACAATTTAGTGATTTAACAACAATGGAACACCTGGGTCTCTTTTTGTCCCTGTTTTATAATGGGGGGAAAATAGGTAGGAATAAAAGGGGAATCGGAGAAGGCAATGGCACCCCACTCCAATACTCTTGCCTGGAAAATCCCATGGATGGAAGAGCCTGGTGGGTTGCAGTCCATGGGGTCGCTAAGAGTCGGACACAACTGAGCAACTTCACTTTTACTTTTCACTTTCATGCACTGGAGAAGGAAATGGCAACCCACTCCAGTGTTCTTGCCTAGAGAATCCCAGGGACGGGGGAGCCTGGTGGTCTGGCATCTATGGGGTCGCACAGAGTCGGACACGACTGAAGCGACTTAGCAGCAGCAGCTGCAGCAGTGCAAAGAAGCACAGCATATTACAACAGCAAGCACGCAGTCCCTTGCTCTCTTAAAAAACCTCTTGTTTTCAGTTTGTGTCACAGCAACACGACATGGGCAGAGCCTGGCCTACACTGTCATTTCACGTTCGCCCTCTGAAAACATTTGAAAAAGTGTAATCATTTGTTCCTTCCCCAATAGGACTCCTTCTGGCTAAAGGGCAGACTTAGCCTCCTGGGTGGTGTTGCTCTGATGCCATCCTTCTGTGGTTATTTCTGCCTAGCCCTCACGGGCCCTTGCAACTAAAGTCGGCATTACTGAATGACCCTAAAATTCAAGTGTCCAGTGAGTACTAAGAAAAGACAGGCGTTTGAATTTCTGTAGTTAAGTTTTATAGACGGAAAGGACACTGAGCATCCCATGACATGCATTCTAATTCCAGAAAAGTCACTTTTACTCATGTGAACCTGAGGGATTTCTGTGATATTCCAGGCAGTTTACTCTTGTGAAAATCACATAGCATATACACGTCTTGGCCCACGGAAATGATGAAGTCTCATGTAAGGCATTTTAGTGCTATTCATAATAGCACTTTTCACCATTTATTAATAACAGATTCTATATTTGACTCACTTTTGTTTCTTTTCTAGCCTCACGTTTTCTAAATTTTCCCCTCCCCCCATTTAGAATGTAAGACCCATGAAGGCTGGGATTGGGGCACTTAATTAATTATTCTATCCCCAGAGCTCAGAAAAAGGCCAGGCACAAAGTGCATATTTGACAAATATTTGTTGAATGAATTTATGATAATCCCTCTTGGGAATGAACAGTGTAGCTTGTAAATTTTTATTTCCTGGAAAGCTTTAAGAGAAGGGCAGGCAGGGACTTATCCAAATGAGTTTAGCGATAATACTACTTGGAAGACAAGACTAGGACCAAGGAACTCAGTTACTTAGGATCCTGATTCTATGGTTTTATGGCTCTTTGTCTACTGCTGGTTTCACTGAGCCTGCCCACTCACCATGTTCAAGTCACGGGTCAAAGTTTTCCATTAAAATGTGTAAAACTCTGGCTCAGTGAATCTTAAAAACTTGATCCCTTCCTCAATTATCCCTGGAGAAAAACTGCTCTTATTGATCATACATTTAGCTACTGGCCACTCTGATACTCATGAGGCACTGATGCTGCCCAGGACTTTCCTAAACAGCCTTCAACTTGACAGACTGGCTAAAGTCTTTCCAGGATCCTAGTGACTAGCTGCCAATGGAATCCAGGGCTGCAATATTTAGTTAGCATTCAGCTTGTACATTCTGTCCCCTCCTTCTTCCCTCCAGGAAAACATATGGTGAGAGCTGCTTTTTTTGGAGCAAACTCTTAAGGGAAAACAAGCTTTTCATCTTAAAAAAAGGTTCCAGGAAACCCTCCTTACTGATTTCTAAGGAAATCACTCTAGAGCTTAATTTTGCATTTCCCATCAGAGTAATCACTTCTGTTACTGGAGAAAGTGCTAACTGACAAGGATTTTGAGACAGCAGTGGGTGGGCGTTAGTGCCTACCTGCAGGTGTGTGCACACATACTTGTGTATACAAACCAATGTATATGGTATACTTAGTGATCACTGCTCAAGAATAGTCTGTTTCCTTTTCCAAAAATGTTAAAATCATGACATTGCTGACAGCTCAGCTGGGCAATATCTGATGAAATTCTTGGCCCTGGAAATGCCAGGTGTTGATGCCTCCAGCCTCCATCAGCACCTCTGAATATGAAAGGGTCTCAGTGTGTATGTGTCAGTGTGGAGGGGCAGGGAGTGCACAAGCAGGAACAGAGGGGAAGACAAGTGTGGGTTCTATGGGTCTTTACTTCCTTTGCTTCTCCTAACAAAAGCAGGAGTCAAATGCCAAGGCCAGAGCTGGGGGCAGCCAAGCCTAGCATCAGTCCTGAAGACAGGAATGCATTTGTAATTAGTGCAAATGTTAATTATGTTGAAACAGAATCAGGCCAAATTTGCCCTGGGTATGTGGATCATGTCCCATAGGAAAGCCCTGTTTCTCTTTTTATTTGCAGCGTTTAGTTTTGTTTTTCTTAAAAAGTAGATGGAGGTATAAACAACACAGTTTTCTTTTTCTTTCCCCAGATGCCTGCAATATCAGCTCTTTTAATACAAGAGCTGATACAATACAATACAAGTGAAAGAAAGTATTCTTTCACTTTCTGAGAGCTAAGACATCTCTGCCTGGGCCCAGGTGTGCCAGCTCTGAGAGGCTGCCAGGTGTCATCTCTCAGTCATTACCTGAAGGGGAGCTCAGTCCTGGTTCTCCCTGGAGCCCCGAGCTGTTCAGAAGGACAGCTCTTCAGGAAGGGAGAAGCACATATCGTTGAGCACGTAGACTCTGCAAGGCCGTGTGGGAGAAGCGGTATCAGGCGCCGCAAACTGCAGGAAATGGAGAGAAAGGTCCACGTGGAGAATTTAGCAACATGTCTTAGGAGCAAAGGAGCAGCACTGAGCATTTGACAGCTCCAGTTTTTATCAGAAGGTATTACACACTTTGGCTTTTATCATAGTTCTCCCTGAGATAAAAACCTTGATGCCTTTCCAAATAAAAAAAACAGAGCCAGAAGTCAGAGAAGGGAAAGCGTGTATGTGTGTGTGTTCTCAGCACAGCTTTTGAGAAAACCCAGGAATATCTTCAGGTCTCCACTTACAGTTTTCTGCCTCAGGTGACACACAGATCTCATCTGCTTCTTTATTTCCCTGTCCAGTGTTTTCTAGGTAGCTGGCTAACAGGAAACTTCAGTAAATCAAATTCAAAGTCTCAAACCTGTGGGGTACCTCTGGGAGAATGAGAAAAAGTGCACCCTATGAGCAGACCCAGACCCTCACCAGAGCACACGGCTTTGCAAACAGAGCAGGCCAAAGTCTAGCCCTGCTCCTTTGGGGGCCATTTGTATCATGCTTCGATTGTAGACGTAGGCAGAGCAACACTCACCAACTTGAAATTGGGGCTAAGAGAGGGAGAAGGTATGACTTTTCTTTCAGCTTGGGATGCTACCAGCTCGGGATGGCCCCTTCAAAGAATTCCAAAGCGTGGAAAACTGTTCTTCAGTTACCACCACAGCTGTGGTCTTCAGTTTCCTAGCTCAGTGGTCAGACTCCACCTGGCTTTCTCTTTGCCTTCTACCCATCGCTTGCAAACAGTCTTACAGTGGAGCTCTGGTATCCAAAAGATGCTCCATAAATATTTGGAGTTGGCTGAATGGCCTGGCTACCGAGCACCCTCCGAGGATATAAGCATTTCCTTTGGCAAGCTTTCTTCCCACTGCTGGCTTCATTGACCCCTTTGTTTCAGAGGATTGCATGCAGGGGACGGCTCTCTGAGACGCACCCCAGGTTTCATGAAAATCCACAAATAACAACAGATGAGGTCTTAACATAATTAGCATAATTCATATCATTCACACTCCCAAAGAACAGAAAAAGAATTCTACTAAAATAACAGACCAAGAGAAATTTGAGTTTGTTTCACCCTGGCAAGACTTAAGATCAGGTTAGAAGAGAAATAAATGTCTCTAAGGCAAGAAGTGCTAGTGACCTCTCACTGGTCCTGGAGGTAATTCAATCACGCTCCACAAGAACCCTTCCTCCACCACAACTCTTAGCAGTTGCCTCAAGAGCCTTCAGCACAACTATAGTAGGTATTTTTTGTGGTTTCCCCTGAAAAACATTAAGCTCAGATATGATGGGACAAACGGCAAAGACGTTTACTGGCTACAGAGAATCTTTTCCTTTTCTGCCTAGAGCAACTCCTCTAAATATTAAGTTGTTGATAGAAATCACTGCAACAAATGTAGTTTTTAAAACAAGACCAACTCTGCAAACACAGGCTCAGACCTTGGTACTATGCCATATTAACCCCTGAGCCCACTGCTTATTATAGCTTTAAATTTTAAGCCATATTGAAATCTGGCTAATCACCTCAAGGTTATACAAAATTATGAACATTGTTATGAATAAAGAAGCAACAAATCTACTCTTCTCTTGGAAACCAAGCATTATTTTCACAGCATGTTTAAGGATTTAAGCATCAAACAGATTGATTTACTTTTTAAGATAAAAGTGGTTATTCCAATAACCATCTCTTGATACACTGTCTAGTCTCCCCCAAATTTGCCTTCCCTCTGGTGTTAACATTGGTGTGTGAAGTTGTTCTCGACAATAAGTCACCTGAGAAATAAAAGTTTCCTGTATATCTTTTGAGGTAGAATTCTCCCAGAGAAACACAATTAGGCTGGGGACTCTATAAAGACTGCTGCCAAGGTGATAGACAAGCACCTCTGGATGTGAGAGACTTCCTCATGGGGCACTGGGGAAAGGCAAGGGCCACAGAGCCTGGGCATGCTTCCAAGAAGAGAGAGGAACTTGCTGAGACATCCAGGATGGAGGGAAAACAAGATGAAACAGGACGAAGATGCAAGCAGGCCCATTTCTCAAGTAGGAATACTACCCTCAAGGACTTGTGAACAATAGTGACAAAGAAGGTAGGCAAGGAAGGAAGGGAGGGAGACAAACAGGAAACAGGAGATGAGTAATTCCACTTTCTCTGTCTCGTGTTATCTTTATACAACCTGCATTCCGAAAGGTAACGTCTCTCTTTTTCCATCTTCGTGTTCCTAATGGAGTTTTTATATACACTTTTTTGGTGGTTCTTGAGCTAAACCTTACATGATTGGATCTAAGGCCCCACCTACACAGAGTTGGGCAGATCCATTCCAAGATAAGAATTAGAAGAAATCAAGAAACACAGCTAACTAGGGAGTCAAAGAAGAAGAGAAAATTAAAAAAAAAAAAAAATTTAGCCTTCATTGCACATAAATGGAGGCCAGAAATGCCACGCTGAATATAGATTTCATGGGAATTTGTAATATTCTCATTGTTTATTATTTTTGTTCATATCTGTCTATTCCCTATAGGTACTGCTAAGTCACTTCAGTCGTGTCCAACTCTGTGCGACCCCATAGACGGCAGCCCACCAGGCTACCCCGTCCCTGGGATTCTCCAGGCAAGAACACTGGAATGGGTTGCCATTTCCTTCTCCAATGCATGAAAGTGAAAAGTGAAAGTGAAGTCGCTCAGTCGTATCTGACTCTTAGCGACCCCAGGGACTGCAGCCTACCAGGCTCCTCCATCCATGGGATTTTCCAGGCAAGAGTACTGGAGTGGGGTGCCATTGCCTTCTTTGCCCTATAGGTACAAGCAGTTAACAAATCTTGAAACAAACCAAAATTGGCAAAAGGGTTATGAGATTTATTCTGGAGGTCAAAAAAGATATATCTTATCTCACTGCTCTTTTGTCCAATCAGGAGAGAGAATCCTGAGAGGAAAGCAGATGAAAACAGATTAGAAAGAAAGGTAACCCCTTAAGTTCTCTGGACAAAAATAAACAGAGGAAATGTAAATTCAGCTTGGGGAGAACTGTTTCTAAGGAATTAACCTCCACGATAGTCACTTTCCTCCTGATGTCAAGTCATAGAACTTCCCAATAGATTTTTTTGAGTGCTAAGCATATGATCACTCAACTAGAGCCAGACATCCTTGAATGTGAAGTCAAGTTGGCCTTAGAAAGCATCACTACAAACAAAGCTAGTAGAGGTGATGGAATTCCAGGTGAGCTATTTCAAATCCTAAACGATGATGCTGTGAAAGTGCTGCACTCAATATGCCAGCAAATTTGGAAAACTCAGCAATGGCCACA
The DNA here is from genome assembly GCF_032405125.1 of Capricornis sumatraensis. Lineage (NCBI taxonomy): Eukaryota > Metazoa > Chordata > Mammalia > Artiodactyla > Bovidae > Capricornis > Capricornis sumatraensis. The sequence goes on from NC_091074.1 coordinate 91,941,699, forward strand.
GGACTGGAAAAGGTCAGTTTTCATTCCAATCCTGAAGAAAGGCAATGCCAAAGAATGCTCAGACTACCACACAATTGCACTCATCTCACATACTAGTAAAGTAATGCTCAAAATTCTCCAAGCCAGGCTTCAGCAATACGTGAACCCTGAACTTCCAGACATTCAAGCTGGTTTTAGAAAAGGCAGAAGAACCAGAGAGCAAATGGCCAACATCTGCTGGATCACTGAAAAAGCAACAGAGTTCCAGAAAAATATCTATTTCTGCTTTATTGACTATGCCAAAGCCTTTGACTGTGTGGATCACAATAAACTGTGGAAAATTCTGAAGGAGATGGGAATACCGGACTACCTGACTTGCCTCTTGAGAAATCTGTATGCAGGTCAGGAAGCAACAGTTAGAACTGGACATGGAACAACAGACTGTTTCCAAATATGAAAAGGAATATGCCAAGGCTGTATATTGTCACCCTGCTTATTTAACTTCTATGCAGAGTACATCATGAGAAAAGTTGGGCTGGAGGAAGCACAAGCTGGAATCAAGATTGCCGGGAGAAATATCAATAACCTCAGATATGCAGATGACACCACCCTTATGGCAGAAAGTGAAGAAGAACTAAAGAGCCTCTTGATGAAAGTGAAAAATGAAAGTGAAGTCACTCAGTCATGTCCGACTCTTTGTGACGCCATGGACTGTAGCCTACCAGGCTCCTCCGTCTGTGGGATTCTCCAGACAAGAGTACTGGAGTGGGTTGCTGTTTTCTTCTCCAAGACATCTTCCCAACCCAGGGATCGAACCTGGGTCTCCCACATTGCAGGCAGACGCTTTACCATCTGAGCCACCAGGGAAGCAAAAGAGGAGGGTGAAAAAGTTGGCTTAAAACTCAACATACGGAAAACTAAGCTCATGGCATCCAGTCCCATCACTTCATGGCAAATAGATGGGGAAACAGTAGAAACAGTGGCTGAGTTTATTTGGGGGGGCTCCAAAATCACTGCAGATGGTGATTACAGCCATGAAATTAAAAGATGCTTATTCCTTGAAAGGAAAGTTATGACAAACCTAGACAGCATATTAAAAAGCAGAGACATTACTTTGCCAACAAAGGTCCATCTAGTCAAGGCTATGGTTTTTCCAATGGTCATGTATGGATGTGAGAGTTGGACTATAAAAAAAGCTGAGCACTGAAGAATTGATGCTTTTGAACTGTGGTGTTGGAGAAGACTCTTGAGAGTCCCTTGGACTGCAAGGAGATCCAACCAGTCCATCCTAAAGGAGATCAGTCCTGGGTGTTCATTGGAAGGACCAATGTTGAAGCTGAAACTCCAATACTTTGGCCACCTGATGCGAAGAGCTGACTCATTTGAAAAGACAAAGATTGAGGGAATGAGGAGAAGGGGACGACAGAGGATGAGATGGTTGGATGGCATCACCAACTCAATGGACATGAGTTTGGGTAAACTCTGCGAGTTGGTGATGGACAAGGAGGCCTGGCATGCTGTGTCATGGGGTGGCAAAGAGTCAGACACGACTGAGCAACTGAACTGAAGCATATGTTGGATTATGCAGAGCTGAGCTATAGTAGTTTTCCATCATACTTCAGGTTCTCAGGATAGCTTGTTAGTTATCACTGAAGTAACGTCAATAACACCCAAGTTCACCGGAAGTGGAATTAATTTCCAGTGAAAATTTTCAGTGAACATTACAAATTTCTAACTGCCACTCTCAACCAGTTGTCTGTCTTTTGTTCTACATCTGTTAACATTAGCTATTAAGCTCCTGCAAGTGTCATCCTTATATGATAATTATAAATGTAAGGATGATAATAACAGTAATAACAATAACATTAACATTTATTGAACATTTAATATGTGCAAGGCAGTACTTTGTGCGCTCTGCATATAGTAACTTATGCCTCACCAAATCCCCTTAAAGGAAAAAAACCACTCTCATTTTACAGATGAGAAAACTGAGGCTTAAAATAACTCAGCTAGTTAGCCAGGAAGCCAGATGTGCTTGTACAGCTCCTAACCTCAGAAACCAAGAACATCTAAACACTAAGCATCCTCCATCAAATACAGATTCTCCCAGACCACCCACACTCCTGTGGCTTTTGAAACATTTAACCCCATGCACTCCTTTCTTCAAGTAAAACCTTGCACAGAAACCCCAAATCTACATTAAACAGATGAAATTGAGGTTTGCTGATTAAATCGGGTGGAGAAACAAAGACCGTTGCCTGTCCCATCTCCACTCAGCCCTTCCTGCTGCCTCAGAAGGTTCTGCAGAGCCTTGGAGCTTCCGTGAAACACAGAAAACCCTTAATAGTCTTTAGCTGATCTCCTTCCACCTGTAAAATTGCCAACTCAAGAGCTACTTTGCAATCTGCTTTCAAAATTTCAAGGTTTCTTGTTGCGTCTAGGATAAGTTTTGGAATTCTGCATCCCCATGTACCCAGACACTCCCTCTGTACCCCTATTCCATCCAGCTGGCCTGACCTCCTTGTCTCCCCTAAAAGGCATCATTCTTTGAACCATTTGAAATGACCTCTGCTTTCTCCTCCACTCTTGCAAATTCTGGCATCAGAAACTGAGTCGAGTGTGAATTCTCCATAAAATCTCTGACTGCTCTCGTCCTGCCCACCTTGTCACCATGCTTAGCGCTCACTCAGGCCCTGCCCCTTCCTGTAGTAACGAGTAGATGGGTTCCGCTGCCAGAAAGAGACTGAAACAGTGACTCAAGATACAAGTTTTTTTCTCCTGTAAGAATTGTCTGAGGTGCGCACAGTGGGCCAACACAACACGCCACAGTGTGGGACCCAGGCTCCTTCCATGTTGTCACCCTGCCTGGCTCTCTCTATGATGGCTCACCACTGTATCTCCATCAGAATGAGGAAAAGGAAAGGAAGGACATATTCTTTCCTTTTAAAGACTTCTCCCTCTACTTAGAGCATATCCCATGTGCAAGATGAGAATGGATATTTAAAGAACAGCTAGCAATCTCTTCCACATTTAACTATTTCAAGGAGAAATTAGGGAGAAACATTTTGTCTCAGCTCTCATACACTCCTGGAATAAAGGGACTTTGTTTCACACATTGCATCCCCAACAATACCTATCTAACCTGGGCATCTTAAAAGTACTCAATATTAAAAGTAAATTATTAAAGAATTAATATATAGATATAGGTATTAGTGCATGAGAAAACAGATGTGCAGACATTTTTGGAAACCACTTTGGAAACCAAAGATAATGTTGGCTTTCTTTACATCAGTGATAAATTAAGTTTCTGATTACTGGGTCCTAAATCTAAAGAGGTTTTAACTTTTAGAAAAGTTACCCAAAGAGATTATTTAAATGGGTGATACTCTTTCCAATTATCTTCTTCACACACACACACACACACACACACACACACACACACACATCCAGCTTATTAAAATACAAATTCTAGGAAACTGCTTCACTGATACTCATATTTTTCCCCCAAGACAGTTAATACAAAATCAATGAAAGGTTTGGAAAGCTAGACTTTAAAACATAAAAGTATAAAGATAAAATTACCTTTTCAGATACAAATCTATTGTGATAACATCTTAGATAATTCACTGAGCTCTTTACCAAGTGATGAAAACTTTGGCAATACTTTGAGCCAGGTGATGTTACTATACTTAGGAGTATGAGTTTTAGTGTACCTCCTTTTTCAAAGATAATTTATTTTTAAGTAGGTATTGAGGAAACTACCATATTCTTTTATTTTAGGCAATAATTGGGTTTATGTGTTGATTAATTCATCTGTACACATATATTACCAATACTACTAAAAATTTTAAGAAGCTTTAAAGCAACTATAGTTAAGGAACAGTAACTAACTACAGGAACCCTATTGGCCAGTTGCAAAAATACTGTGTCAGTTCAGACTTCCCCAGCCTTGAATGAAGCCTGAGAAATAACAACAGTAATAAAAGCAGCTTCCTTGTGTACATAGTTTGGGCCAGATAATGTACTGTGTTGCATGAATACTTTCCATCCTCTAACAATACTATAGATAAGAAATCTAAGGCTCAGAAAACTATAATGATCTTACAGAATATTAGAAGCCCTTCCGAGCTGGGTTCAAACTGAGCACATTTATTTCCGAAGACCTCTGTTTTTTCAAATGTAGATAAATTAACAGTTGTCACTCTGCTGCTCCATGTGTGCTTGGTACAGAATTCTATGCAACTATCTACAAGAAGGCGCCAGTTTGTGTCACTGGTGCTTGTACTCATGTCTCACGGAAGGATTAAAGGGATTAGTTAGAATGTGTCCACAGATGCCCCACCAATGAGCTCACACAGAAAAACCCCCTTGTTGGCTGGGAACCTCAGAAGACTCTGGATAGGATGGGCAAAGGCAGTCTAAGGATACAACCCAGACTAGACATAGAAGGAGGCACTTCCCTCAGAGGAGGCCCCCCTGGTCTTTCCCTTGCTCATGCTGACTAACCCTCCCTCGATGAGGCATTCTCCCATCTGCCTTGCCCCTGAAATCCCCAGTTCTTGTGGCTGGAAGTCTGGGCTTCCGGCACAGCCTGAGTAAAGAAAGACCAATCCATTTTATCCCTGGCTATCACTGCAATACAGTTACCACTAGGGGCACTGACAGAGCTAGTTTGTGCTTTGAATACGATGTTTCTAGCAAACGAAGGACTGATCCTCAAGGCCTCTAGGTCTAGCCACACTCAGCAGGAGTCTGGCAGCATTCCAGCTAACATATTCTTCCAGGTCCCTCAAGGAGGTAGTGGGGATTTTCACTTCCCTTCAGTACAGAAAATCATCCAATCCTCCTTCAAAAGACCTGGCTGGGAGACCCTGGCTCAGAATCACATATGCATGAAAATATTCTAGGATTTAGCTCTCCCCTGATGCCAAATTTGCAGAGTAGGACACAGGCCAGCACATCTCAAGCAGCTTCGGGTGGCTTGTGTCTGCCGTGCTTTCCTCAGTGGAATGGAATCTTGCATAGACCTCCTGCATCATTCTGGCTCTTCCACATGAACCTTGTCTTCAAGTGTTTCTCAAGAAGCTCTCTCTCCCTGTTCTAGCCCAGAGTTGCTCAACAGCAGTACAACTGACAAGTTAGGTTGGATAATTCTTGATCATGCAATTTTCCTGTGGACTGCAGGAAGCCTAGCAATGTCCCTGGCTTCTACCTGCTAGTTGCCAGTAGCACCCACCTCCCCATTTGTGACAGCCACCTGTGCCTCCAGACATTGCCCAATGTCACCTGGGAAGCAAAATCACCCTGTATGAGGACCACTGGTCTAGCCAGTTGAAACCCAGCTAGTTCTGAGGGTCTCACGCTGCTTCTCCCCAGGGCAGCAGGCATACTCATCCGACCAGAAACTCTCAACACCATCTTCAGATACTAAAACTCTTGCATGTTTGAAAACACCTGTAAAACAGATGTCCCAGAGCTTTCTAGCAATTCAAGTTTGCTCTTCCCCACTAAAGTTCAAATTATTGTAATCTGAGTGCCTTTCCTGAGGAATTACAAGAATATCCTTTCCTGGGCATTTCTGCGATCCCACTCTCCCCCAGCCCTTTCATCACTACCTTGCTGCTCCAGAATGCCACTCAGTCCAACCACAGGGCCAGGATCTTTTCTAAGCCATAACAGAATGAGACGGTCACGCTTAATGATGTTAACCAGCAACCCTGAGAAATTACAAAGTAAAAGGGGAAATAAGCATTAGATATTAGCCCTCACTATCACTTTCATGCACTGGAGAGAAAATGGCAACCCACTCCAATGTTCTTGCCTGGAGCCAGGGACGGGGGAGCCTGGTGGGCTGCTGTCTGTGGGGTCGCACAGAGTCGGACATGACTGAAGAGACTTAGCAGCATTAGCCATGTCTTTTGCACTGGCTCATCTCCCTCCCATCCCACCCCCCAGCCCCCAGTCTCTCCTAGACCACAAGCCTAGCACATTTCTCCCCACCCCTGCCACTCCCCACTCCAGAAGGGTCAATAATTCCTGCAGAGATGTAGCCACCCCAGTGAAGGCCAGCATTTGCCCTTCATTACACAGAATACTGAATATTCTAGCCTGATGTGGGAACCAACTGCATTTGGATACTTGATTAGGCAGGACTCCCACAAAGAAAAATGAGCAGGTGCAGCTTCATGATCAAAGACCAAGTCTCATGCAATGAGCTGCATAAAGAAATGGTTACAAAGCCAGTCCACCCTGCTCAGTCTTTCAGGACTTTGTTCCTTCTCAGTATCACACTAGGGACCAGAATCAATGTTGATGCACCCTTAAAATATGACTTCCCTTTTTAATCACTTCTACGCTGTAGGGCTAAGAAGCCAGGAAATTTCTAGTTTTAGAACCATCCTAGTAAGGGACACTAGTCATATGAATAGCAGTTACTCATCACCATTCCAGCAATATCCCTACTCTGCCACTTTTCAAAGAGCCAAGTTAGAGTCAAAGGATTGCTAGTGGTGGTTTTCAAACTTCTCTCGTTGTCAAGATCCTTCTGACACACGAGTCTGGCTAAGGCCATACTAGCTGATGTGGGATGGGCCTGGAGACCCTGAACACACCTTAAGTACTGATGACCTGAAGTATGATCAGAATAAAGATGACCTGAGAATTTGGTATCTAGAAATCTGGTCTCAAAAGCTAAAGAAAATGAGGTGTGGGTCCGTGTCCCCTTCTGCCTAAGCCAGGTCAGATTTTATTGTCACGAACAAGGAAAAGGAATGACATGTCTGGCAGGCAGAGGAAGAGCTGTGCTGGCTGGTGGACTAAGAGAAAGGAGGAGAGCCCAGCAGTCTTGCTGGGCTGTTAGCTTCCCTGATTTCCCAGGAACTAGCTTGTTAGGAGGAGGATGTTGCAGGGAGAATCCAAAGGGTTTCCCTAGGCCAGACTTCTCAGCCACGTACCATTGATATTTGGGGCTGGGTAATTCCGTATTGGGAGAAGGCAATGGCACCCCACTCCAGTACTCTTGCCTGGAAAATCCCATGGACAGAGGAGCCTGGAAGACTGCAGTCCATAGGGTCGCTGAGGGTCGGACACGACTGAGCAACTTCACTTTCACTTTTTACTTTCATGCATTGGAGAAGGAAATGGCAACCCACTCCAGCGTTCTTGCCTGGAGAATCCCAGGGACTGGGGAGCCTGGTGGGCTGCGATCTATGGTGTCGCACAGAGTCGGACACGACTGAAGTGACTTAGCAGCAGCAGCAGCAGCAGCAGCAGCAATTCTGTATTGGGGGTGGAGGCTGTCCCGTGCACTGCTGGATGTCAGCAGCATCCTTGACCTCCACCGGCTAGATGTCGATAGGACCTTGTTCCCAGTTTGTGCAAGTTGTAACAACCAAAAATGTCTCCAGATGCTGCTCCAGCAACATTACCCCAGCTAGAATCAATGGTATGTACACAAAGCCTACCAGGCTAAGAGAAGATAAAAGGATGTAAGACATTGTTCTTATCCTCCAGAAACTTAACATCCAGCTGGAAAGACAAGAAGTAAACATGCTAAATTAGTGAAACAGGTAAATAATAACAGATCAAGGTAACAAGAGATGTCACAAGATGGTATGTAATTAGAAGGATCTTAAATAACACTGTGGACTGAAAGGAGATCAAAACAGTCGATCCTAAAGGAAATCAGTCCTGAATATTCACTGGAAAGACTGATGCTGAAGCTGAAGCTCAATACTTCGGCCACCTGATGCAAAGAACTGACTCATTAGAAAAGACCCTCATGTTGGGAAAGATTGAAGGCAGGAGAGGGGACAACAGAGGATGAGATGGTTGGATGGCATCACTGACTCAAGGGGCACGAGTCTGAGCAACCTCAAGGAGATGGTGATGGACAGGGAAGACTGGCATGATGCAGCCCATGGGGTCGCAAGGATTCGGACATGACTAAGCAATTGATCAACAAAATAACACTCTCCTAGCACTTGTCACATTGTATTTTATTGAAATTATTTATCTATCTTCCTTGATGTGAAATGAAAATACCATGAGCACAGATTCTGACTCAATTTTCTTGACCACAGACATCCTCCCCACCGGGTCTGGCACATACTAAGTGCTCAATACTTATCAGGGGCAGTCTTGTACAGGATCAGACCTGACAGAAGAAGGGCATTGAAGGGGATCCTCTCCAGGTTTCACGCACTACGCAATAACCACGTGAACTGGGCCAACCTGAATGCTTGACCATCCAAAAACATCTCTCTCTCTCTGTATATATATATGTGTGTGTGTGTGTGTGTGTGTATGTGTATGTGTGTGTGTGTGTGTATGTGTATGTGTGTGTGTGTGTGTGTGTGTGTGTGTGTATAGTTGCTGTTTAGTCGCTAAGTTGTGTCCAACTCTTCTGCAACCCCATGGACTGTAGCCTGCCAGGCCCATCTGTCCATGGGATTTCTCAGGCAAGAAAACTGGAGTGGGGTGCCATTTCCTTTTCCAAGGGATCTTCCTGACCCAGGGATCAAACTCACATCTCCTGCATTGACAAGCCTATTCTTCATCACTGAGCCACATACTCCTATATATATATATGGTCAACAAAATAAGAGGCAGAGTCTATGCTCACGGCAGTCTTCGAAGAGGACTATCCCATAGCCCTCCCACCCCTCCATCACAGAACCTGTCTGTGGCATAATCCTCTCAAAAAGACAAGTGGATGGAAAAACCCAGTGAAAAACCCTGGGCCTTCCGCTGAGATATACTGTGAAGGGCCGGGGCAGAGGTGAACTTGTGGGAAGGAAAAAAAAAACACCAATCCAAATCAGCTAGCTGGCCCTCCCCCCTGCAACACCTGTTCGTTTGTAAAATGCACATTGAGCACCTGCTCAGGGCTGGACAGCCTTCGGGGCCTGAGGACCCAGCCACACAAAACAGATGAAAGTCCAGCTCGTGGGCAACCAGCAGCCAGACTCCTTGGTTCACATGCTCGGGTGTGCATGGAGTCACCTGGAGAAGCTGTAGAAAAGTCGGCTGGGCCGCTTTCCCAGCGTTTCCGATTCAGCAGGTCCGAAGCAGGGCCTGAGAACTGCATTCCTGGCCAGCTTCCAGCTGAGGCCGCGCTCCCGGCCCGGGACCACCCTTCGAGCCTCCCTGGACTCCAGCTTCCGCGCAGAAGATGCTAACTGGCCGCGGGGAAGTGTCTGGGGCAGGAGGTGGGCCAGGAAGAGAACCCAAGGGAACATCTGAAAAAACAAGATGAACGGGCCCAAGTGCCTCCCGGTGGCCCGGGACAAAGATAGAGCTTCTCTGTTTACTGGAAAGTCCAGGGACTGCCCGCGGTCCCGCCTGCGCGGTGGGTGGCGGCGGTGGCTCCGGCCCGGGGGAGGGGCGGTGGGGGTGGGGATGGGGGGAGGCCTGCCCGGTCTGGCCCGGCGAGAGAGGGCGGGGGCCGGCCAGCCCGGCCTCCGACCCGTTTATTTACTGAAACAACACAGAGCCCGCCCTCCGCGGGGCCAGGCCCGGGGCAGTTCCTGAATGGGACTGGACGCCGCGTCTTTGCAGCAGCCCACCCACGTCGCCGGAGGCGTCCTCGGCTGGGCCTCCGTCCGAGGAAATGACGGGCTGCGCTGGGGCGTCGCCGGCGGCCCGGGGACGTGGGTGAGGCCGCGCCGCCGCACTGCGCCCTTCTCCGCCCGGCTTTAAATCTCCCTTTATTTTGCTTCAGAGCTTTTCACTCTTCTCGATGGCGATAAAGAAAAGCAGATAATATTTTTTAAAGAAGAAGGGGAAAAAATGTTAAGCTGTCTCCCTCAGAAGGAAAAAAGGGAGCTGAATAAACAGAATGTCACTGAAAAGACAACAAACAAGACTGTTTCTGAAAGAACCAGATGGACTTGGAAATTGCCTTCGATTGCGGCCACGGGGCTGCATCGGGAGCAGCCCCGGGGACAGGGGACGGCCGGGACTGGGGCCGGGGGTGGAGGGGCGGGGAGGCGGGCTGACTTGGTAATTTAGTTCGGGAATCTAAAGCCTCCAGGTACGCCTGTGAAAAAATAGGCGATTTTGGAAACCTCAAACCTCAACTGAAATGAAATAAAACGAGCCCCCTATTACCTTCCCTTTCTTCTGGCATGTCCAATATCATTACTTTCTTTCTGACAGATCACCTATGTCTTGAATAAGAAATTGCTGACTAGATGTTTTTCCTTATTGCAAAGTTGAGGGAGGATTAGGTGTTTGTTTTTGCTTTTTCATTTTTCTAAAGCTTTCTCAACTTAGCTAAATGGACTTGTGCAGAGTTAGATAGGCGAGTTTGGCCTTTTCTCCTTATCTGTTTAACTTATCCTTTACCCACTAAATCAACTATATTTCAAAAAATGGTACCAGACTGATATCCAAATTCCTGTAATAATTTCTCAGCTGCCAGATGGTGTGTACCACATAGATGGAAGGGGAAAACATTTGTCTTAAGAATCATGTTTCCATTCTCTAAGGATTAATTCCACTTTTTAAATACACTATTTTTAGAGCAATTTCAGGTTCACAGCAAAATTAAGCAAAAGGTACAGAGATTACTCATGTACCCCCTGTCCCCACATATGCAGAACAAGCTCTCCTTGGGTACAAATGAAAACAAGCCAAGCAAAATGTGAAACTGTGGTGAAACCTAGTGGGTACACATGAGGTTAGAAGGCAGAAATTCTGAGCAATATATAGACTAGTTCCACTGCCATTTATCAGCTGGATCCTGGACAGGTCACTCTCTCTGCAAACCTTGGTGTCCTACCTGCAAAGGGAAATAGTCACAAGGCATAGCTTGTTGTGGTGATGTAGAAAGCAAGTACCTATAAAGGTTTCTTCACTATGATGTGTATTTTCTTTTAATGAATGTTTATATAACAGACCTATTCCTTTTGTTGCTTCTTTTCCAGAAAAGGAATAGGTAGGTGAGATAAATTTAGATGAATGCTGGAGGATAGAGACATCTCATCAGATTTTAAATTGCTGATATAAAATAGGGAAAGCGGGAAGGGAGGGAGGGAGAAAACAAAACATAACAGGTCATGCTTTTTTAAAAGCACTGATGGAAGAGTTTTTCAGCTATAGCCTCAGTTTTCAGGTGGAGGCAATCCTAAGAAGTATTATTTTCTGGTATCAAAACTGCATTACAGGCTACAGTTAAGGACCAGCAGAAAGAAGAAAAATACTCATCAAGGCTCTTAAACTTGTTCACAGCAAAATTACATTATTTCATGGCTAAACAATTTCAGAATTTCCTAATATGTGGCAGAGCTTCAGAGGACATAGTGACATTTTACCAGAACATAAATTCTTCATCAGTGTGGACTCCTTTTCATTGGTTGGCAACCTTAATGAATTCTTTCTGAGCAGCAGTTTATCAGGAACATTTTATGATCTTTACCACACAGGAACAAGGCCACTGAAGTCATGCCCGGCAGTGTTGCTACTTTGGCCATGTCCCACCACCAGAACATTCTCCATTTTTAGCGTTACTCCAGAATCACCTGAAGGACTTGTTAGGACACAGGCACTGGGTACCACTCCCAGGGCTTCTGATCCAGCAGGTTATGGATGGGCCTGAGAGTTTGGGTTTCTTATAAGTGTCTGGGTAATGTTAAGGCTGCTCGTCTGGAGGCCACATTTGATATCCACTGGCATAGAATAAGACTTGGTGCATACCAAGTCCTTAATAAATGTGTGCTGGTTGGAGGAAAAGGCAGTGTCTTGGATTATTTTTGCCAGTGAAGAGTGGAGAAGGCTGAGTGCTTTGGGTTGCTTTGCAGGGTTTCTGGAACTTTGGAAGAATCTTAAAGCTCATTAGTCCAACCACAGCCAAAGTAGACATTTTTGTAAGGCCAGGCTTTATTGATCAAATCTATTCAGTGCCTAAAATAAAAGCAAGAGCATCAGGATATCAGAAATCTCTTCCATTTCTTTACACTAATGATGAATTATCAGAAAGAGAAAATGGGAGGGGAGGGGAATCTCGTTTAAAATTACATCTAAGAAAAACACCCTTAGAATAAACCTAACCAAGGAGGTGAAAGACCGATACACTGAGAACTATAGGACATTGATAGAGGAAATTAAAGATGATTCAAAGAAATGGAAAGATATTCCATGCTCTTGGATTAGGAGAATGAAAATTGTTAAAATGTTCTTATTACTCAAAACAGTCTACAGATTTAATGCAATTTCTATAAAATTACCCATGACATTTTTCACAAAAGTAGAACAAATAATCCTAAAATTTATATGGAAAAACAAAAGACCCAGCATTGCCAAAGCAATCCTGAGGAAAATAGAACAAAGCTGGAGGCATAATCCTCCCACACTTCAGATAATACTACCAAGTTATAATAATCAAGACAGCATGGTATTGGTACAGACATATGGAACAAAGTAACCCAGAAATAAACTCACACTACATTTAGTTAATCTTCGACAAAAGAGGCAAGAATGTACAATGGAGAAAAGACAGTCTCTGCAGCAGCTGGTGTTGGGAAAGCTGTATAGCTACATGCCAATCAATGAAATTAGAACATTCCCTCATACTATATTAAAAATAAACTCAAAATGGTTGAAAGACCTAAGTATAAGGTATGACCCCATTTAACTCCAAGAAGAGAACACAGGCAAAACTTTCTCTGACATAAATCATAGCAATATTTTCTTAGATCAGTATCCTGAGGCAAAAGAAATAAAAGCAAAAATAAGCAAATGAACCTAATGCACAGCAAAGGAAAACATCAAAAAAAAAAAAAAAAAGGAAAGAAAGAAAAGACAACTCGTAGAATAGGGGAAAATATTTGCAAATGATACAACAGATAAGGGTTTTATTTCCAAAATATACACAGTTCATACCACTCAATATCTAGAAAACAAACAACCTAATAAAAAAGTGGGCAGAAGACCTAAATAGACATTCGCCAAAGAAAACATATAGATGGCCACCAGACACATGAAAAGACACTCAGCATTCCTAATTATCAGAGAAATGCAAATAAAAATTACAATGAGGTTATCACCTTATACCAGTCAGAATGACTATCGTGAAAACATCTACAAATAATAAATGCTGGAGGAGTTTTGGAGAAAATATAACCCTCCTATGCTGCTGGTGGAAATGTAAATTGGTGACGTCACTATGGAAAATAGTATGGAGTTTCCTTAAAAAACCTAAAATATGAGCTACCATGTGACCCAGCAATCCCACTCCTGGGCATATATTCAGAAACAATAAAAACTCTAAATCAAAAAGATACATGCACCCCAATATTCATAGCAGCACTATTTACAATAGCCAAGAGATGGAGGCAAACTAAGTATCCATCAACAGATGAATGGATAAAGTTTTGGTACCAAATATGGAACTTCCCCTAGAAGAGGAAATGGCAACCCACTCCAGTATTCTTGCCTGGAGAATCCCAGGGATGGAGGAGCCTAGTGGGCTGCCGTCTATGGGGTCACACAGAGTCGGACACGACTGAAGCGACTTAGCAGCAGCAGCAGCAGCAGCATGGAGCTTCCCCATTGGCTCAGTGGTAAAGAATCTGCCTGCAATGCAGGAGACGTGGGTTCAATTCCTGGGTTGGAAAGATCCCCCGGAGGAGGGCCTGGCAACGCACTCCAGTATTCTTGCCTGGAGAATGCCATGGACAGAGAAGTCCAGTGACCTACAGTCATAGGGTCACAAAGAGTCAGACACAATTGAAGTGGCTGAGCACACACACTCATACCAAGTATGAAATGAAATATTACTCAGCCAGGAAGAAGAAATGAAATATTGCCAACTGCAGTGACATGGACAGACCTAGACAATATCATACTAAGTAAAATAAGTCACACAAAAACAAATATTATATAATAGTACTGACATGTAGAATCTAAAAAATAATACAAATGAATTTATCTACAAAATAGAAACAGACTCACAGACGTAGAAAACAAACTTATGGTTACTAAAGGGAAAAGGTAAAGGGAGGGAGGGATAAATTAGGAATAGGGAATTAAAAGATGCACACTACTATATATATATAATATATATAATATATATATAATAGGTTAACAACAAGGACTTACTATGTAGCAAAGGGAATTATATTCAATATCTTGTAATAACCTATAATGGAAAAAAATCTTTAAAAGTATATACCCTCATATCTGAATCATTCTGCTGCACACCAGAAATTAACACAGTATGGTAAATCAGCTACACTTCAGTGTTTTTAAGAAGCGAGAGCACCCAGTGTTTGATTCATCCCACCTTCTCCTTCCCCAGTGCTAGCTGACCCTGAGTACTTAACCAGAATTGCCATCTTATTGCTGTATTTCTACAACCAAGAACTACTTCTGTTACCAGGCCTTGTGTGTCTTCACAGACAGCCTTGAATTCCTTTCTGATCTTAGGCAAGTTTCTTTGGCTCCTCTGTTTTAAGGATGAAGGGTCAAAGGCAGTCAATTGAGATTTTGAGATTTATCCTAAGAACTGTTTCCTCACATGGCTGTGGTAGGATTATCTGCCTCTTCCTGACCAATAGCCTTCCCAACAGTTGGCCTGATGCTCATAGGTTACATACAGGTTTGGTCACCTGATAAGCACAACTCAGCATACTCTTTTTCTTCTGAAATATAGGGTGCCTCATTCAGACCTCTATGTAGTAGAGGTCCAACCAAAATGTTCTGGATGATAAGACAGAGATGCCATGTCTCCACCTGCCCAGGCAAGATGAGAGCTGTACTATCTCTCAAGATAGGTTTGTATTAAGCATATTAACCCCGATCATTGGGTTGAACCATTTCCAGTGAGGAAATAGTGCTGAACTATTGATTTTCCAACCAATTCAACCTTGATTGAATCCAGTTGTGCTTTTCAAGGAGCAAATCTTTGACAATGAGCCTGAAAGTTTTTAAGGGCAAGAGGAGGGAACAAGTGAAAGTTTGATAGTAAGCCAAAGAACTGATCCTACACCAAGCCAAAGAGAAATACTTGCAACAGCTTGGGAGGATAAAAAGGGAAAGAGGAAAAGAAAAATTAGATTAAGTCATATAAAGTTACTATTTTGTAGGTCAAAAGTGGTGCATTATTGACAGTTTCATATGGTTCAACTTAATAGGTAAGAGAAGTTCTGACTTATTACACACCTGGCATATACGGCTTCCCTTTCCCAAAGTCTGGGCGGTTCTACTTTCAGCCACTTCCTTTCAGCCATGTGAACACTATTTCCTCAGTGGAATAAGCAAGAAGTGTAATGGCCCTGGATCAGCTAACTCAGAGCATAGGCAGGAAGCAATATATGCTAACTCCAAGCACTTTTAGTTTTCCCCTTTCCTTTGACCTCTAAAAAATAAGCTGAGGTAAATAAAACATCTCTTTTGGTTAATTCTCAAGTCACTAGCATTGTCCATTAAGATAAGCCAACTCAAAATCAGTCATGAGCTGAGCAGTAAAATGTCCTTCATGGAATAAAGCCTGAAACTTTTGTATTTGGTAGACATATTACACTAGTGAAGCTAATATTCCACAACTATAACTGTAATAGAGTAACATGATAAGGACCCATAAAATAAGGGATTGTCATATTGAGAGCATCATTCTTTTTATGTAGACTAAGAGGAAGGGAACAAAGCTCTTTGACCAGCTTAGTGCCCTTGGGAGTCCATTTCACCTCTCTGAGCCTCAGATCCCTCAGCAATCAAAGAAGGGGGTGGGATCCAGATCATTTAAAGCTGAATCTCCCCTGTTTACTGAACCTCACTGGAGTCTATGACTTTCTGGAGCTATGGATACAGCATGACTGTCCTGAAGGACAGTATTAAATAATGAGAAGGTACATAAGGGGGTTGGGCAATAACAACATAAATGACAACAAACCTCACCATTTAATTTATGCTGTTTCAAAATAATTAATTCCAGCCTGGATGAAGGAAACTTCCCAGACTTCCAGTTCAAGGTGCTTATCTGAAAGAAGCAAAAGCAAAAGGGAACCATCCCCATTGGGGTGACAGGTTTTCCTCCACCACACACATCCAGTATTTGTCTGTCTGTTTCACAGGGATGATCAGTCCAGTTTGGTGCAGCAGAAGATCATCAGTAAAGAGCAGAGACTGGGGACCTCAGCTGATGGGGTAAACTGACACTGATGATAAAGGGCCATGTTATGAAAAGTTTCCTTTCAAACTTGAATAACTTAGGTCTTGGCGATGATGGTAATCACCTGTTACTGACAATTGAAAACAAATGCATTGCATGTCAAAGCTGTTTTACAATTGAAGTTAAAATGTGATGGTGAGTTTCCATGTTGCAGGCTCAGTCCCTGCATGGCTGAACGCTGTTGACAGCGCAAGGCAGGGCCTGAGTCTCTGCCCTTCCTGTTTTGTTCACTACTATGTAGCTAGTGCCTGAAAAGCAAATCCTCCTCAACACACACTTGTGGAATGAATGCACTACCTATTTTTACAAGATTGTACACAGTGCACGTGACTCATGCACATGACTCTCCAAAGCTTTAGAAATAAGATAACTTGAGTGGCTAGCAGAGTCAAAATCTTTCTTAACAATCAGAAGAAAATTCAACTGATACTTGCACAACACTTTCTACACCATTTTCAGACTAAATTTTTACAATTTAAAAAATTGTGTAATAGCTGAAAGTAGATTCAATTTCAAAACAAGTACGTAGGTTGTAGGTTAGGTAGGTTTGGAAAAGATGACTAGACTATGCTTTCATTTTGACCACCTTGTCCCAAAGGATGCAAATAATAAAGTTAAGCATTAAGTGAAGAGAAAACTTTTGGCCCTATGTTTAATATCATTTTACTGTTTTGCTTAAGTCTATTTTTAACAGAGTACTCATAAGGTTGGGGTTTTCCTAATTCCAAACTCTTTAACAGAAAACAGAAACCAGTTAAGAATAGAAGGCTCTATTTGTCCTGCTTAGGAAAAAAAAAAAAAAAACTTTTGAGGAAACAGATGGTATGTAGCTAACCCTAACCATGAAAGAGAAGTGTTGCCGAAACTCAGCCTTGGTTCACCAAAGTTGAATAGAAACACGGAGACAGAGTTTTGGGTGAAGTAGAAAAGAGTAGCCTTCATTGCTTTGTCAGGCAAAGGGGCCACAGAAGGCTAATGCTCTCAAGACTGTGTGACCCACAGGAGGGTACTTGGAGAGGGTAGCAAGGAGTTTTATAGAGTTCAAAGAGCAGGGCGTGGTCAGTTCAGGAACAATTTTGGGGTTGGTTGGCAAGGAGATCCAACCAGTCCATTCTGAAGGAGATCAACCCTGGGATTTCTTTGGAAGGAATGATGCTAAAGCTGAAACTCCAGTACTTTGGCCACCTCATGTGAAGACCTGACTCATTGGAAAAGACTCTGATGCTGGGAGGGACTGGGGGCAGGAGGAGAAGGGGACGACAGAGGATGAGATGGCTGGATGGCATCACTGACTCGATGGACGTGAATCTGAGTGAACTCTGGGAGCTGGTGATAGACAGGGAGGCCTGGTGTGCTGCGATTCACGGGGCCGCAAAGACTTGGTCACAACTGAGCGACTGAACTGAACTGAACTGAACTGGCATCATGATGAAGTTTCAAGCATCATCAACCTTCCACTTCCAGCCAGTCTAGGGTCTGTTTTCTTGTGGTCAACTGTTTTCATCTGGGGCTGAGGTGGGTGTCTGCTTCCTGTAAAAGCAATTTAGGAGTGAGTGTCAGGTCTTTATCTCTATCTGTCAGGGAACTGGGAGTTCAGTGATTCTGCTCTGTGGCAGAATCCTAGTGTAAATTGTTACCAGTTCCCCAGCCCAACAGCTATTCTTTGTTTCTAGAGCTTCACATTTCCCAATCATTAACTCTTTAAGTCAGCCTTTTGCTTCGAAACAAGGACACAGGGACTCTTACATGGTTTCAAAAGGAATCCTTGTACTTCTTGGAATTTAGAGATAACGAATTCTTTTCTAAAATTAGCAGAAAGCGGTCAGGGAAAGATTATCCAAGGACATTTGAAGATCCCAAGGGAACTTTAAGAGACGAAGAGCTGCAAGATTTACAGATCTACTGTATTGAACGTGAGAGAAAGAACTAAAAAGTCTTTATTTTAAACAACATAAGAAAGGGAGGAGAAAAAGTAGTGACTCTCAAGTTTTAATTTTAGATTTACACCAAAGTGCTTGTATTCCTTTACATTTTTCTCTATAATACCTTATACTTTAAAATTTTAAAGTTAAAAAAATTCTATACAAATATTAGTAAATATTATGTTTTGATTTTAATAAGTTTCATTCTGATTAAGGAAAACAAGTTTAACTAAATAGGAAAATGCTTTATATTCTAACATCTCAGTCAACCATGACTATGGAAAGTCACTTCATTGGATAACAAAGCTTAAAGCAGAAACACCCACTCACCTGCATCAATACACACAAGAAAATAGTTTCCCTTGAGCACGTCTCATAAAACTAGGAATGATGAGAAACATCTCCTGTGCTATCAACATGGCTTTGAAATTTCCTAGTCTTCCTAGCTAAGGATATGAGTCATAATTCTGAAGGCAAATATAAAGTGTGATTCAAATGAACATCTACTGAGTTTCTAGTGTTAAGTTTTATCGAATACTTATTGAATGTCTACCATATACAAGAGACTTCCTGACCATTTCCAGGGAAACAAAGATGACCAAGGCATAGATCTTCATCTTCAGGGAAGTTACACACTACCAGAAAAGAAAAATGTATGCACAGATAATATCAAACACAGAAGTATTTTCTGTAAAATACTTAAAACATACACATTTCTCTTAAAGAAAATACTTATTCAGATGTTCAGAGCCATCTTTTTAGTGTTCAGAAGATAACTTTTAGATGGACAGCTCTGGGATGAAACATGGAGAAACTATCATTTAAGCTAGATTTTGAGGGGAGGAAGGCATTTAGAGAAAGAAACAATAACACAAAGCAATGGAGTTTATTGGCTGAAACTAGAAATTACAAACTGGCAGCCCACGGCCAAATTTAGCCAGCAGATGTGGGTTTTATTTTATTTTTTGGCCTGAGCCATGTCTTTAAAAAATCTTGAATCTGTTGCCAGTGTTTAAAAATTGAGATTTTACATAAAATTCTGGACTTGCAGCTGCTCTTAAAGAAATCAGATGTTAGCACTGGGTCTGCAGCCCACCTGATACAAAGAGCTTTGTGGCAGTTGCTCACTTTAGCAAGGTCACAAAGCCCACACTGTGAGCCCCCTCAGCCAGCCTCATTCTTGGTGTGTCCCACAAGTACCCTGCAGGAGATTACATCATGACTTCCAATTTAAAGTGAGCACAGGTCAGACCAGTGCTAGATATGCTAGTCAATGTTTAACAGACTCTCTAAGGGGGTGGGGGGGGGTGCGGAAAAGCTTCAACAGTAGTATTTGGCAATTTCTATGGTATAAATACTCTTACCATGGTCAATTTCAAGCTACTAATTTTATGGCACTGAAAGTGGAGTTGGGAAGAGATGCACCCAAAGGGTTCTCCCCAGGCGGTACAAACCAGGCCCAGCATACTTCTGGGTAGAACAGATCTGAGGTGCTCTCCTGAGAAAGTTTCCTAACTTTTCCTGTGTTAACAAGGACAAACAATTGCCTGCCTTGAAGTGTCACTGTTTAAATGATTTCCCCAGGTCTGCCTGTCATTCATCAGCTCATGACTAAGGTTAACCTGAGGTTAACCTCCTGTTTAATCCTTATCCTTCTATGAATATTACAGTTTTTAATCTCATAATTTTCATTTGGTCCTTTTTAAAAATTTTTCTCTTTTTTTAAATGAAATCTCAGTTTTGCCTTATACAGGGTTGTTACTGCTCTCATCTCCCTAAGCAAGGGGCTCAAGATGTCCTACTATTTGCATTTTTAGGGTGTGAAATCTCTGTACATTATTGCACTGAGAGCTTGTTTTCTATGCAACTGAAAGTTTCTTGTGAGGGATCATCTTCAGGAAGAGTTTTGTAGGAGAACAATTGTCTCTGTAACAATATGATACAGTTGTGCAGGTCTAGCCTACTGTTTTATATTAACTTATGGGCTCAGGATTTTCACAGTTCATTAATAATGTGGACACAACTGCACATGGGCAGCGTGGGATTTACATTTTTGCTGAAGGTTCTTTTATTGCCCACATTGAATGAGCAACCCTTCCTTGTCAGAGTACAGCTCAGTTCAGTTCAGTCGCTCAGTCATGTCCTACTCTTTGCGACCCCATGAATCGCAGCACGCCAGGCTGCCCTGTCCAACACCAACTCCAGGAGTTCACTTAGACTTGCATCCATCGAGTCAGTGATGCCATCCAGCCATCTCGTCCTCTGTCGTCCCCTTCTCCTCCTGCCCCCAATCCCTCCCAGCATCAGAGTCTTTTCCAATGATCAACTCTTCGCATGAGGTGGCCAAAGTACTGGAGTCTCAGCTTTAGCATCATTCCTTCCAAAGAGATCCCAGGGTTGATCTCCTTCAGAATGGACTGGTTGGATCTCCTTGCAGTCCGAGGGACTCTCAAGAGTCTTCTCCAACACCACAGTTCAAAAGCATCAATTCTTCGGCACTCAGCCTGCGTCACAGTCCAACTCTCACATCCATACATGACTACTGGAACAACCATAGCCTTGACTAGATGGACCTTTGTTGGCAAAGTAATAGCTTTAATTTCAAGATGCTATCTAGGTTGGTTATAACTTTTCTTCCAAGGAGTAAGCGTCTTTTAATTTCATGGCTGCAGTCACCATCTGCAGTGATTTTGGAGCCCAAAAAAATTAAGTCTGACACTGTTTCCACTGTTTCCCCATCTATTTCCCATGAAGTGATGGGACCGGATGCCATGATCTTCATTTTCTGAATGTTGAGCTAAGCCAGCTTTTTCACTCTCTTTCACTTTCATCAAGAGGCTTTTTACATTTTCTTCACTTTCTGCTATAAGGCTGGTGTCATCTGTACATCTGAGGTTATTGATATTTCTCCTGGCAATCTTGATTCCAGCTTGTGTTTCTTCCAGCCCAGCGTTTCTCATGATGTACTCTGCATAGAAGTTAAATAAGCAGGGTGACAATATACAGTCTTGACATACTTCTTTTCTGATTTGGAACCAGTCTGTTGTTCCATGTCCAGTTCTAACTGTTGCTTCCTGACCTGCATACAGATTTCTCAAGAGGCAGGTTAGGTGGTCTGGTATTCCCATCTCTTTCAGAATTTTCCACAGTTTATTGTGATCCACTCAGTCAAAGGCTTTGGCATAGTCAATAAAGCAGAAACAGATGTTTTTCTGGAACTCACTTGCTTTTTCCATGATCCACTGCATGTCGGCAATTTGATCTCTGGTTCCTCTGCCTTTTCTACAACCAGCTTGAACATCTGGAAGCTCACGGTTCACGTATTGCTGAAGCCTAGCTTGGAGAATTTTGAGCATTACTTTACTAGCATGTGAGATGAGTGCAACTGTGTGGTGGTTGGAGCATTCTTTGGCATTGCCTTTCTTTGGGATTGGAATGAAAACTGACCTTTTCCAGTCCTGTGGCCATTGCTGAGTTTTCCAAATTTGCTGGCATATTGAGTGCAGCACTTTCACAGCATCATCTTTCAGGATTTGAAACAGCTCCACTGGAATTCCATCACCTCCACTAGCTTTGTTCGTAGTGATGCTTTCTAAGGCCCACTTGACTTCAGATTCCAGGATGTCTGGCTCTAGGTGAATGATCACACCATCGTGATTATCTTGGTCATGAAGATCTTTTTTGTACAGTTGTTCTGTGTATTCTTGCCACCTCTACTTAATATCTTCTGCTTCTCTTAGGTCCATACCATTTCTGTCCTTTATCGAGCCCATCTTTGCATGAAATGTTCCCTTGGTATCTCTAATTTTCTTGAAGAGATCTCTAGTCTTTCCCATTCTGTTGCTTGCCTCTATTTCTTTGCATTGATCGCTGAGGAAGGCTTTCTTATCTCTTCTTGTTATTCTTTGTAACGCTGCATTCAGATGCTTATATCTTTCCTTTCCTCCTCTGCCCTTCGCTTCTCTTCTTTTCACAGCTATTTGTAAGGCATCCTCAGACAGCCATTTTGCTTTTTTGCATTTCTTTTCCATGGGGATGGTCTTGATCCCTGTCTCCTGTACAATGTCACGAACCTCATTCCATAGTTCATCAGGCACTCTATCTATCAGATCTATGCCTTTAAATCTATTTCTCACTTCCACTGTATAATCATAAGGGATTTGATTTAGGTCATACCTGAATGGTCTAGTGGTTTTCCCTTCTTTCTTCAATTTAAGTCTGAATTTGGCAATAAGGAGTTCATGATCTGAGTCACAGTCAGCTCCTGGTCTTGTTTTTGCTGACTGTATAGAGCTTCTCCATCTTTGGATGCAAAGAATATAATCAATCTGGTTTCGGTGTTGACCATCTGGTGATGTCCATGTGTAGAGTCTTCTCTTGTGTTGTTAGAAGAGGGTGTTTGCTATGACCAGTGCATTTTCTTGGCAAAACTCTATTAGTCTTTGCCCTGCTTCATTCCTCATTCCAGGGCCAAATTTGCCTGTTACTTCAGGTGTTTTGACTTCCTACTTTTGCATTCCAGTCCCTTATAATGAAAAGGATATCTTTTTTTGGGTATTAGTTCTAAAAGGTCCTGTAGGTCTTCATAGAACCATTCAACTTCAGCTTCTTCAGTGTTACTGGTTGGGGCATAGACTTGGATAACTGTGATATTGAATGGTTTGCCTGGGAGATGAGCAGAGATCATTCTGTCGTTTTTGAGACTGCATCCAAGTACTGCATTTCGGACTCTTTTGTTGACCATGATGGCTACTCCATTTCTTCCAAGGGATTCCTGCCCGCAGTCATAGATATAATGGTCATCTGAGTTAAATTCACCCATTCCAGTCCATCTTAGTTCGCTGATTCCTAGAATGTCGATGTTCACTCTTGACATCTCCTGTTTGACCACTTCCAATTTGCCTTGATTCATGGACCTAACATTCCAGGTTCCTATGCAATATTGCTCTTTACAGCATCGGACCTTGCTTCTGTCACCAGTCACATCCACAACTGGGTATTGTTTTTGCTTTTTTTGTTTTTCCATTCTTTCATTCCTTCTGCAGTTATTTCTCCACTGATCTCCAGTAACATATTAAGGACCTACTGACCTGGAGAGTTCCTCTTTCAGTATCCTATCATTTTGCCTTTTCATGCTGTTCATGGGGTTCTCAAGGCAAGAATACTGAAGTGGTTTGCCATTTCCTTCTCCAATGGACCACATTCTGTCAGACCTCTCCTCCATGACCCACCTGTCTTGGGTGGCCCCATGGGCGTGGCTTATGGGGCCTGGCTTAGTATCATTGAGATAGACAAGGCTGTGGTCCTAGTGTGATTAGACTGACCAGTTTTCTGTGAGTATGGTTTCAGTGTGTCTGCCCTCTGATGCCCTCTTGCAACACCTACCGTCTTACTTGGGTTTCTTTTACGTTGGACGTGGGCTATCTCTTCACGGCTGCTCCAGCAAAGTGCAGGTGCTGCTCCTTACCTTGGATGAGGGGTATCTCCTCACTGTCGCCCCTCCTGACCTTGAACGCGGAATAGCTCCTCTAGGCCCTCCTGTGCCACGCAGCCACCACTCCTTGGACATGGGGTTGCTCCTCCCGGCCACTGCCCCTGACCTTGGACATGGGGTAGCTCTGAGCCAAAGAGTGGAATTTTCCTCTAGTGGTGGAGGCAAAATGCTTAGAGATCCCTGGCTTTGTGTAGAGGGCAATTCTAAGTCCCTCACCCTACCTGGACGTAAGGTCCCCTATGGGACATTCTGAGTTCCACTCCTCTCATTGACTCTGGATTTAGCTCTTGCCCACCTCTCTGGAGTTGCTTCTAGCATCTAAGATTTCTCTTTCTGACTTTCGTGCTCACTATAAATTTTTTTGTGTTACATTTGTTCCATTTTAGGCAGTAGAAAGGGACTGACTAGTTGTCTGTGAGGAGTAAATGAAATCGTGTAGGTGAGGTACCTAGGACAGCTCCCAACATACACTAGGTGCTCCTTAACTAGGATCATCCTCATGGAGACAGGACAGGCGGCAGGACAGCTTGGTTTGCAGGAACACAGGGCATAATGGGAGGCAAGGATGAGAGTGAAAGCAGGAGTTTCATCCAGATCGTGGGATGTTGCAGGTCGGAGGCCATGTTCAGGACTTCAGATGAGAGCCTCAGACAAGAGGGCTCATTGAAGAGTTTTGGAAAGGAAAAGGATTTGAGTTCTGCATTTAGAATTTGATTCCGCAAGCAGAATCACAAAGGTTAATTAAGAGGCTCTTGACACAGTAAAAGGAAGAGGCCATGGGAATCTGAGTTGGGTACTGGGTGTGGGGATGAAACTGAAGGATGGAATGCAGGATCAATACATTCCAAAACCTGATTAGCTATGTGCTATTAACAGAAGTACATATATACAGGAGGATACAAAAGTGAGGACCTTAAAATTGACTTAGACATATTTGGCTGAAGTTGGATCTGCTTTATTCGAAATAGAAGAAAAAAGGAGGGAACTGATGCTGCTGAGGAAGCTAATACCACCTTGAGTCCACAGTGGACTTATAAATAGTAGGTGGCAGGGCTAATGGGCACGAGCCCTTCCATGTGCACCTCTAGGTCTATTCACTACCCTTATCCAACCTGTTCTGTGCCCTGAAGTTGACCTATGGCATCCACAAGATTTCCTCACCTTTAGAGTTCCTGTTGGGTTTGGGTAACAGGGAGCCCCAGAGGGAGCTGAAGGAGGGGAGGAGAGTGAGCTTTGGCACTTATTCTCACCCTCTCCCCTTCAATCCCAAGGAGGTTGCTTCAGGCTGTCTGCTCCCCACAAAGCAGTCTCTCGTTAGGAAGGGCCCCTCATGAGCACTTTCTAGTTGGTCATTATGGATCCTGCCCTCAACCATTCAGGTCTCTGTTATCAAGTCCACATTTTTGTAAATAGTCCCCTGTAAGCTTTTCAAATAGAAAAGAGCTACAGAAATAATTTGACTAGCTTCTAAAGTTTATCAAAGAGGAAACTGGAGCCAGTACAGTGACTTGCGCAAAAAAGGTTGATGGCAAATGAGGAATTAAGTAGAACACAGGTGTCTTGCATCTCCATTCTGACTGTGATCACTGGAGTCCACAGTGGTGGCATCATTCTTCCAAAGCCATAGGTGAGGCCATTGTGTGTATGCACTTACACACACATACACACACAAGATCATAGCCTTGACCATACAGACCTTTGTTGGAAAAGTGAAGTCTCTGCTTTTCAACACACTGTCCAGGTTTGTCACAGCTTTCCTGCCATGAAGCAACTTTCTCCTGATTTCATGGTTGCAGTCACCATCCTCAGGGATTTCCTACCAAAAGGGGCCTATTCATTTAACATTCCAATTATATAAAATCTTCTATTTCATTTCAGGAATTCTTGGCAGTATTCTGAAAAGAAACAAGTGAAATGAAAGAAATACTGTGTCTATATATTTCTGACATAGATCTCTGAGAAGATTCTCAAGTGAAGTGTCAGATTTTAGACAAAACTCCAATCACATGTAGGCTGTGATATTTGGGGGATAGGATTGGTGGGAAATGTGCTCTTAGACACAGGTGCAGGTAGCTGGAGTTTCATCAGAATGCACTAAATGTTTTCAGAACAACGGACATGACAGGGAGAGCATTTAGCACACAGAATACTGGCACAACAGGAGCTTCCCCGGTGGCGCAGACAGTAAAGAGGCTGCCTGCAATACAGGAGACCCAGGTTCAATCCCTGGGTTGGGAAGATCCCCTGGAGAAGGAAATGGCAATCCACTCCAGTGCTCTTGCCTGGAAAAGTCCCATGAAAGGAGGAGCCTGGCGGGCTCCAGTCCATGGAGTTGCAAAGAGTCAGACACGACTGAGCAACTAACACACACACCAGCCACAGCACTGACAGCATTTATCTCAAAACACATGTCTTTAACTAGAAGTTAGAAAAATCAAGTTTCCTGTAGTCTTCCTAATGGACGTGAAAAAGGAAGGGACAAAGAGGGGGATAATATTGCTGAGACCAAATGGGGAGCTGGAGAGGACATGGAACAGAGGGGACCCACGGCAGAGCACTCATTCGGCACTCGTTGCTCCTGAGGGAGCACTGGAGCTCAGAGGGGAACTACTGACAGAAGCCCCCTTTTGTGTGGAAAAGCTATTGTTCAGTAACATTTTCTGGTTTCACAACTCTTTAACAAGAGAAATTTTAACAAGGGACATTCCCTTCAAGCTTTCTTTATAAACCAGGGAAGCCAAGTTCACTATTTCTCCCTTAGATTAAGCTCTGTTCTAAGAGGCTTTCTTATTATCTTTCATATTCTTGTGTGTGTGTGACTTATTTATACATTTTTTAATTGGAATGTAGTTGATTTACAATGGTGTGTTAGTTTCAGATGTGCAGCAAAGTAAATCAGATATACATATTTCCATCCTTTTTAGATTCTTTTCCCATATCGGTCATTACAAGAGTATTGAGTAGAGTTTCCTATACTACATAGTCACCTTTCATATTCTAAAAAAAGAATAAGAAATAATTGAGTCAATTTACTTGAAGATAATTTTAAAGAGAGGGGAGAAACAGAGTGAAATTGCATTTAAGGACTGGTATCTTCTCTGAGGTTGGTCTACCCAAGACTAATACCCCAGAATCAGAGGCAACACAGCTCCCACAGTATGAGAGGGGCCTGGTAGCTTTTCCATGTCTCTAGCTGTGGGAGCTACTTATTATTTTTCCTCATTTAAGTTTTTCTGAGGAAATGTTTTGAAAAACCAGTAATGTTGTCCTCAGAATTATATCAGGAAATCAAAGTCACTTCAGTAGTACACAGCAAAAAAGCAGACTCACCAAAGCAATGCCATTTCAGGAGGTGGCCATTTTGCAAATGACTGTCACTCTGACTTGGTGCTTCATTGAAATTCTGGACCAGAGAAAATCTATTAGCATTCATCTCCCTTGAGAATCTAGCCTGTCCATTGGGTGGTTTGATGATAGAAGCCAAATTTTGTCTTGGATTTTTGGTTTCTATGTGATCAAAAGCAAGCCATGGCCTTTTCTCTGAGCTTCAGGTTCCTCCCTTGTCAGTCAAGTCATGGCTCTGAGTCCATCTCAATACACTGTGAAAAGAGATAGAGAAGAAAAGTGCCTAGTAAAACTCCTTACCCAGTAAAGAATTGACAGCTACTCATCCAGTGATGGTTTGCAGGCTCACTGAAGAATTGCAGAATCACTCCAAATAAGAAATTGTCCTGTATAGTTGAATCCTTCTTTTAAATCTTACTTCTGATCGCCAAGCCTGTACAGTTATTGTGGGCTCACCAGCAATATGCAGATCACTGTGACAGGACTATGGGAAGTACAAAAAGAATAGAGACACAGTTGTGCAGTCCCCACTTGGGTGGGGAACCTTTCCCACTCTTACCTACCCATTGTTCTCATGGTCCTTACACCCTTCTGTTTCCCATGTTCTCATACCACAACCTGCTTTCCACCAAAAGGAAAAAGGAACCAGTGCTCATTCACAAGATTCACAAGTATTAGGGTGCAAACGACCGACAGCAGCTCAAATCCCACTGCTGCTGCTGCTGCTAAGTCACTTCAGTCGTGTCTGACTCTGTGCGACCCCATAGATGGCAGCCCACTAGGCTCCTCTGTCGCTGGGATTCTCCAGGCAAGAATACTGGAGTGGGTTGCCATTTCATTCTCTAATGCATGAAAGTGAAAAGTAAAAGTGAAGTCGCTCAGTTGTGCCCGACTCTTAGCGACCCCATGGACTGCAGCCTACCAGGCTCCTCCGTCCATGGAATTTTCCAGGCAAGAGTACTGGAGTGGGTTGCCATTGCCTTCTCTGTAAAACCCACTAGAGAGACTTAAAATTTCCCAGGGCATAGTAATGAGGCTGCTAAAGTGAGATTTCAGCCATCACAGTGAATGCAATGTGGGTTGGAAGTTCTACTCAACATCCAGGAGCTCTACTACAGAAGGCTCTGCCAAGACCAGCTCTGTCCAGTAGGAATACAATGGGAGTCACAGATATAACTTAGCATTTTCTAGTAACTATATTTAAAAGATAAATAGCTGAAATTTATTTTAACAATAGATTTTATAATTTGGCCATGAATATAGCCAAACTATCACTTCAACATGTAATCCATATAAAAAGAAATAGAAATAATATTGTACATTCCTTTTTTCATACTCTTTGAAATCCAGTGTGTTATACAGTTGCACCACTTGTCGGTTTGCACCAGCCACGTTTCAGGGGCTCTGTAGCCACCTGTGGCCAGCGACCACTACACTAGACAGCAGAGTCTAATGAATGACTATGAATAAGACACTCATAACTCTGAAAAACTTCATAGTAAGTAGTTGATAAAAAACCATTTATCTCCCTTTCTTTCCCTGCATTCACCCACCCTGTGTCTTTTTATAACACCTGCAATTCAGCAAGTACCCACAATACATGGGATTTTAAGCCTCATAACTTCCCTGCAAGCCAGGTTCAGGTGAGGAAGGAGGCACAGAGAGTGAAAAACTAGCTAGCAGTTCCCTAGCTCAGAAGTGAGGGAGCTGGAAAAAGCATGAAATGATCACAAATGAAAGAGAAGAAAAGTGGACAAAGGCCATAGGCTGAGCCAGCTAGATCCATTTGAAGACAAATGTGTGGGTCCCAGGATGGCAGATGAACTTACAAGTGTCGCACCGCAAAGCCTGTCTCCCCCAACCACCTGTCTGTTCTTCCCCAAAGAGTCAGGTAAAATGGGATCTCCAGTTTCACAGCCTGTGTGGCTCTATGCCTGCAGCCCTCAGACTTGTTAGACAACAAGTACAGAATATAGAGAAATATAGGACACAAGGCTGCCTTCCAGGGTCTTATAATCTACTTGGGTAAATAATGAAAATGCATTATATAACTCAACTCTTACAGTCCATATACAGACTCGAATTTAGAGCATTTAAGGAAGCCTTCATGGAGGAGAGAGTATGAGGCTGAGCTTTGGAGAACAGGAAACAGCCCTGGGAGGCTGGTCCAAGCAGAGGGAATGGTTTAAGTGATGGCTTGGAGGTGAAGAAGGAGGCAGGCTGCCGCTGACAGAAGGTGAACCCCTGGATACCACAGATACCAACCAGCTGTAGGACGGTCACCAGTGCTAAGACTTCCATCACAGTAGAAAAAAGGCCAGAGCTGTTCGTGACATCCAAGCTTCATTCCCACCCACCCTGAGGAGAGCCGTGTTCCAGGGTTCCCAGAAAACATCTGGACGTTCCTTCTGCTTTGGTCACACGCCCACCTCTCATTTAACAAGTTCCACCCCAGGATCTGGGGCGACATTCAATCTTCAGAATCTCCTGGAGATCCAGATGAAGCTATCCCAAAGAGGGAGGAAAGAATGAATTAACAATAGCGGGAAAGTAACCATAAATTGTCCCTGACGTTGAGTTCTTTAGGTGTGCACACCTTGCTCAAGTTTTAAGGGGAAAGTATTGTGGCTTTGGTGTGGTTTCTGAAGAATTTTGTGCATAAAGGCACAGGCTGACATTGCAATTGGGTAACAATTTATGGGAGCTGTTTTATTTTCACCCCACTGTTTCTTCTCTTTCCAATTATTCACAACATAGTAAACCACATTAAACCTAAATGTCACGAAATAGAAGGAAGCATCTATGGCAGGATTTCTCAGTCTGGACACCTGATGTTTCCAGTCAGATAATTCTTCATCATGGAGGCTATCCTTTGAGCTATGGATGTTGAGTAGCCTTCCTGGCCAGTTGCTAGTTCCAGCCATCACAAATATCTCCAGACATTGCCAAATGTCCCCTGGGGGCAATATCCCTCCTCAGCCAGGAACATTAGGTTCAAGAGCCTCCCTAACCTGGAAGTCATGAATAGGAGCTCCAGGGTCAGCCAGACACCCGCTGGAGTTAGCAGCTGTGTGACCCTGGGCAAGTAGGTCTAGCTCCTTTTCTGTGTAGCATGGGGATATTGCAGTTCTTACCTCACGGAATGGTTGTAAAAACTCCATAAGATGCTATTACATAGCCCTCACCCAAAGGTAGTTATCAATACCATTAGAAAATATTCCTGGTGAGACAATAAAACAGGTTTCTTTTTATTCAGATGGCCCATCTTGGGAGAATATTTGCAGGGGCACACAGAGTGTTTGCTGGTTTGCTGCTTCTTTTTTTCTTAAATTGATCTCTGCTTTAGACAAGTGGCAAAGAAAACCTCTCTGGGGATAGTTTTTGTGATTAGGCCTCCTTGAGTATCCCCTCTTCAAAGCAAGTCACTCCTTGTCACTTACAAAGAAGTGGTCAGTGGGAGCAAAAGTCAAACAACCTGCAGGCTAACTCAAGACTTGGGGAAGCTGAGGTGACAGAGCCAGGGGGCCACACGGCAGGGCCTGAGCCTCCCACACACATGCTCTCTGTGCTGGTGCTCCTCTGGCTTCAGAGAGTGGTCACCCCGCTGGTCAAGGGCTCTGCCTGTGTGGTCCCAGCTGTGGGTTCTGGGGGTTGTCTGTGGCCTACAGGGTCCTTGTGCAAGAGAAGGGCCTTCAAGGTGGTGCATGTGCCTTAAATAACTAACCTTTCTTTCACAGAAGGCACAAGTTTGCTCCAAATGTCAACCTTGGCTTTGTTTCCTTGCCCTTATTTATTTATTTATTTTTAATTATGTTCGGTCACTCTCCACAGCCCTCAACTAAGACAGATGAAAAACAGACAGACAGATCAGTGGCACTGATCACAAACTTCTGGACTTCCCATATGACACTGGAAATTTGGGAAACCGGACGTGGTGACCACCCTCTAATTTTATAACCCTACTTTATTGCCAGCATAGAGGCAATAAAGAGAAATAATAAACGAAACAGCATGCAGAGCTCAGGAGACAGCAGGCTTGCCGAATCTACCCAAGACACTTAACCTTTCAGTGCAACAGTTTCCCCTGTCCAGAAAGGGAAATGCAGACCCTTCCTCAAAAGCGAGTTCCAGGTGACTTCATAAAAAGATACATCAAATACTGTCTCTGATAACCCAGTGTATAGGACAGCAGCATTATGATGGAGCATCAGGAATGGGAACACAAACAAAACCAGTATGGATTCTCACAATCGTGAATCACAAGAAGATTAACAATTTAAGGTCTTAGTCCATAAGAACAACTAGCATTTTGCTGATTTTTCTGTGTTTCAGTGTCCAGAGCTATTCTTTTAACTCATATTGTCCTGCCTACATTAAAACCATTTGTATCCACATGTTGATGATAACCTTGTAATTCTCTAAGGGAGTACGGTAAGTATGGACTCAAGAAATGGGAAACCTATGTTATTAGTCTAAACTTTTTAAAATTCCATAGAGTCCTCATAGTATGGATACTTGCTAACTATTAAATTAGATAATCCCAAGTTGGGATCAGTGAACAACAGAAAATTTAGATAAAATAATAGGAATACATGCCTATGTGGATATGTGTGTATAAAATATGTTCCCCAATGTATTCAACAGTGAGTAATGAAGTGCAGGAGAGATTAAAGGTAAAAAGAGCAAAAGTATAGTCAATGAATTCTGGAAAGTAGAATTCTGCATTCCCATTAGTAGTTTCTGCCTGTTGGCACTACCTCATTCTTGACAGAGATCTGATGGAATGACCTATGGAACTCAGGGTCTGAGACAGGCTGAATTACCTCCCGTGGTTCTTAACCAGTTGCCAGGGGAAGAACTGTGTGGACACTGTTCACCTCTGACTTTGAGTCAGCCATCCTGCCTTTGTCCTCAGGCTCCTCACCTTTATAAATGAAGATATGGTTTCATGCCCAATAAGAGCCAATTATAAAATGTAAATGAAATAAAGGGAACCCAGTTTACGTTGTGACTAGGAATAGCCACAGGGAACCCTTATGAGAAGTTTACCCCAGGGCAAAATAGCTCCATTCCCACTATCATTTTGCCAAAGAAATTTTTTTCTTCTATTTTGGGGGTTTTTCTTAAGCACTCATTTATAAATTCGTTTTGTGACACACAGGTGAGATGGGAGAGAGGTCCAAGAGGGAGGGGATAAATGTATATTTATACCTGTTTCAATTCATCATACAGCAGAAACTAACATAACATTGTAAAGCAATTATACTCCAGTTTAAAGAAAAAGAAGCCAACCTCGAGGTCATCCTACCAATCCAGAGACCTGGGACCAGCACAGCCTTTTCTTTTCAGAAACTTTCATTATGAAAAAAGACTATGAATCTTGATTTATTTTATTTGGAAACAATGCCCATATTTTATCTCAGAATGGAATCAGTTCTCAAAACCAAGATGACACAGAAGAGAACTAACAGGTCTCGAGGCAGCTCTGGAGTTAGCATTCTGCTGTTTTTGATTTCTGGCCAAAGGCATTAGCTTCCAAAGGTAGTTGAAGGTCTTTTAAACACAATGAACAGTTTTTTCACGAAAAGTCTATGAGAAAATGATCCTAAGAAACATAGACTTGAGATAATTGAGGTCCTTCCTGAGTAGCCACTGGTCATCAGGCATGTTGCTGCCCTCCCCCCAGGGACTGGTAAAACCCTCATGTCAGCCATAGTTGAAGAACCCAGCCTTCTGCCAACAGAATGCCTGGCATCCCAAGGTCTGGAGTACTGGAGTCTACCCTGCAGGCCCATCTGTCCCTGTGTGGCCATTCTTTTTTTGTCCTCATATCATCCTTACTATTGCTCCTTAACAAAGTATCCCAAGTCTTCAGTTCAGCTCAGTCATCCAGCCCAGCATTTCTGATGATGTACTCTGCATATAAGTTAAATAAACAGGGTGACAATATACAACCTTGACATACTCTTTTCCCGATTTGGAACCAGTCTGTTGTTTCATGTCCAGTTCTAACTGTTCCTTGTTGACCTGCATATAGATTTCTCAGGAGGCAGGTCAGGTGGTCTGGTATTCCCATTCTGAAAATTCTTTCAGAATTTTCAACAGTTTGTTGTGATCCACACAGTCAAAGGTTCTGGCATAGTCAATAAAGCAGGAGTAGATCAGAAAACGAAGATCATGGCATCTTGTCCCATCACTTCATGGGAAATAAATGTGGAAACAGTAGAAATAGTGTTAGACTTTATTTTTGGGGGGCTCCAAAATCACTGCAGATGGTGACTGCAGCCATGAAATTAAAAGATTCTTACTCCTTGGAAAAAAAGTGATGAGCAACCTAGATAGTATATTCGAAAGCAGAGACATTACTTTGCCGACTAAGGTCCGTCTAGTCAAGGCTATGGTTTTTCCAGTGGTCATGTATGGATGTGAGAGTTGGACTGTGAAGAAGGCTGAGCGTCGAAGAATTGATGCGTTTGAACTGTGGTGTTGGAGAAGACTCTTGAGGGTCCCTTGGACTGCAAGGAGATCCAACCAGTCCATTCTGAAGGAGATCAACCCTGGGATTTCTTTGGAAGGAATGATGCTAAAGCTGAGGCTTCAGTACTTTGGCCACCG
This sequence comes from Capricornis sumatraensis, assembly GCF_032405125.1. Taxonomy (NCBI): domain Eukaryota; kingdom Metazoa; phylum Chordata; class Mammalia; order Artiodactyla; family Bovidae; genus Capricornis; species Capricornis sumatraensis. Next base: position 91,975,225 of record NC_091074.1, read on the forward strand.
CATGTGAAGAGTTGACTCATTGGAAAAGACTCTGATGCTGGGAGGGATTGGGGGCAGGAGGAGAAGAGGACGACCGAGGATGAGATGGCTGGATGGCATCACTGACTCAATGGACGTGAGTCTCAGTGAACTCTGGGAGTTGGTGATGGACAGGGAGGCCTGGCATGCTGCGATTCATGGGGTCGCAAAGAGTCAGACATGACTGAGCAACTGAACTGAACTGAGATGTTTTTGTGGAACTCTCTTCCTCTTTTGATGATCCAATGGATGTTGGCAATTCGATCTCTGGTTCCTCTAGCTTTTCTAAATCCAGCTTGAATATCTGGAAGTTCATGGTTCATGTAGTATTGAAACCTGGCTTAGAGAATTTTGAAAATTACTTTGCTAATATGTGAGATGAGTGCAATTGTGTGGTAGTTTGAGTATTTTTTGGCATTGCCTTTCTTTGAGATTGGAATGAAACCTGACCTTTTTCAGTCCTGTGGCCACTGCTGAGTTTTCCAAATTTGTTGACATATTGAGTGCAGTACTTTAATAGCATCATCTTTTAAGATTTGAAATAGCTCAACTGGAATTCCATCACCTCCACTAGTTTTGTTCATAGTGATGCTACCTAAGGCCCACTTGACTTTGCATTCCAGGATGTCTGGTTCTAGGTGAGTGATCACACCATCATAGTTGTCTAGGTCATGAAAATCTTTTTTGTATAGTTCTGTGTATTCTTCCCAAGTCTTAGTGGCTTACAACAACCATCATTTTATTGTATTGCATGGTTTTATGGTTCAGAAATTTGTATATGGTTCAGCAGATCAATTCTTCAGGTCACTCAGTGGTATTCAGCTGACAGATGAATACCAAGCCATTTACTGTCAAGCCCTGCACCTTGGCAGGGATGGTTGGAAGACTGGGCTCATCTGGAATTGTACCCACATGGCCTCTGTGGCCTAGCACTGGACTCCCTGCATGGCAGCTCAGACCTCCAAGAGTACTTTTTATGCATTGGCTTTTATGATTCAGCCTCAGAAGTCCCCCAGCCGCACTCCACCACACTCTATTGGCCAAAACAGTCACAAATACGCTGAGATTCATGGGATGCAGGCATAGACCTCACCTCTCTATGTGAGGCATGCCCCAAACCTACAGGAGGCCTAATCCACTATTCCCGAGAGCTGTTGCCTCTGGTTTCCAGGCACTGAGATGAATCCAGGACAACCTACCCTCTGCCTCACCTTAGGGGGCTTCTCATGGGAGTGTGCTCACCCACCCAACCATTAGCTGTAACAGCAGGTATATGTCACCAATGACTCTTCTTCAGAAGGGCAATTTGACAAAATTTATTCAAACCTCTCCAGAGACATGTTAATAAAATGAGTCTTCTTCATTAACTTCAATGACTTCCCAGTACACTGAGAATAAAATTTAAACTCCTTACTAAAACTCTTAAAGACACTAGCTAGCCTGACCCTGCCACCTCTCCAAGCCTTCATGTCTCATTGCCCTTCCTGTTCTGCCCTCTCCAGTCACACTGGCCTTTCTTTTTTCCACTTCATCAGACTCCCTCTCCCCTCAGGGTCTTTGTATTTCTGTTGCCTCTGCAGAGAATGCAGTACCCCCATTCTTCACGTGGCCTCCCCTTTGAATCTTTCAGGTTCATCACACATAATGAATTCAGGCCTCCCACCACCACCTATTTTACTTATTATACCACTCTATTCTGTTGACCTCACACAAACATCTAAAATTATCTCATTAATTAATGTTAACCTATATGAGACTGGATTGCCCATATTCCGTACAGCCAGATCAGTTGCTAATGCATAGATGACACTTTAAGATTGCTTGAATGAATGAAGGAAAAAATAAATGAATGTTATTCCCCTGACTGACTTCTCAACTCCAATGGCAGGACACAGGCTCCTTTAGGCTTGATGTGAGATTCTGCACAACTGGAGCAGAGCCCAACAATCACTTGGAGGGAGTCATCCTATCTCAGCCCTTCATGCTTCAGGCATTAGGCGCTGAGCGATTTGGTAATGCCTTCATGCTTCAGGCATTAGGCGCTGAGCGATTTGGTAATGCCTTTCTGTGGTCCCACAGGAACAAGATGCAAATGCAGTTCCAGGAAAAGTCTGAGCTTCCAATAGCACTGCGAGGTGAATATGCTGCATAAGCTAATAGTGAACCTGGCCTTCACTGAGGACCAGGCACCAAATTTATCAGTAGATCCCTGTTGCCAAGAGGGCTGGTTAAACTGCTCAACAGTAACGAGAGGCAGTAAAGCAGAGGTGACCTCAGTTCATACCTGCTCCTCAATCTTACTCCAACCAGTTCCCAATTTTTTCGTCTTCTCAGCTATACATTAGTGTTGACAATAACAATATAATATGAGAATTAAAACACCTGTAAAAGTCTTTAGAACATTGCATCACACCTGGGGAGTGATCATTAAGTATTAACTGTTTGTCAACCTGATTTTTAAAGCCTTTCACATTCCAGCCCATATCATACACTGATAAACATCTTCTCTCCTTCATTCAGTTTAGCTGATCCTCTGTCCAAGCTAGACTGGTCTTCTCACTGCCTGAGAAAGCCACATATAGGTTCCAACATCTATGCTTTAATCCCCTGCTGGGAATACGCCTCATGCATATCTAGGCTGACTTCTCTGCCCAGTCCTTGTTTCCGAATCCCACCTTGTTTTTCTCCCTGAATCAGTTCAAACTCCAGCCCTTCAGAACTGGAAAAAGTTCTGTCCTTCCTGCAAACCAGATATGTACAAGTCATTGATTGATTAATCATGTGGCACCCATTGGTTTCAAATTATTTGAATCTTTTATCATCATTCCAATTTTCATATATTGAGGTCCTATCTTCTTGGAGAGACTAAGTCTCCTTGAGAATATTGCTGCTGGGCCTTCTCACAGTGGGCCCTTAGATCATCATCCTGAAATTGCCATGACTGTTACCTGGGATTAGCCCAGTAGGTTTTAGACACAACTGGACAAACAGCCTTAGTAAAATTTAAGGTGCATTAAAACTTTCAAGTCCAATCAGAAGAGACTGTCTTTAAATAACAGCTCTTTGTTGAGCTCCAAAGACCCTCAACATCTATCTTTAAATAGCCAGCCTCCCAGAATTGATCTTCAGGGTACAGAAGGAGAGAATGTATTATATTTACAATCAATTTCTTAACTTGAGGACTTGTACTCATCTGATTTAAAAAATAAATCTAAAAGGGTTCATCTGATTTGGTGAAGCAAAATGTTTATACCACCCAACAATCTGAGCCTATAGAAAAAAATACTAATGATATCCAAGTAGAAGTTTCAACAACTGGACAGCCAGCTGCCAACTAATAAAGAAGTGTCAATTGAGGAATCCCTGGAGGATCACAGTCCTGCAGAGTCTGCTCTGTTAGAGAGTATCCCTCTCTTGAGGACAGAAGTTTAATAGGTATCAGAAGTGTGGTTAGAATATTCTGAGGCAAAATATGACTGGTGGAATTGGACAATTGCCTTAGCATATAATTGGTTTTGTTTGTTTGGGTTTTTTAAAGTGTTTTTAAAATGTTAGAACTGCTGCTAAACTTAGCACCCTCTCCCTTTGAGCATCACTTTCCCAGCAGCACAGCAACTTACTCCAAGACAGAAATTTTTTTGAAGGTTGTTTCTGTCCGTGCTCATTAGTATTTTTGGATTGGAGGAAAATGTGCAGAAAAATCACAGAGCCCCCAGCTTGTGATCCACACAGTTTCTGACCATGGATTAGTTTTGAGAGGAGCAAGAACTGGAAGGTTCTTGGAGGTTTCCTTTTACAGTCTTTTACAGAACTTTTAGACAACAATGGCTGTCCTCTATCCAACACCATAGAAAATACTGAAGCCTCATAAATCTCTGCTGGAAAAGGCTAAATAGCCTAGACTTTCATCCCCACCAACAAGATGCCCAAGATGCCCAATGTTGTCACCAGGATGGTGTCAGAGAAGGCCAAGAGGCGAGCTCAAACTTTCAACCTACTGAAAGACTGAAAACCCTTCCCCTACATGCTCACACCATCCACCATGTCAGTGAGAAACCATGTCAGGAGCCTGGGCTTCCACCTCTGGAACCTGCAGTAACCCTCCTCACCATGACAGTATTTCGAGGCCCAGTGGAGAGTCAGGGCCTTCACCATGACTCAGCAGTTACAAGATCACAGCCCCAGGGGTCAGTGGAGGCAACATGGGGAACAGTATCAAGGCAACACTCCCCATCCCAGCTCGGATGGTATCAGTGGAAGCCTAGCAGGGGGCCTACATTTTGAAATTTAAATATAGACTCTGTGGCCTCTCCATGAGCACATAGGCCTGATGATGGGAAAGTATAGATGGTATCCTTACCACTAGGCTTCTAGAACTATTTTCTCAGTATGAGCCTGTCCCTTTGTCTTACAAGACCTCATTCCTATGGCCAGAACAGCCTTAAACTATACCCACAACTTCAAAAATAATTCCAGTTGTAACCTGGGTTTTACAACCTGTCTGCTTTGGGAAGGTGATTATCACAGTCTTGGCCCCCTCACTTCTCCTGCTAAGTTATCAGTTTACCACATCCAAAGTCAATGCCAATCAATGCCCGTGGAGTTGGGACTTTACTTTATTTGATGAAACTGGAAGGTTCTAAGTGGAGGCTGATAAATATGATTATGATTTTTAAACTTCTCCTTTTTGAGAAAACTGTGGATAATGGATTTGGCAGAGTGGGGAGAGATAAGCAAGAGCAGTAATCAGGTGATAATTGAAGGAGGCTTGAACAAGGCTGACAGAAACAGTGGGAAGGGACCAGATATGAGGCATATTTTTATGATAGAGCCAGAAGGACTTGCTGTTAGATTGAATGAAGGGTGTGAGTGAGAGTAAGGAACCAAATGTTTCTCATCAAAGCAGCTGGGTGGATGGTAAAAAATTAACTAAGCTAGGAAAGGCTAAGGTAGGAAAGGCATTGGAGATGAGGAAGGAGTTGTGTTTATTAGGGCTGAAATGTCTATTAAACATGCATCCTTTCACAGAAGTTAAACATGAGTCAGGAGTACCCTTGCCTTCCCACCATGTAATCTAGAATCCAGAAGCACCTGTGCACATCTCTCTGTTACTTCCCATGACCACGGAGAGAGCTCCAGATGTCAAAGACACGTCCCTCCATCTCCTCTTTCTCTTGTCTCTTTTCACCTACTTGGGACTTGCCTTGAAAAAGTTCTCTGCTCTCTCTCTTTGAAACACCACCCTCTCCTGGTTTTACTTAACCCCCATAGCCATCTTTCTCAATCCATTCTGTTGATCTCTACCGGATTTCTAAACTTTGAGATCTTGATTTCCTTCTCTTTTCCATCCAAACACTATACAAACTGTGATATTATCTGGTTTTGTAATTTTTAATTACAAAATTTAATGTAATTTTAAATCACTTATACTTTGATGATTCTCAAATTTTTACCTCTATCCCCAGCCTTTCCCTGGAACTTCAGACTCATATATCCAGCTGCCTGTTTGACATCTCTTCCCTGATGATTTGAGGAAGAAAGTGGAAGAGATTTGAGGCAAAAGGGAAGGTTTGAAACTGATGACTCTAGGAGTAACCAACTCACTGAAGCTTGGGAGAATGGTTAGATATGGTGTCCCTTGGATGTTTAAAGTAAAACCAGTCATCCCTACTTTGTCATTTTCTCCAGTGGCCCAGGGATAGGAACACAGAAACCATATGATTGGGTTCAACCAAGCATGGGATTTTCAAGTAGAGTATTTCTGTTATGATTACTGGGTGAAAAATTGTCCAAAGTCCTAGTGACTTAAAAGAACTGTGATTTTTTTTTATGTTTCACAGTCAGAAATTCAGGCTGGGCTTAGATGGATGACTCTTCCGCTCCTGAGGGCATGCCAAACATCACTCAGTGGTACCCAGTTAGCAAATAGACTAGTCTGAAGCATCCAAGACCACTTCACTTGCATGTCTGGCACCTTGGAGGCTGGGTTCACAAGGACTAATGATTCAAGACCCTATACATGGTCTTTTTAAGTTTCAGGGTGATTGGACTCCTTACTTGGTTGGCTGACTTCCTTAGAGTGATTATCTGAAAAGAACCAGGGGGCAGCTGGATGGCCATTTCTAAGCTACTTTTGGAATTTGCTCATTGTTTCTACTGCATCTTTTCATTACAATCAGATCATGAGCCAGTCTAGATTCAAGGGAGGGAGTCTGACTTCATCTCTCAATTGACAGTAATAAGGTCGCATTGCAGGAGAGCATGTAGAAGGACTACATAGCTTGAAAAATACAGTCTGCCTTTCAGAGCGTTCCAAAAGAATGCTCTCACGAACAAGGGAATAACTACACATATAACCATGGAATCTAAGTGGGTAGTGAATTAAATAAAGCCTATGAGCAGACATTAGGTAGAAAGTATAGGGTGTGACAGATTAGAACTCCCATAAAAAGAAGGCATTTTAGCAGTGAGAAGACTAAAACAATAGGGAGTGCTTGTCAGAGAATTGCATGTTTAAAAATGAGATTTGGATACACCCGTGGTGGATTCATGTTGATGTATGGCAAAACCAATACAGTATTGTAGAGTAAAATAAAGTAAAATTTAAAAACAAATAAAATTTTAAAAAAAACAACTTCTGCAAAAGACAAGATCCAGGGTGTGACCTTGGGAGCAGATGGTTAAAGTGGAAGTAAGTCAGTCAGTCAGTTCGGTTGCTCAGTCGTGTCCGACTCTTTGCGACCCCATGAATTGCAGCACGCCAGTCCTCCCTGTCCATCACCAACCCCCAGAGTCCACTCAGACTCACGTCCATCGAGTCCGTGATGCCATCCAGCCATCTCATCCTCGGTCGTCCCCTTCTCCTGCCCCCAATCCCTCCCAGCTTCAGAGTCTTTTCCAATGAGTCAACTCTTCTCATGAGGTGGCCAAAGTACTGGAGTTTCAGCTTTAGCATCATTCCTTCCAAAGAACACCCAGGGCTGACCTCTTTTAGAATGGACTGGTTGGATCTCTTTGCAGTCCAAGGGACTCTCAAGAGTCTTCTCCAACACCACAGTTCAAAAGCATCAATTCTTTGACACTCAGCCTTCTTCACAGTCCAACTCTCACATCCATACATGACCACTGGAAAAACCATAGCCTTGACTAGACGGATCTTAGTCGGCAAAGTAATGTCTCTGCTTTTGAATATACTATCTAGGTTGGTCATCACTTTTTTTCCAAGGAGTAAGCATCTTTTAATTTCATGACTGCAGTCACCATCTGCAGTGATTTTGGAGCCCAAAAAAATTAAGTCTGACACTGTTTCCACTGTTTCCCCATCTATTTCCCATGAAGTGATGGGACCGGATGCCATAATCTTCGTTTTCTGAATGTTGAGCTTTAAGCCAACTTTTTCACTCTCCACTTTCACTTTCATCAAGAGGCTTTTGAGTTCCTCTTCACTTTCTGCCATAAGGGTCGTGTCATCTGCATATCTGAGATTATTGGTATTTCTCCCAGCAATCTTGATTCCAGCTTGTGCTTCTTCCAGCCCAGCGTTTCTCATGATGTACTCTGCATAGAAGTTAAATAAGCAGGGTGACAATATACAGCCTTGACGTACTCTTTTTCTGATTTGGAACCAGTCTGTTGTTCCATGTCCAGTTCTAACTGTTGCTTCCTGACCTGCATACAGATTTCTCAAGAGGCAGGTCAGGTGGTCTGGTATTCCCATCTCTTTCAGAATTTTCCACAGTTTATTGTGATCCACACAATCAAAGGCTTTGGCATAGTCAATAAAGCAGAAATAGATGTTTTTCTGGAACTCTCTTGCTTTTCCCATGATCCAGCAGATGTTGGCAATTTGATCTCTGGTTCCTCTGCCTTTTCTAAAACCAGCTTGAACATCAGGAAGTTCACGGTTCACGTATTGCTGAAGCCTGGCTTGGAGAATTTTGAGCACTACTTTACTAGCGTGTGAGATGAGTGCAGTTGTGCGATAGTTTGAGCATCCTTTGGCATTGCTTTTGGAAAGGCTAATTAGTAGTAAAGTGTCAAGGACAAGTAGCCAAGGGTTTTGGTGTGCCATCTATGTGCATATTGAAGTCCCTGAGAAAGAGCATGAGCTGGGGTTGGGGGGAAGATTATAGGCCCCCATCTGTACCTAGGAGGAACCAGAAGACCAGCACCAGGAATCACAGCATAACTGTCAGGAGGGCTCAGAGGGGGCACAGATCCATGTCTTGATCTTCAAAGAATCAGGGAACTTGGCAGGAGAAGGAACAGATACACTGAGAGGCAGACAGACACGGGGAATAAGGAAGCCACAGACTCCGCCTCTCGCCCTGAGGGCCCAGAGTCCAGGAGAAAACCTGTACCAGTACAGCAAGCAGGACACCCTGCTCTCTATGGCAAGCCCCCTCACCCCTACCCCTGCAAAGGCCAGGTACCAGGACAACACTCAGAGGGGACTGGGGGTGCAGGGGCCCAGGTCATCTCAGAGCAAAAGCTCCCCCAGAGTATGGGGAGAGAAGTCTTGGAGTCATGAAAGTTGAGGATGACTAAGGAGGTCATGCTGCCCGAGGTAAACAGAATATGAGGCCTCTCCCAGGTCCCAGAGGAAGATGAGAAAATCAAACTTGTGACCCAGAATGTTTTCCTCTGAGGAAGTCTGCTTTGGGGAAGGCTTTTGCCCAAGGCCACACTGGGGCAGCGGGTGCAGTGGGTGTGATGGGGCTGGGGTCACCCCCTTAGGCTTCACTCCTTTCAGGAAGGCATAACTCCTGAGCTGTTCACGTTCTCTGCTCATTCTCTCTTCTTCGCTGAGAGCAGTCATCCCTGCCTTCAGGGCAGGAAGTCCCAGGCCTTGAAGCCTCTCAGAGATGGCTCTAAGTAGGAGAGCAAGCCCAGGAGAACGACAGCAGCTTCCACTCAGCTGCAACTGATTTGCTCTCAGAACATCCAAAAGCAAGCATGTCATGCTTCACCAAGGATCAATGTCATTCCTAAGATGCTCCTTTCTAATCTGTACTAAGAGATTCATGCTCCTTCAATTAATATGTTGGCCATATTTCTCACAGAACCATAAGCCTGGCATAGTTTTGCTAAGGAAACATCCATGCTCTCCCTGCCCTGGTCATATCACAAAGTGGCCTCATATTAACTGTCTGTTCACTCATTCAAGGGGCTTCCTAGGTGGCTCAGTGGTAAAGAATCTGCTTGTTAATGTAGGAGATGCAGGAGACGCCGTTTTGATCCCTGGGTTGGGAAGATCCCTTGAAGAAGGAAATGGCAACACACTCCAATATTCTTGCCTATAAAATCCCTTGAACAGAGGAACCTGGCAGGCCCCAGTCCATGGGGTTGCAAAGAGTCGGACACGCCTACAAATAGTCAGACATGGGACACACCTGAGCAACTGAACACTCAAATACACATTCATTCAATAAATGCTTAATGAGTGCCTGCTATGTGAGGCCATGTTCTGAGAACTGGGAATGCTGCAGTGAATAAAAAAAAGAGAAAAGAAAAGAAAAAAAAAACAGACTAAAACAGTAATAACTTTGCCCTGTAGTTTATATTCTAATGAAGGAAAATGGGAAGTTCTATAAAATAAAACAGCAAGGAAAATACCATGTTAGCTACCTTCTTAGCACTTTCTCCAAGTGCTAAGGAGGAAAACAATGCTGAGTGGGTCAGTGATATCGGTGTGGGAAGCAGAGTGGTTGGGGATGGCTTTAATGAGGGGACCTCGGGCAAAGCCTGAAGGATGTGTCCAAACCACTTTTGCAGAACCCCTTTCTTTCCTGGCTACACCCAAGGGGAGAACATGCACCCAGCACCTCTTGCCTTCTAGAGGGTCCTGGGCGGAGCAGCACAGGCAGTCCCCTGACCTGCCTTGTCTGCTGGTCCACATCACTCTCTATCCCTGGGCCCGTGACGCAGCACTTGTAACTGATGTTTGAATGCAGGGTCGATACAAGGACAGAGAGGAAATCCTGCCTCCTCAAGACCTACAGGTGTGGTGCGCTGAGTCATCTCCGTTTGCAGTGACCTCCTCCGGCTTGCTGGACTTTCCGGCAGAGCTTCCTTCTATTACTAGCAGCCACTTTCTCCTGGTTTTTCAGTGTCTCTCGTCTTCCCTTCTTCTTGCTCCTCTGCCTGTTTGGTTTTCCCTTCTCCCTGTCTCTCACAGACAACTGCCTGTTGTTGGCATAAGGGGGACAGAATGGTGACGAATACTGATCTCACTTAATCACTAACTTCCCTTCTGACATTCTGGGTAAGTCATTTCGACCTCCTTCCCTTCCACACAGCTGGAAAGCTGAAAGGATGAGCAATACTTCCCTACAGACCAGAAATAACATCAGTTCCAAGCAGAACCCCCTTGGACTAATACATTTTACCAAAAAGAAAGACCTTCAGTTGCCAAAAAAGAGCATCTTGTGTCAATCACTGACATGAAGGGACTGCCTCATGCAAAGCTGGACTAAATCTTTAGGAAGAAGGAAAAACCAGAAAGAAATGAGAACATGTCAGAGGGAGCAAGAACAGCTCTTAGGGGAACAAGCTGAAATAGAGAGTGTGCAAGAGACAAAAGAGGGAAAGCAAAATACCCATGGAAGCAAAAAGAAGGAAAAATGAGAGACATTAAACAACATAAGAAAATGGAAGGTAATAACAGAAGGAAGCTGAAGAAGAAAAGCTAGAAGAAAATTGGAAAATAGGCACGTAACAGTTCTTTGCCTTCAGCAGCTGAAATATGTAACAAGCAGAACAATCCACCCGCGACAAGCAAAGCAATCACCCCCATTACTCGCTGCTACTAGTAACATAGTTCACAGAAGAGAGTTTCCTGGTTGGGCTCATTTATTTACTGATATAACTTCAATCTCAAAGAATCCTGTTTAGGTAAACAATGAATGGTGCGGAACAGTGGTTATAACATGCCATCAGCTACATTCTTTAGCACATGTCTGAACATATGTATTCACATTCATACACATATGTCTCTATGTGGGGGTCGTCTCTGGAAAGAGATAAAAGTAACTGATAACAAAGGTTGGTTAGGGGACAGGGTTAGGAGGTAATTTACTGTTCATTGTATATACTTTTAAATACTGCATATTTTTTATATTATACATATTATCTATTAAATCACTTATAATTCAATTGAAAGAATAAAGATAGAAGAAAATGCAGAAAAGACATTTTAAGCCCCTGAAAAAACTCATGGACATTTTCTGAGCTTCATACAAAGATTAAAATGTGTGTGTGTTGTGGGGGGCAGGGGGCCGGCGGTGGTGAAATCTACAAAGTAGGTCTCACTCAAAACCCTACATCCCTCTTGTTATCTCCAAATCTCAAAAGAATGAGCCACAAGATGACAGAGTATGATACCACAGATGGATCAGCCTCAGCCTCCTTCCTTTGATCTTCTTGAGGGCAAATCTTGGCTTGTATTATATAAAATAAAGTGATCTGCTCAATTGTGGATTTACTCAGGGTTTGGGCCCATCCTCTGGAATAATAAATCATTCACTGTCTACCAAATGGTATCTGTAGGAAGTACTATTGTGCCTATTTTTTTCAAAGTATCTAATTGTGGTTTTTTTTTTTTTTTTTGCTAATATCAAGTGGTGGCTCAGACGGAAAGCGTCTGTCTACAATGTGGGAGACCTGGGTTCGATCCCTGGGTCAGGAAGTTCCCTGGAGAAGGAAATGGCAACCCACTCCAGTACTCTTGCCTAGAAAATCCCATGGACGGAGGAGCCTGGTGTCCATGGGGTCGCAAAGAGTTGGACACGACTGAGCAACTTCACTAAGCATCATAAAAGTTAAAATGCCCTAAACCCTCCATTTCTATAACCATTTAAGCACATTATGATCCAGACAGAGGCCAGAGACTCCTTGTTCGCCCCTATACTTCTGTTTTTTTGTTAGAGGCTGCAGGTCTATTCCTCAAAACTAGCATTTTCTTTTAATTCCATGCTAAACATGGCTTTGCACATTCAAGAGTGAATGACGAATTATAAATTAGTGAAACTCTCTCCTTAGTAGATTGAGTCAAGCTAAGGGAAAAAATAGGTAAGACTTTTGCCTCTGCACAAACCTGGAATAGCTTGTTACTCATCCAGACGCTAAACAAACCATGGACACAAAGGGCAGCTGATGCACTGAGTTGAGGCAAGCCTTTACAATGAAGAAAATCACTAAAAGAAAAATTCAGTGTCAGTCAACAATGTGAAACAGACTTTAAATACATGGTGTGCAAAAGCACATGAAGGAGAGCTGGCTCTTGCTTTAGGCTTTCTTCCCACCATTACTATTTTTGGTAAGTAATGATTCATATTATTTCTGGGAGATTTTTAGTTGGCTGTGGTATAAGACAACTGGTCCCAGGATGTTTCACCAGGTTGCCCCTGGAGAATATTCTCCCTGAATTGCCCCGGCGGGTACCCCCCAAAAGATTCATGGGAATCTTACAGCTCTTCCTCTGGAGCAAGTTGGCTACTTCCCACCCTTGAAGATGTATTCAAGTACACGTGCAAGACACTAGAGTTGCTTAACCTAAGCAATGGTGGTGGTGGTTTAGTCACTAAATCATGTCTGACTCTTGCAATCCCATGGACTGTAGGCTCCTCTGTCTGTGGGATTCCCAGGCAAGAATACTGGAGTAGGTTGCCATTTCCTTTTCAAGAGACTCTTCCCAACTCAGAGTTCGAATCTGCGTCTCCTGCATTGCAGACAAACTCCTGCATTACAGGCAGATTCTTTACAGCTGAGCCACCAGGGAAGCAACGTAATTTACCCCAAATCCTGGGCAAGACAGGCTGGGCAGCCAACCAAAATCATAGATGCGAAAGGATCCCATAGAATCATATAAGTTGGAAATACCAGCCACTCCCCCCACCCTCCCTTGGTTGGGAGGGGGGCAAGGGGGAGAAGGGGTAGGACTGAGTGAGGGATTCAGAAAAAACAAAAAGCAACTAGTACAAGAGTTTCCCTCTACTTCAGACACGGGTTCTCAGATAATTTTGTGTCAGCAATCACAGATGGACCAATACCCACAACCTATTCCCTAATAGTGCCCTGTCACCTCCCCAGTCAGGCCCTTTTTAAAACTCTAACCTGGATTATTGCATCACCTTCTAACTGGCCCACCGACCTGGACTATATCTGCATCCAACCATGCCCCAGCAATACCTTATAAGGCTGATTTAGACTGCCAGCCCCAGTACGCAACCTTCTTATAAATTCTTGCCTGACACTTAGCCTCCCATCACCCTTTCCAGAATCACCTCCACATTTCCTTCAAGCTGCAAACTTTTTAAAAAGTAGCTTCTGTTTTCTTTGACCTCTGACCATTTATTGTATGTGCCATTGATCTGGTATCTATGGCCTTCCCAGGTGGCTCAGTGGGTAAAGGATCCCCCTGCAATACAGGACATATGGATTCAATCCTGGGTCGGGAAGATCCCCCGGAGAAAGAAATGGCAACCCACTCCAGCAATCTTGCCTGGAGAATTCCATGGACAGAAGAGCCTGGTGGGCTACAGTCCATAGGATCACAAAGAGTCAGACGTGTCTAAAGTGACTGAGTATGCACTCAATCTAGTATTACCTTGTGCCAGCTTTTATATTTTTAATTTGCTATTTTTTAATGGAAGCATAGTTAATTTACAATGTGTTGGTTTTAGGTGTTTAACAAAGTGATTCAGTTATACACATGTATGTTTATATTCTTTTTCAAATTATTTTCTATTATAGGTTATGACAAGATTTTGAATTTAGTTTCCTGTGCTATACAGTACGTCTTTGTTGGTTATCTGTTTTGTATATAGTAGTGTGTGTATATTAATCCCAAATTCTTAACTTCTTATCCTCCCACCCCCAACTATAAATAACTGTACAGTTTTTTTGGTAACTATAAGTTTGTTTTCTGTGTCTCTGAGTCAATTTCTGTTTTGTAAATAACTTCATTTCTTTCTTTTTTTTAGATTCCACATATAAATGGTATCATATGGTATTTGTTTTTCTCTGTTGTTGCAAATGGCAATATTTCATTCTTTTTATGGATGACTATTATTCTGCTGTAGATGTGTATACCATATCTTCTTTATCCATTTGTCTGTCAGTCAACACATAGGTTGCTTCCAGGTCTTGGTTACTGTAAATAACACATGGGGGTGCATGCATCTTTTTGAATTAGAGTTCTCTCCAGATATATGTTCCCAGGTTCTTTTTAAAGAACCCCCATACTGTTCTCCATGGTGGTTGTACCAATTTACACTCCCACCAACAGTGTTGGAGTGAGTGAGTGGGTGAGTGAGTGAAGTCGCTCAGTCGTGTCCGACTCTTTGAGACCCCATGGACTGTAGCCTACCAGGCTCCTCCCTCCATGGGATTCTCCAGGCAAGAATACTGGAGTGGGTTGCCATTTCCTTCTCCAGGGGATCTTCCTGACCCAGGGATCAAACTCAGGTCTCCAGCATGCCAGGCAGATGCTTTAACCTCTGAGCCACCAAGGAAGCCCAACAATGTTGGAGGGTTCCCTTTTCTCTACACCCTCTCCAAAGTCTTCTTTTTATAGACTTTTTACTGATGGCCATTCTGAAGGTGTTTGGTTTGCATTTCTCTAACAGTTAGCAATATTGATTATTTTTTCATGAATCTGTGGGCCATTTGTATATCTTATTTGGAGAAATGTCTATTTAGGTCTTCTCCCCATTTTGTATTGGGTTCCTTGTTGTTGTTGTTTTTTTTAATATTAAGCTGAAGAGTATATTTTGGAAATTAACCCCTTGTTGGTAGCATCATTTGCAAATATTTTCCCCCAGCCTGTATGTTATCTTTCTGTTTTACGGTTTTCTTTGCTGTGTAAAAGTTTTTCAGTATAATTAGGCCCCATTTCTCCATTTTATTTATTTATCTATTTTATATTAAATATTTATCTATTTTATTTCCATTAATCTAGGGGATGAATCCAAAAAAAGTATTGCTATATGTCCAAAACTGCCTATGTTTTCCTCTAGGAGTTTTATAGTATGCAGTCTTGCACTAAAGTCTTTAATCCATTTTGAGTTTATTTTTGTATATGCTGTTAGCTGCTACTGCTGCTGCTGCTAAGTCACTTCAGTTGTGCCTGACTCTCAGCGACCCCATGGACTGCAGCCCGCCAGGCTCCTCCGTCCATGGGATTTTCCAGGCAAGAGTACTGGAGTGGGGTGCCATTGCCTTCTCTGTATGCTGTTAGAGAATTTCTAATTTTATTCCTTTACATGTAGCTATCTACTTTTCCCAGCACCACTTATTGAAGAGACTTTTTTCCATTGTATATTCTTGCCTCCTTCATCATATATTAATTGACCATAATTGCATGGATTTATTTTTTGGCTTTCTATCCTATTACATTGATCTATGTGTCTGTTTTTGTGCCTGTACCATACTGTTTTAATTACTGTAGCTTTGTAATAAAGTCTGAAGTTAGAGAGCATGATTTCTGTAGCTCCATTCTTCTTTCTCAAGATTGTTTTGGCTATTTGGGGTCTTTTGTATTTCCATACAAAATTTTAAATGTGTTGTCTAGTTCTGTGAAAAATGCCATTTTCTTTGAATCTATAGGTTGTCTTGCATAATATGGTCATTTAAAAGATATTCATTCTTCTAGAATCAATATTGTGAAAATCACTGCACTACCAGACACAATCTACAAATTCAATGCAATTCCTATCAAATTACCAATGGCATTTTTCACAGAACTAGAACAAAAAATTTCACAATCCATATGGAAACACAGAAGACCCCAAATAGTTAAAGCAATCTTGAGAAAGAAGACTGGAGCTGGAGAAACCAACTTACCTGATTTCAGACTATATTATAAAGCTACAGTCATCAAGGCAGTATGGTACTGGCACAAAAACAGAAGTATAGACCAATGGAACAAAATAGAAAACCCAGAGATAAACCCTCACACCTGTGGGTACCTTATCTTTGACAGAGAAGGCAAGAATATACAATGGGGAAAGATAGTCTCTTCAATAAGTGGTGCTGGGAGAACTGGGCAACTACATGCAAGAGAATGAAATTAGAACACTTCCTGACACCATACAAAAAGATAAACTCAAAATGGATTAAAAATCTAAACATAAGACCAGAAAATATAAAGCTCTTAGAAGAAAACATAGGCAGAATGCTGTATGACATAAATCATAGCAAGACCCTTTATGACCCATATCTTAGAATAATGGAAATAAAAACAAAAATAAATAAATGGGACCTAATTAAACTTTAAAACTTCTACACAGCAAAGGAAACTATAAACAAGGTGAAAAGACAACTCTCAGTATGGGAGAAAATAATGGCAAAGGAAACAACTGACAAAGATTAATTTCCAAAATACACAAGCAGCTCATACAACTCAATACCAGAAAAACAAACAACTCAATCAAAAAGTGGGGCAAAGACTTAAACAGACATTTCTCCAAAGAAGACATATGGATGGGTAATAAACACATGAAGAGATGCTCAACATCACTCATTATTAGAGAAATGCATATATATCACCTCCCACCAGTCAGAATGGCCATAATTTAAAAATCCACAAACAACAAGTGCTGGAAAGGGTGTGGAGAAAAGGGAACCCTCTTGCACTGCTGGTGGGAACATAAATTGATACACCCACTATGGAAGACAGTATGGGGATTCCTTAAAAAACTAGGAATAAAACAACCATATGACCCACAATACCACTTCTAGGCATGTACCTGAAGAAATCAGAACTGAAAAAGACACATGTGCCACCAATGTTCATTGCAGCACTATTTACAATAGCTAGGACAAGGAAGCAACCTAGATGTCCATCAACAGATGAATGGATAAAGAAGCTGTAGTACATACTTACAATAGAATACTACTCAACCACAAAAAAGGAATACATTTGAGTCAGTTCTGATGAGGTGGATGAGCCTAGAGCCTGTTATACAGAGTGAAATAAGTCAGAAAGAGAAAAACAAGTATCGTATATTAACACATATATATGGAATCTAGAAAGATGGTACTGATGAACCTATTCTCAGAGCAACAGCGAAGATGCAGACATAGAGAACAGACTTATGGACAAGGGTTGGAGAAAAGAGAAAGAGGGTGAGATGAATGGAGAGGGTAGAATGGAATCATACACTAATATATATAAATAGATAGCCAATGGAAATTTGCTGTAAGACTCAGGGAACTCAAACTAGGGCTCTGTAATAACCTAGAGGGGGCGGAAAGGGCAGGAGGTGGGAGAGAGATTCAAGCGGGAGGGGACATATGTTCGTCTATGGTTAATTCATGTTGATGTATGACAGAAATCAAACCAATATTGTAAAGTAATCATCAATCAGTTCAAAATAAATAAATATATTAAAAAACGGTAGGGACTCCAGTCAATTAATGGAATGAAGAATGTGATGCCAGAGACACATTTTTCAATACCGAGAATAAAGTAGAAATAGAGAAACTTCTTGGAGAAGGCAATGGCACCCCACTCCAGTACTCTTGCCTGGAAAATCCCATGGACGGAGGAGCCTGGTGGGCTGCAGTCCATGGGGTCGCGAAGAGTCGGACACGACTGAGCTACTTCGCTTTTTTTCACTTTCATGCCTTGGAGAAGGAAATGGCAACCCACTCCAGTGTTCTTGCCTGGAGAATCCCAGGGACAGGAGAGCCTGCTGGGTTGCTGTGTATGGGGTCGCACAGAGTCGGACATGACTGAAGTGACTTAGCAGCAGCAGCTTAGCAGAGAAACTTCTTAACACTGCTAGACTTACACTTCAGCTATTTATTCAACTTGAAAAAATTCAGTCATCAGTGACATCACCTTGAATCCAACTGTAACAGTTAATTTATTAAAGTAAAAGTTTAGAAATCTAAAAATATTGATTCTTCTAATCCAAGAACAATATATCTTTCCATCTGTTCTTGTCATCTTCAATTTCTTTCATCAGTGTCTTATAGTTTTCAAAGGATACGACTTCTGCCTCCTGAGGTAGCTTTATTTCAAGGTATTTTATTCCTTTTGATGCAAGGATAATTGGGATTGTTTCCTTAATTTCTCTTTATAATATTGTGTTACTAGTATATAGAAATGCAAGAGATTTCTGCGTATTAATTTTGTAACCAGAAACTACTGAATTCAAGCTGAGATTTCGTATTTTTCTGGTAGTGTCTTTAGGATTTTCTGTGTATAGCATCGTGTCATCTGCAAACAGTGACAGTTTTACTTTTTTTTTTTTCAATTTGGATTTGTTTTACTCCTTTTTTTCTCTGATTGCTGTGGCTAGGGTTTTCAAAGTTATGTTGAATAAAAGTGGTGAAAGTGGGCGTCCTTGTCTTATTCCTGATCTTAGAGAAAATGCTTTCACCATTTCTCCATTTAAGTGGGTTTGTCATATATGGCCTTTATTATGTTATGCTCCCTCTATGCTCACTTTCTGAAGATTTTTTAAAATCATAAATGAATGTTGAATTTTATCAAAAACATTTTCTGCATCTACTGAGATGATGATCATATAGTTTTTATTCTTCAATTTGTTAATGTGGTATATCACATTGATTAATTTGCTGTTATTTTTGTGATATCTTTGTCTGGTTTTGGTATCAGGATGATGGTGGGCCCATAGAATGAGTTACTCTGCAACTTTTTGGAATAGTTACAGAAAAATAGGTATTAACTCTTTTCTAAATGTTAGAATTCACCTGTGAAGCCATCTGGTCCTGGATGTTTTGAAATTACTGATTCAACTTCAGTACTGGAAATTGATCTGTTTATATTTTCTATTTCTTCCTGGTTCAGTCTTGGGAGAGTATACCTTTCTAAGAAGTTGTCCATTTCTTCTAGGTTGCTCATTTTATTGGCATATAGCTGCTCATAGTAGTCCCTTATCATCCTTTTTATTTCTTTAGTGTTAGTTGTAACTTCTTTTCATTATCAAAGATTATTGATTTGGGCCCTCTCTCTTTTTTTCTTGATGAGTCTGGTTAAAGGTTTAAGAATTTCATCTTTTCAAAGAACAAGCTTTCAGTTTCATTGATCTTTTTGATTGCTTTCTTCATTTCTATTTCATTTAATTCTGCTCCGATCTTTATTATTTCTTTCCTTCTACTAACTTTGAGTTTTATTAGATTTTCTTTTTTATTTCCTCTTTGATTTCTTTGTGATCCATTGATTGTTTAGTAGAATGTTGTTTAGTCTCCACATGTGTGTGGTTTTTGCAGTTTTCTTTTCCTTGTAGTTGATTTCTAGTCTCATAGCATTGTGGTCAATAAAGATGCTTGATATGGTTTCAGGTTCCTTAAATTTCCTGAGGTTTGGTTTGTAGCCCAGCATGTGATCTACACTGGAGAATGTTCCATGTGCACTTGAAAAGAATGTGTATTCTACTACTTTCAGATGGAATTCTCTATAAATATCAATTAAGTCCATCTGGTCTAATGTACCATTTAAAGTCTGTTTCCGTATTGATTTTCTGTCTGGGTGATCTGTCCATTAATGTAAACGGAGTGTTAAATTCTCCCAGTATTATTGTGTTACTGTCCATTTCCCCTTTTATGTCTATTAACATTTACTTGTGTACTGAGGTGTACCTATGTTGGGCACATATACATTTACAATTTTTATATCTTTTTCTTGGATTGATCTTTTGTCATTATGTAGTGTCCTTCTTTATCTCTTGTAACAGTCTTTATTTTAAAGTCTATTCTGTCTTCTGTAAGTATTGCTACTCTAGCTTTCTTTTGATTCCCATTTGCACGGGATGCCTTTTTCCATCCCTTCATTTTCAGCCTGTGTGTATCTCTAGATCTAAAGTGAGTCTCTTGCAGGCAGCATATACACAGATCCTCTTTTTTCAGCCATTCAGCCAGTCCATGTCTTTCGGTTGGAGCATTAATCTATTTACATTTAAGGTAATTTTCAAAATGTATGTTTCTATTGCCATTTTATTAATTGTTTTGTAGATCTTTTTTCCCCCTTTCTTCTTTTGTTCTCTTCTCTTTAGTGTTATGTTTGGATTTCTTTTTTCTTTTATGTGTATATCTATTATAGATTTTTGGTTTACAGTTACCATGAAGTTTTTGTATAACAGTCTCTCTCTCTTTATATATATATATATATGCTGACCTCTTAATTTCAAATGTATTTTAGATACCCTACATTTGTACTCTCCTCCCCTCATGATTACTGTTTCTCATGTTATATTTTACATGTAATTATAAAATTTTACATCTAACTGTTTTATATATCCTTTAACTGTTTATTGTGAATACAAATTATTTTACTACTTTTGTCTTTTAGCTTAATGTGTGGATGATTTCCTACCTTTATTATATATTTGCCTTTACCAGTGAGCTTTTCCATTTTGTAATTTTCTTGTTTCTAGTAGTGACATTTTCTTTTCCACCTACAGAAATTCTTTTAGCATTTGTAGTAAAGGTGGTTTGGTGATGCTGAATTCTTTTAGCTTTTTTTTTTTTTTTTTCTTGTCTGTAAAGCTTTTGATATCTCCTTAAAATCTGAATAAGAACTGCACTGGGTAGAGAATTCTTGGTTGTATGTTTTTCTCTTTCACCACTTTAAATATATCTTTCCATTCCCTTCTGGCCTGCAGAGTTTCTGTTGAAAAATTAGGTGATGACCTTATGGGAGTTCTGTTGTATGCTATTTGTTACTTTTCTCTTGTTGCTTTTAATATTCTCTGTTTATCTCTAATTTTTTTCATTTTGATTGCAATGTGTCTTGCTGTATTCCCTTTTGGGTTAATCTAATATGAGACTCTCTGCACTTCCTGGACTTGGGTGACTATTTCCTTTGCCAGGTTAGGGAAATTTTAAGCTACGATATCTTCAAATATTTTCGCGGCTATTTCTTCTCTCTCTTCTCATTCTGGTCCCCCTACAAGATGAATATTAGTGTGTTTGATGTTGTCCCACAGGTCTCTTACATTGTCCTCGTTTCTTCTCTTTTTTTTTTCTGTTCAACAGCCATGATTTCCACTACTCTGTTTTCCAGCTCACTGGTTTATTCTTCTGCCTCATTGAGGGTACTATTGATTCTGCAGTATAGTTTTTATTTTAGTTATTATATTTTTCAATTCTGTTTATTCTTTATATTTGCTAATTCATTGTTAAAATTTTCTATTTTCCTCTCTCTGAGAATTCATTCTTCTGCTGAGTTCTTTGACCATCTTTATGATCATTACTCTGAGTTCTTTCTCAGGTAGATTGCCTATCTCCACATCTCTTAGTTCTTCTAGGGTTTTCTCTTTTTCCTTCATCTGAAATCTATTCTTCTGTTGCCTCATTTTGTCTAAATTACTATTTGTATTTTTATGTATCTGATAGGTTAGTTACATTTCTCGACCTTGGAGAAGTGACGTTTTGTAGGAGACATCCTATGTGCTCCAGCAGTGGAGTCCCCTCTGATCAGCCAAGAACCAGGGGCCAGTTGGTTTCAGGGCAGTGTCTGGCCTGAGTTTGTGGACTCAGTCTTAAGACTGCAAGGCTGACGTTTTCTTTCTTCTGGTGTCTGCCTCCTGCAGAGACTGGTCTAGAGACTTGTGCAGGGCTCCTGGCAACAGGGGGCCAGTGCCCGCCCCTTAGTGGGTGAAGCAGAGTCTTCTCCCTCTGGTGGGCAAGACCATGTCTAGGGGCATGTCTACAGGTGGCTGTAGACTCAGGGAATCTTTAGGCAGCCTGTCGGCTGATGGGCATGTCTACTTCCCTGCCCAGTTTGTTGTTTGGCATCCCAGGACTGAAGCCTACAGGCTGTGGGATGGAGCAGGTCTTGATGTCAAGATGTCAGCCTCCAGGAGGGTTCACACAGATGAATACTTTCTGATATATAAATCACCAGTGGCTACATCTCTAGGGTGAGCCACAGCAACCTCCTACTTCTCCAGGAAACCCTCCAAAACCAGTAGATACATCTGGCCCAGACTCCTATAAATTATTGCTTTTGCCCTTTGTCCTGCTACATGTGAGGTTTTGGTGTACATCCTATAAAAGTGGAGTCTCTATTTTCCCCAGTCCTGTGGAGCTCCTGCAATCAACTCCAATGGCCCTCAAAGCCAAATGTTACGGAGGCTTCTCCTCCAGATGCTTTACTCCTGACGTGGGTCTCAGAACTCTCACTCCTGTGGGTGAGCCTCTAATATATTTATCCTCCAGTTTGTGGGTCACCCACTTGCCTCACAAAGTATAAGATTTCATTATATTGTGAATCTGCCTCTCCTACCAGTCTTGTCGTGGTTCCTCCTTCATGTCTTTAGGTGGAAAAGGTCTTTCCTGGCACAATCTTTTTAAACAATATTGTTCTGCAGATTGTCTTGAGTTTGGCATGCTCTTGAGAGGTGATGAGTTGAGGGTCCTTTTACTCTGCCATCTTGGCTGTCTCTCCCAAGCTACAAACTTTTAAGCTGAGACCTAAATGATCATAACTGTTGATCAAGTGAAGAGCTAGCAAGAACATTCCAAGCACTAGAGAACGTATGTGAAAAGTGCCTGGAGCTAGACAGAGTTTGGGCAAGAGCAACAAACTCCAAGAAGCCAGTACTGTTGGAAAGTTGTAAAAATAAAAAGGAGAGTGCAGCAGCTCAACATGCAGTGAAGAGGAGAGCCAAGGACCAGCTTGTGTGTGCCACAGAGAAGGGCTGCCTCTTCAGTCATTCTAAGAGCTCCTGGCCCAATGCTGAAACGACCTGGTTCATGTTGGAAGACCCCAATGGCTGCTGCATGGAAAACAGACCTGGACAGGGTATGGGTGGGACAGGAGCAGAAGGGAGGGCTGTTGTAATGGTCTGAGCTGCAGGAATGGAGGCTCACGTGACTGGCAACCATGAAGACAAAGAGAAGTGGACAGACTTAAGGTGTATCTTGGAGGCAAATTGGAAAGGATTTGCTAGTGAAACAGGTGTGTAAAGGGCAAGGTAGGTTGAGGAGAGAGAAGGAGGAAATCAAGATTGACTCCCAGGCTTCTGCCTTGAGCAGAGGAAGAGGGTGGCAACTTTTACTGAGATGATGAAAACAAGGGGAGAAATGAGTTTCAAAATAAAAAAATCGTGACTTTGGTCTTCAGTGTGGGAAGTTCGAGATGCTCATGAGACATCCACGTGGAGACCCCCTGAAGGCAGTTGTCCATGCCGAAGTGGAGCTGGAGTTCTGTGGAAGCATCTGATGTGGAGATAGATACTTAGAAGTTATTGTTGCAGATGGGACTGAGTGGGAACAGCTTAGGGGTTCAGACACTAGTATGATGCCCTGCCCACAGCTGAGCTTGGCGCCTCTGCTGCCCTGCCAAACAGGCTCACAGAAATCCCCCTCTCACACCCAGTCACTGAAAAATTTTATAAGCTGTCTTTTCCAACAGGCTCTAAGCTTCTTAAAGGGATGTGAAAAAAGATTGATTTTGAAATCCGAAGTACAAGAAAAGCCTAGTGATAATGGGAAAGGTTCGATCTTACAACCCCAAAATGGTTCCCAGTTGCTGGCATGATTTCCAGCCCCGTCTGCCCACACAGGAGCTGCTACAGTGGCCAACCAGCAGAGGACAAGCCAGATCCGGCCAGGGGAAAATCTGATTATCTATCTAACAGCATTTGATAGCAGCATCCAAACATCCTCCCCCTCCTCCAAAAAAATCTCTTCACACCCCCAAGCCCTCAGAAGAGACTCTGTGTTACTATTGCAAGCTAGCTAGAAAGAAGCTTTGGCTGAAAGGATGTGCTGAAAGCCAGCAGAGAGAGATTGATGTGTAGAGCTGGGCTGCCCGAGGCATGTGTTCGCCATCTGTCAGGCGGAGGGAGCCCTGCCAGCCCTACATGGTAATTCAGTATTAAAAGAATATCTTTGAATTTGACTGACACCCTGGGCAGCCTCAGCCAAGATGGTTGGGCTCTGGGGTCCAGATGGGATGGAGGGGCTTTGCTGTCCTGAGGGAGATGCCTCCAGAGGGCTGGGCCACCCAGGGTATGCAGGCAGGCTCTCCAGGGCTGGGAGGAGAGTGTGGCTTGGCCCAGGCTGGGCAGGCCTAGGCTTGAGCTGGGACTTTTATATGTGGCTCAGCTTCAAAGACAAGGGTGGAACTGAGAGAAAATGTTCTTCACACATTACCCCTGCTCCAAATGATCCTTCAGGGAACAGTAATGTCAGAGTTTCAGGGTGCCTCCTGCAATAGAATAATCAACTTTAGACTTTTCCTGAAAATGTGTGTACATAGTTAAGTCCAGTAATTTCAGGCCTGAGACCAAGAATGAACAGAAAGCCCCTTTTTAGTGCCAGCTCCTGATGGCTCCATGGAGTATTCTGGTCCCCTTCCCCCACCCCACACAGAGTTCAGTTCAGTTCAGTCACTCAGTCATGCCCAACTCTTTGCGACCCTATGAACCAACTCTTTGTGACCCCATGAACCGACTCTTTGCAACCTCATGAACCACAGCACAAAGGCTCTCCTCCAAAAAGAGTTAGGTGTTCTCTTGGGTTTCCCTGATAGCTCAGTTGGTAAAGAATCTACCTGCAATGCAGGAGACCTGGGTTTGATCCCTGGGTTGGGAAGATTACCTGGAGAAGGGAACAGCTGCCCACTCCAGTATTCTGGCCTGGAAAATACCATGGACTCTATAGTCCATGGGGTAGCAAAGAGTCAGACACAACTGAGTGACTTTCACTCACTCCCTCCCGTAGAACACAGGAATGGTCGAGTGATCTGCTTTGGTCAATGACATGCAAGCAAAAATGAAGTATGGCAGCTCCAGGCAGAAGCATTCAAAGCCAAATGTGGTTGACTGGATCTTTCTCCCTCTGTCACACCAGTAAGCTCAAGACAGAAGAGTTCCTGAAGCCTGAATCCCAGAACACAGCTAACATGGAGCCGAGTGGCGGCCAACCCATAATAATATTATGATGTGGGTGAGAAAAAGTCTTTTTTTAACCACTGAGAGTTGGGGTCTGATTGTGCAGCAAAACCCAGTATATCCTGACTGATACACTCTCTAGCCCACCCCACCACCATTCCCTCATATACCTGAGAGGTATCAGAAGTTTCACTTGGCAGGAGCCAAAACTCCTTTGCAGCAACAAAATTTAGAGAGAAAATTGGAGGAGGAGATTTAAAGAAAGCCTGTCTCATATTGTTGTCCTAAGTCACGTCCAACTCTGTGACCCTGTGGACTGCAGCACGCCAGGCTCCCTTGTCCTTCACCATCTCCCAGAGTTTGCTCAAACTCCTGTCCATTGAGTTGGTGATGCCATCCAACCATTGTCCCCTTCTCCTCCTGCCCTCAATTGTTTCCAGCATCAGGGCCTTTTCCAGTGAGTTGGCTCTTTGTACCAGGTGGCCAAAGTATTGGAGCTTCAGCTTCAGCATCAGTCCTTCCAATGAATATTCAGAATTAATTTCCTTTAGGATGGACTGGTTTGTTTTCCTCGCAGTCCAAGGGACTCTCAAGAGTCTTCTCCAGCACCACAACTCAAAAGCATCAATTCATCAGCACTCAGCCTTCTTTATGGTTCAACTCTCACATTTACACATGACTCCTGGAAAAACCGTATCTTTGACTATATGGATCTTTGTCAGCAAAGTGATGTCTCTGCTTTTTAATATGCTTGTCTAGGTTTGTCATAGCTTTTTTTCAACACAACTTAGAAAAGCACCAGGCCTGAAACCACAAGAGGTTGTTTTTAAAGCATTACATTCGTGACAGAAATAACTAAAAGTAGGAGACCCAGACAAAAAGGTCTCAAGTCTCACCAATGATACTGTGGTGTGAAGGGTACAAGATGGCAATTCAGGCGAAAAGATGCAGATGGACAAAATGAACCTGTGGGTTATTTACGCATCCTGCTTTATACGTGTGTGGGCTCCTTTTTTTTTTTTTTAATCTGACTATAATACTTTCATCTTGGTGTGTGATCTAATCTTTCTGATCTAGTAAAAATCAAACTTTAACAGTAATGCTTATTTTGGTTAATGAAGAGAAAGAATTCTGCTCCTTTGAATCAATTCCAAGTTTATCAATGAGCCTTTCTGGTCTGAGGATTACCTGCACACCTCAGAGCCCCAGCTGAGAACACTGACTCGCTGGCAGACAGGATGCTTCCCATTTGGTTACCAGGACATTTCCAGTTCAGCTGCTAAAAACCCAAACATCTTTCTTGTGAGCTGTTCCCCTGAGATGCCCGAGTTGGCTCTCAGAACTGAACTTCACATTTTCCATTGTGCTGTCAGTTACCAAAAGGATGGGCTTACCCCCATCTAAAAGAGGCTCTGAAAAACCTGCATCTGATTTAGTGTTCAGCTCACAACTCTGCACTTCCAACAGGTTGCAGTCATATGAATTGGGGGCACTCGTGCTGTTTATACGAACACATATGGTTACATGTGTCAAATGGCAACACTCCCTCTGCCACAAGGACAGGGCTCTTCCAGTGGGTTTCAGATGTAAGCCAGTGTGTTTCAGGACACCTGGGATGTCTCCACCCTCAATGACAGCATTCAGCAGCAGAGGCAAGGACAGCCCCCATGAGTGGCAAGTGACTCTGGAGTGGGGAGATGTTTGCCTTGCCACAAAACTATCATCTGGCTGCACAATTTTTTAAATTTTGCCTTTCTTGTTTTTTTTCTTTTCCCTCCTTCCCAGTCCTGGCATCTGAGACCATTGTGTGCCTTCCCAGTCCCATCCTCACCCCAGACACAACCCCACACCCGCTCCAGCCCCCTCAACTTGGAACTGCCCTGCGGTCTTGTTATTTTACCCACGAATAAGCTTCAGTTTTATAGCAGAAAAAATTATGCACGTTACCAAAATCTAATGCTGTCTTCGAAATGAGTGAACAGGCAGTTAAAAAGACATATATCATAGAGAGGAAGTGTGCGCTACCGCCGCACTGAGAAACACCTTAGACTGAAGCACAGAGAAATGAAGGGATTGAGAAGGAAGGAACTCCTGAAATACTCAGGGCAAGTACCAGAAGAGAGATAGATAGGGTTTAAAAAGTTGAAGCCTCCCACAAGTTTTGCTGTATCCCACGTTGAGCTGCCACTGCTGAGGCCTCCTGTGTCTCAGGCCATAATTCTTTCCTCTGTATTCTTGGTGGTGAAAGCAGTGAGGCTTTGGGAGTTTAAAGCAAGAGTTATCATTTCTGCCCCTCCCCTGGGATCCCTACCCTCCCTCAGGACCCTCCATTGCTTTGCTGAGGGACAGAACCATGAATGGTGGCCAGCAGAAGGCACCCCCAAGATGGGACCTGGCTTGAGGCCTCACTTGGATTACATGCAACATGTAGCTTGTCTTGAGGTGATGCTAGGGAAACCTTTCCTTAAATCATCTAGACTTGTAAGTCTGACATTTAATCATGAAGAAGGGTCATTCTTTTGAGGCTTCTGCTTTTTTATTATGCTCTTAGGACCTCACCATGAAAACCTGTGATGAGTTGCAAGTTAAATCAAAGACCACCCCTTCCCCACCTCCACCCTAAGACATAGCATAAGGGCAGCAGTAGAGTCCAACAGTTAGGGCAGAAGATCCTAGAAACAGAAGGCCTAGCTGTGTGACCTTGGGCAAGTTACTTAATTTTCTCTCTCTTTTAAGGAAAATGAGCACAGAAGAACCAATCTCTTGGGCTTAGAATGACAGAAAAACAGCATAAGGCATGCCACATGCTCATCAGCAGTGCCTGGCCCATAGAGAGGGTTTGGTGAGCTCTGAGTTTTATCCTCAGATGAGCAGATGTAACTTACTAAGCCGGGGAAGGGAGCTTTCAACTCCCTTGTGGTCAGATGGGTTTACCAGCAACTAGCAGGGGCCTTCACCCTCAGAGGGCCTCATATATTATCTTTATTCCTGGAGCTAGAGGAAATTTCACAATAGAATATCACAGATTGAGTGTTTTTTTCATTCATTGTGCTGGGTGCCTAGTGGGTCTTTCAGTCTAGAGCAACTAATTTCATTTAATTTCAAATAATTTTAATTTACTTAGTATTGGTGGTTAACAGCTACCATGTTGGACAATGTGGCTTTAGAGATTCATCCATAAATTCTAACAAAATGTCTTTTTATTTTCTATTTCCTCTTTTTCAACTTCCATCTTTTCCTTCTTCATTGTTAACACCCTTGATCAATCCTCTTAAGTTTCTTACATTTAATGTTCTTTTTTTCCACCTCTTATTTTTTTTGTGCTTCCTTTTGGGACATTTATTTTATAGTTTAACTTATCTGACAATACTTTTGCTTTTTTGGTTAAGTTTCAGAAGTTCTTATTTCTTAAGTTCTCATCTGATTGCCTTTTCTATTATTTCTTGTAAAAAGAATCCTATACTTGTTATGATACATTGTATTACTTTTTTCTTAGATTCTTTTGGTGGGTTTTTTTTTCTTAAGTTTTCTTGTGTTCTCTGCATTTTCTCCCTCTTTCCTATATTCTTTTATTCTGCCTCTGTCATGTCAACAATATTCCTTAAATGTCTGAAGATCCAGGACTATTTCCTTATGTTTAAACTGAGGTGTTAAATTCTGACTGAAAGCTCACGGAGGGCCAGAGCATCTCAACTGGTGGAGCTCCCTTTGGGTCAGTGGGTGACACGTCCCCCTTCCTGTGGCAATCCTGCATGTCAGTGTTGAGAGCTCTTTTCTCTGAGGCCATTTGGTTTCCTAAGAGAAAGCTCCTTCCGTCCTTTGCCTGTGATTGGCCAGGGCCAGAGCCAGTAGCGTGTATCTGTTTTCTGATGTTCCGACAGCAAAGAAGGTTAAGAAATCTGGAGTTCCCACCTCTCCACAGGACAACTTTCACCACATCCTCCCATTTTCAACCTGCGTCTGCCCCTTCTTCTCTTCTCTGCTGTGCCTGGTGTCCTCTACCCCAGAGCTGATCTGACTCAATGTCTCTACAAATAAACCTTCACAGTTTATTGAAGTTTATTGAAGGTGAATGGGCACCTTCAATAAGAATTCTGTCAGCCCTTAGCTTTTGGCTTCACCTGCCATGGTACCTGATGTCTTTGAGATCTGACAGGTTCTGAGTGACAAGCAAACTCTTTTCTCACCTGTGTCCCTTCTGATGACAGTTAGGATGGACTTTATGTGTCCTGCTCTGCCTGTTACTACTTCTCCAGCAGGTCTCTGTCTTTCAAAGACTTCCCCAAATCTCTCTTCCACTCTTATGTTGGTGTTTGTCAGTTGTACTCTTGTATTTCCTTTTTTGTCACCTTGGTGAGTTTTTGGAGGGATAAGAGATAAAAACATATGACCCAATTCATCATGTCTAATGAGAAACCTTTGTTTTTTTAAAAAATCAAATTCAAGTTCTCTGAGCAGACTAAGGTCCCTCTAGTCAAGGCTATGCTTTTTCCTGTGGTCATGTATGGATGTGAGAGTTGGACTGTGAAGAAGGCTGAGTGCCGAAGAATTGATGCTTTTGGACTGTGGTGTTGGAGAAGACTCTTGAGAGTCCCTTGGACTGCAAGGAGATCCAACCAGTCCATTCTGAAGGAGATCAACCCTGGGATTTCTTTGGAAGGAATGACGCTAAAGCTGAAACTCCAGTATTTTGGCCACCTCATGCGAAGAGTTGACTCATTGGAAAAGACTCTGAAGCTGGGAGGGATTGGGGGCAGGAGAAGAAGGGGGCGACTGAGGATGAGATGGCTGGATGGCATCACTGACTCGATGGATGCGAGTCTGAGTGAACTCTGGGAGTTGGTGATGGACAGGGAGGCCTGGCGTGCTGCAATTCATGGGGTCGCAAAGAGTCGGACACAACTGAGCGACTAAACTGAACTGAACTGAGCAGATTTTATCCATCAACTGGCCCCACTTATACATCCACTCTTGTTTCCCACTATTTATTCATACAGACTTTTAACTCTAAGCAAATGCCACACCCATTCCCAACTTCATTCTTTTGGCCACACTGCTGTCTTAACTTGGTATCACATTCACATTTATTAAATTAATTTGACCTCAAATATCACTGTCCTCATGAAGCATTCACTTACTGATTCAGCTCCTAATAGCATTCATTCTCAAATTCTTCCAGCATCTACAGTTTGTACCATATTGTATTGCTCTTCATCCTGTTCGTGATGCCAGATGTCTTGCTGTTCACACTCTGCACAATGCTCCCTGAACCCAGGGTGGGCATGGCACTAGCTAAGAGGCCAGAAAAAAATGCAAGGGGCCACAGGAACTACAGACACACTGATTCTTTCCTGGCAACGGCATAATCTAACACAACACAGTCTCTCTCCTGGCCGGCACAGCAGCCAAAGCAGCAGGCACACTGTATTCTCTCCTCTCATGGCTGGCCCAGTGGACACAGCCATGGCGCAGCAGTAAAGCGTGGAGCCCCACAGGCATACCCCACAAAGTAACCCAAGCAAGCACCTCGTGACCAGGTGAGTACCTCATGACACGCATGCACAGCATTATAAATGATCTCAGCTGTTATACAAACATTTGCAAAACGTGGGACAAGAGAGCCTGAACACACCATCTTGGCTAATTTGCTCTCCCCCTACACATATATTCTAACACTATTTATTTCTTTATTTGGGCAGTTATTCTTTAACTTGTTTCTTAAAAGTTTTCAGGTCATTTATTAAGGGGAATAAAATATAATTAACTATTATTATATAACTAGGGCTTCCCTGGTGGCTCAGATGATAAAGAATCTGCCTGCAATGTGGGAGACCCAGGTTCAATTCCTGGATCGGGAAGATCCCCTGGAGAGGGGAATGGCTACCCACTCCAGTATTCTTGCCTGGAGAATCCCATGGACGGAGGAGTCTGGCGGGCTACAGTCCATGGGGTCGCAAAGAGTCGGACACGACTCAGTGACTAATACTCTTACAAATATTATAACTAACACACATTACACAAGTATAGGAAAGAAAAGGGAAAGGCCAGAGTAGAGATATAAAGAGGAACCAGAATAAAAACATGTACTATCAGATATTATGTTCTACACTCTTGACGGGCGGACCTTAAATTGGCTTGAGGTTTCTAGCAGGCGATATAAACAGGGAAACTATACCACTTATTCAAATATGAGCACCCATCATGACAGAATGCAGCTCAAGAAAGTTAGATTACCAGCCTCGGCTGACCACCAGCAGAATAATGACCCGTCATGTATTCATTTTTCATGAAGGAGACCCTGTGTCCTATAATGAATAGCACCTTCAACTATACCAACCAAGAAGACCCGATGGACTCTGTGAGACTACAATGAAAGCGCCATTCAGCTTTCATGGCTAACACAGCAGAAGAAAACGATCACCTTCTTTCATGAAAGAATATATGACACTCTTGTTGGAAACAACACTGGACCACCAGGAGACCATGTTAACTGAAGCACCAGCAGTCTCTCCTGGGCAGTGCTTGCTCTCCCCTGGTTTCCTCTGAATTTCAGTTTCCTTTCTTGTTAAATGGAGATACACATCCCTGCCCATCACACAGGACTAATATGAGAATCAACTCAGTCAATATCCAATACCATTAACATTTAAAATATCAAACAGATGCAATATACTATGGAGAAGGCAATGGCACCCCACTCCAGTACTCTTGCCTGGAAAATCCCATGGATGGAGGAGCCGGGTGGGCTGCAGTCCATGGGGTCGCTGAGGGTCGGACACGACTGAGCGACTTCACTTTCACTTTTCACTTTCATGCATTGGAGAAGGAAATGGCAACCCACTCCAGTGTTCTTGCCTGGAGAATCCCAGGGATGGGAGAGCCTGGTGGGCTGCCATCTATGGGGTCGCACAGAGTCGGACACGACTGAAGTGACTTAGCAGCAGCAGCAGCAATATACTCTTATCTTCTTGTCTATGATTTTTCCTGATGTCTAAATTACCATTGCAAGAAGCTGTACTATCAAAACCTCAGGTAGTTTCAAAATGCTGTACCCATGACACAGTACAAGGTCCTTACAGCACACTGGGCTGACCTCTCACTTAGCTCTGAATGCCCTGAACCTAGAACAGAGAGCCTAACCCAGAAGATGCTCAGTACAGGCAGACAGTCAACATGGCAACAGCAGAGGGCCGAGAGTGTTACAGTCCTTCCTCATACTCCATCTCGTTATATCTATGGCAACCCAGAGAGGTGTGCCTTATTCCTCTCAATTTACAAAAAATTAAATGAATCATTCAAAACTCAGTAAGCAGTAAGTGCACTTCCGAGTTCTAAATTTTTTTAAGATCTACCACAATCTAAAATATTTGTCTAGCCAGGGAGGATGGTGATAAACAGGATGGACAGGGGCATTCTAAATCTTCCATTTTCTATAACAGACCCGCTTGTGCACAAACACAGACACGCAAAACATAAAGGACCCGTCATCACTCAATGGCTCCAGGAATAACTGTGACAGGCACGAAACAGTAATAACAAAATAAAACCCTCTTTCTGGAATGAGCTAAGTTCTTTAAATTTGTTTAAAGCTAGATTGAGGGAAAGATGCTTTATGGAATCTAAAAACCTTGTAGTATAAATTCCTTTGTTTAGAATCTGTCTCCTGCCCCAGGAAAAGAACATTTTCTTTCTTGAGCTTTGCCTGAAATCCCTAGAGTGGAAGCCCCTTGGATCTCAAACAAACCACTTACAACATCTCAGGATTGGAGGTGGAAGGAAAAGAAAGCTGTTTTCCACAACTACCAGCCCTGACACATTGGTTGCCCCCAAGTACTGAGTTCTTAGGAATCACTCCACTCATAGGTCACCATGAAAAGCAGCAAGACGTGAGGATAGGTGGCAAAATCCATTTGGGCAACATGATTTTGCTTCATAGCCACTTCCCACACTGCTGATAGAGCGCAAGACCCAGGGGTAAAAGGTGAATAGCATGAAGACCTCCAGGCAGAGTTGCTTTGATTTCTGGTACTAAGCTGGCTAGTATTTAAACCATCCCTCCCCCTACTCCAGTATGCCTGCCTGGAAAAGCCCATGGACGGAGGAGCCTGGTGGGCTACAGTCCACGGGGTTGCAAAGAGTCGGACACGACTGGGCAACTTCACTTTCACTTTCCCACAAGCACACTGAAAGCATCCAAAAATGCTGATGATTGTTCTATCTTTTGAAAGCATCAAACAATTGATCATTATCAGGCCAAATCTAAATGAAACCAGAAACACAAAGAGAGCTGTGATTTGAAGCTCTTGGCCTCAGGGGCATTTGCTGAACCTGGCACACTTGAGCTCCAACTTTTACAGCTTCAGGAAGCACTGGCTAAGAAGATGACACCTAGAGACCACCCAACATGGGAAGTCTAGTATAAAAGTGTGACCCATGAGGCTGCCCCACTCCTCCCCCAGGGAACAACAAAGAAAAGTTGCCTCTGTGCTGAGCGGAGTAAGGGGGTGGGGTGGGGAGGGGAGCAGTACAATCATGGAGAAGTTGTACCAACAAGCCCACCCTCAGCAGTATTTGCAGCCAAATAGACAAAACATCAAGCTGTGAATTTAGTGGCTTCAGGTGGCAGAGAAAAGTACAGATCCTCTCTGAAGAAACTCCCTCATTCCAAACCTCAAAGAATTCTCACGAGTAATTTTCTTAGGGCAAGAAGTAACACAGTAAAGAAAAATAAAAATAAAAAAAGCAAGCACAGCAGGACAAAGGCATCATGAGTGAAAAGTAGCAAAAACAAAGTCAGGTTTCAAGCATTCATTTAGAACCTCCAAGGCCTGTTACAGAAGTACCTGATAGACCACATCTCACCACACCAAGACATTTTGCCCCCAAAAAGAAAAGACCGTTAAAACAGGGAACTGTCTCCAACAACCAGATTCACACTGGTCAACTGGTAGCTTGGTTCCCTGAAATTTAAAATGGCTGGAAAATTAAAGGTGTGCTTTGGGTGGTTCTTCTGACCCATCCTTTTTTCCCCTGCTGTTTTTCACTCTTACCTAAATCATGAGAGAAACTGCCGCATTCCTTATATTTCCAGCTGCCAGGGTCCTCTGCTGCTGCTAAGTCACTTCAGTCGTGTCCGACTCTGTGCGACCCCATAGACGGCAGCCCACCAGGCTCCTCCATCCCTGGGATTCTCCAGGCAAGAACACTGAAAAAGCTGCTCCTCAAATGATCAACCCACCTCCTAACTTTCAGGAACCTGCCAGAGAGCCTGCTCTTACTGCCCCAAGACCTGAAGGACTGCCCACACTCAGGATACCCTCAACATTAACCTGGCTGAAGTTCATCCCATGGAAACTAATGAGTTTTCTGGTAATCTGAACCAGTTTGGCTAATAGTGATCTAAAACCATTTTTATCTACCGCAAGATCTCGGCACTTTTTTCTGAATAACCATTCCTCTTCAGTAACACTGTCCAGGACCCCATGTGATCTGGCTTATAGTCCCTTCCTCTATCTTCTTGGCCCCGACAACCTTCACAAGCACTTGAGTCAACCACCCAGAGCACTGCCATCCCTCCACCTCTCAAAACCAAGGATGGCTCCCTGGTCTCGTCCAGCCACCCGCCTCAGCTCAGCGCCCTGTGCCTTGCTGCTGCTGAAGCGACCATGTACTCCATTATCCTGCTCCTTCAAATCTCTTCATCTTTCTTCATTTCCCTGCCTAGCCTGAGCTCCTGACCTGGCACTGCAGCAATTCTCTGCTGGGGGAGTCTGTGCTGGGTGTGCTAACCTCTCAGCTGAGACTGGAATACTAAAATCTAAGGCAGGAGGACTCCAGGCAGAACAGTAAGCAGGCACAAAGGCCCTGAGGTAGGGATAAGCTTAGCAGGTCCAAGAAACATCAAGAAGGCCAGTGCCCTGGACAGAAGCGAGTGAAGGAGGTGTGGCAGGAGAACAAGCTGTAATACGAAATAGATGCAAACATGTGGATACACAGCTTGGGGATGGGCACCAGCATGTGTTCAGCAAGCTTGTATTTCCTTTCTTTCTGTGTTCAGTGGTATCCAAGCACTTCCAAGTTTCTAGTAGGGAAAGCACATTCAAACGTGGCCAGATCATGCAGGGACAGAAGACTAAGACAAAGCTTTGGACTTCACCCCAGTCTCACGGAAAGCTGGTAGAGGGTTCTGAACAAGGAAATAGCTAGTCTGAACCATATTTTTAAAAAATCATTTTGGGAGAATTCCCTGGTGGTTAGGATTCCCAGCTTTTACTGCCGGGAGCCTGTGCTCAGCTCCTGGTCAGAAAACGAAGATCCTGCAAGCTGCATCAGTTCAGTTCAGCTCAGTCGCTCAGTCGTGTCCGACCCTTTGCGACCCCATGAATCGCAGCATGCCAGGCCTCCCTGTCCATCATCAACTCCCGGAGTTCACTCAGACTTGCGTTCATCGAGTCAGTGATGCCATCCAGCCATCTCATCCTCGGTCATTCCCTTCTTCTCCTGCCCCTAATCCCTCCCACCATCAAAGTCTTTTCCAATGAGTCAACTCTTCACATGAGGTGGCCAAAGTACTGGAGCTTCAGCTTTAGCATCATTCCTTTCAAAGAAATCCCAGGGTTGATCTTCAGAATGGACTGGTTGGAACTCCTTGCAGTCCAAGGGACTCTCAAGAGTCTTCTCCAACACCACAGTTCAAAAGCATCCGTTCTTCGGCATTCAGCCTTCTTCACAGTCCAACTCTCACATCCTTACATGACTACTGGAACAACCATAGCCTTGACTAGACGGACCTTAGTCGGCAAAATAATGTCTCTGCTTTTGAATATGCTGTCTAGGTTGGTCATAACTTTTCTTCCAAGGAGTAAGCGTCTTTTAATTTCATGGCTGCAATCACCATCTGCAGTGATTTTGGAGCCCCCAAAAATAAAGTCTGACACTTTTTCCACTGTTTCTCCATCTATTTCCCATGAAGTGATGGACCGGATGCCATGATCTTCGTTTTCTGAATGTTGAGCTTTAAGCCAACTTTTTCACGCTCCACTTTCACTTTCATCAAGAGGCTTTTTAGCTCCTCTTCACTTTCTGCCATAAGGGTGGTGTCATCTGCATGTCTGAGGTTATTGGTATTTCTCTCGGCAATCTTGATTCCAGCTTGTGTTTCTTCCAGCCCAGCGTTTCTCATGATGTACTCTGCATAGAAGTTAAATAAGCAGGGTGACAATATACAGCCTTGACGTACTCCTTTTCCTATTTGGAACCAGTCTGCTGTTCCATGTCCGGTTCTAACTGTTGCTTCCTGACCTGCATACAGATTTCTCAAGGGGCAGGTCAGGTGGTCTGGTATTCCCATCTCTTGAAGAATTTTCCACAGTTTATTGTGATCCACACAGTCAAAGGCTTTGGCATAGTCAATAAAGCAGAAATAGATGTTTTTCTGGAACTCTCTTGCTTTTTCCATGATCCAGCAGATGTTGGCAATTTGATCTCTGATTCCTCTGCCTTTTCTAAAACCAGCTTGAACATCAGGAAGTTCACGGTTCACGTATTGCTGAAGCCTGGCTTGGAGAATTTTGAGCATTACTTTACTAGCGTGTGAGATGAGTGCAATTGTGCGGTAGTTTGAGCATTCTTTGGCATTGCCTTTCTTTGGAATTGGAATGAAAACTGACCTTTTCCAGTCCTGTGGCCACTGCTGAGTTTTCCAAATTTGCTGGCATATTGAGTGCAGCACTTTCACAGCATCATCTTTCTGGATTTGAAATAGCTCAACTGGAATTCCATCACCTTCACTAGCTTTGTTTGTAGTGATGCTTTCTAAGGCCCACTTGGCTTCACATTCCAAGATGTCTGGCTCTGCATGGGATGGCCAAAAAACCTCTTTGGCTACTGTGTAAAGAAAGATTCATGGGAGTGAGACACATTAAGAAGCTACTGCAGGGACAGAGCCTCCGTCTAGAATAGTGGCCCTGGTGGCAGTTGCAATAGAGAGGAATGAGTGAATAGGGATATACTTTGGACACAGAGCTCAGTGGACTTGCTGATAAACAATGTATGTCTCGCTGTCCCAGTAATATTCCTAGGGTCTCCAGTTTCCCATTGACAGTGTCAGCATCTCTAGCCTGAGCTTTTACCCCAGAACATCAGAAGTCTCTCTGCCAGGTACCCACAGCAGGCAGAAAAGCGTAGGGAGCTAACGTACCCCTGCCACTCCCACTAAGACCCTAAGTCAAATACTCTTTTTTTCTCCCGTGTTTATTTATTTATTTGTTTTTGGCTGCACTCGGTCTTCATTGCTTCATGCAGGCTTTCTCTAGTTATGGAGAGCAGGAGTCACCCTCTAGTTGCAGTGGCTTCTTATTGCGGTGACTTCTCTTGTTGTCGAGCACAGGCCCTAGGGCACCCAGGCTTCAGCAGTTGCAGCATGTGGACTCAGCTGCCACGAGGCATGTGGAATCCTCCCAGACCAGAGACTGAACCACTGGATCACCAGGGAAGTCCATAAGCCAGTAACTGTTAAGTTTGACATGTCAATCCCCCAGCTCTCTTGT
This sequence comes from Capricornis sumatraensis, assembly GCF_032405125.1. Taxonomy (NCBI): domain Eukaryota; kingdom Metazoa; phylum Chordata; class Mammalia; order Artiodactyla; family Bovidae; genus Capricornis; species Capricornis sumatraensis. The sequence goes on from NC_091074.1 coordinate 92,012,663, forward strand.
GCCTTGAGCTGGCTGATTCTAAGATGTGTTTCCTACATTTCCCCATGAGACTGTGCCCATCTTCCACTGTGTTAGCTGGCTTTGTGCTCACCTGCTATTGGCCATCTTTCCCTGGCACAAGGTCAACCCCACGCCCTTCTGCAGTCCTCAAGTAATGAGGATCCAGGTTGCCTGAATGGCTGACCTCATTCTCCTCTCTTCTATCTGGACAGATGTGCCTGTCCTGGAGCAATCAAAATGCTTCACCTACTTAAAACATCTCCACCTCCCAACACCAGATCTGAAACAACCACATCTCTGTTTCAGGCAGTCTCCAAATGCCCCCAGAGGAATGAGACCAGGGTGCAGGGCCAGGGCGTATGAACTCATCAGCCACAGGAATCCACCACTTCTGGCTGGATTAGAGGACTGGCGGCTGTTGCTACTGCTAAGTCACTTCAGTCGTGTCCGACTATGTGTGAACCCATAGACGGCAGCCCACCAGGCTCCCCCGTCCCTGGGATTCTCCAGGCAAGAACACTGGAGTGGGTTGCCATTTCCTTCTCCAATGCATGAAAGTGAAAGTGAAGGGCCTCAGTCGTGTCCAACCCTCAGCGACCCCATGGACTGCAGCCTACCAGGCTCCTCTGTCGATGGGATGTTCCAGGCAAGAGTACTGGAGTGGGGTGCCATTGAGGATTGGCAGCAGAGACACAATGAAAGCAAGAAGAGTAATTACTCAACATGAAAACAGTATTGATCTTTAGAGGGCTGTGAGGGGTTTTTTTTCCCCCTTCACCTTGACTATACTTTTCAAATTATCTAAAACATACAATGTATATTAAAAATAGGATATTCCTAAGATATTGTGAATTCTGAAGGGGAAAACTATAACTTTACAATGGAGAAATCTTGCAGGCTTCTCCCATGGCAATGGTGCAGGCAGACATTTCTGCCTCTTGGGTAGAGAGCCCCATGAGGTCATGAGAGGATGTCAGGCAACCCAAATTCAGGGACTTCCTGCCAAACAACTGGCTTATATTCTTCCAAGATGTCTAGGTCATAAAAGACAAAGCAGATTGAAGAACTACTCCTGATTAGGGGAAACTAGAGAACCAAGAGCTAACCCAAGATGTGATCCAGAAAAAGACATCTCTGGGGCAATGGGGGAAGTATGAATAAGGTCTGTAGATGAACTATTGCTGTGTCAGTGTTAACTGCTGGATTTGATCTTTAGACTGGCTGTAATTTTAGGTAATACAGACTGAAGGCTTGAGAGGTAAAGGGGCACTGTATCTGCAATTCAGTCTCAAATGCTGTTACTGAGGCAATCTGGGTGAAGAGTATATCGGAATTCATTGTATAATTTTTCCACATTTTTATAAGCTCACATTTATTTCAAAATAATAAATTTAAAAATAAAAGTGTATTGAATTTTTTTAAAAAAATTAAAGAACTTTTCTGAAAGAAAATCTGTCCACATTCAGAGCCTGTGCTGTGAACCCATGGGATAGATTTTTGCTGTCAGCAAAGTTCCCAACAGCCGGGAAGAAGGGGGAACAAAGGCCCCGCCCTGCCCTCCCCAGCTGTCAGAGCGCCAGACACACACAAAGCTGCTTCTCAGGGGCTTTACTGAGAGATAAGTGCTGATAAGGCCTGCAGGTCATCTTCGTCAGCCACTGGCCCCCCAGCTAGCTGAGAGGAGGCCAGCCCTTCCAGAGCTCCTTCCGACATAAGCCAGAGCAGAGCGAATTTCTTTCAAGTCCAAAGCTGCAGCTGGCCTCCCCCCCGGGTATGAGCAGCCCCGCAGTGAGGTGCCTGCCAGAGTAGGGGTACTGCTGGCGCCCCTTCCCAGAGAGGCCAGGAGGTCACAGTCAGTGTCTCCTTCTAATTTACAGGAATGGCGTTCTGTTTGGATCTGTTTGGGAAACTGAGCAAAATCCCCACATCACGCTTAGTAAAAAGATAAGCTACAAGAACTACCCAGTGACCTAAACGTGTATCACTCTCATCCAGTCCAGTGCAGAATGGACCTGGGAGAACATTTCCTTTGCCCTCCTTTCGGCAACGCCTGCCGGCCTGGGTGGATGCGGCAGCTTGCTCAGCGGCTGCTGACCTCTGACGCTGCTTGTCATAGGACAAAGGACCAATCGCCTGGGGACCAAATCCTCCATAACAACCATGAATGGTTTTCCAGGCCAGCCTGACCACACGGCACTTGTCTCAGGGAAGTGTTACACTAAAGCACAGTCAAGTCTGTGCTTTGTAGCCCATTAATCAGAGGCTGGAACTGGACGTCTGGGTAGGACCCTGGACAGATAGACCCCAACTAGGTCAGTAAGAGCAAACAGAGGCTGTGCTCACAACAGATGCAAAACGCTGCTCCCCCCACTTTAATTGGTGGTGGTGGGGAGAGCTCATTATCCAGCCCACAGGTTTGGGTTTGTTTTCTTTTTAACTTCTGGAAGATGTACCAATGAATCAAACCCATTCCACCAGGTTGCAGTCATCCTGAGAAACAAGAATTGAAAGAATCCTGAGGCTGAAGAAGTCTCTAGTGCCAAAGAACTGCTTGTGAGAGGAAGCCATTGGGACGCTATCATGGAGGAACAGTGCCCTCGTGCGGCAGCTCTGGGCACGACCTGCGGGACCAGCATTCTCTCCCTTGCCCCTCACTCCTCGCCTCAGCCTCGTAAAGGTGTGGAAGTTAAACTGTGACCATAGCTTGCACTGATCACAATTAAGAATGGTGTACGGGCGATTGGTTAACCTGAAGCTGGGAAGAACACTCCAAATAGGGAGTTAAAGCTGTAGGCTTCAGGTCTGGCTCTAGAACTCTGGGCAAGGTGCTGAAATTCTCTGTTCTCTGCAAAGGGAGGAAAATAGTTTAAAGCTGTGTTGCTTGCATCACAGGCTTGTTATAAATATTACAGAAGATAATGTGTGTGATACAGGCTTTACCATTCCCTACAAACACATACATATGTACACACACAGCAAATAGTAACTGAGCGGTTTCAAAGGGATTCTCAACAAAACTCTGTCCTTTGAACATCCTCCAACACAGTCCAGCCCAGCTCTCAGGCTCACCCAGAATCTTTTGGTTGTAAGGAATAGAGCTCTCTCTGCCCGCCTCAGTGGGGCCAAGGACAGATTGGCACTGCAGCAGGGGCTGGTGGAATCCAAGGACAGAAGCGGTCCTTCGGCTGCAGTGCAGGTCTAGCCTCTATGGGGGGTCCGCTGTACTGGGGTCTGTGCCACATCTTGGTCTCTGCCAAGAGGCTAGCACCTACAAGCTGGCACTCTCCATCTCGCTCTCCAAAGACTAAATTAAGAGCCCCTGCAGTTGCTGAACTTCAACATCTTTGGAAAGAAGTTCAGGGTGGCACTCTGCTCTGGAAAAAACTGGCAGAACAGGTCTTCAAATAGTTAGATATTTTCAGGAGACAATTTTATGAGCCCAATTCTTGCATCTCCTCATACTTAGAAAAGTGCTAAAATCTGTCATGGTGACATCTGCTCGCCACAGTAAACTTCACCAGACTAGCAGAAACCTGCAAAATGTGTGTGTGTGTGTGTGTGTGTGTGTGTGTGTGTGTGTGTGTGCACGCGCGCGCTTGGGGACTTGCCTGGTGGTCTCCCTTGCTATGTAGGGGATGCAAGGTTGCTCGTCCCTGGTCAAAGCATTAGGCTACCACATGAGCCCATGTGCTCTGGAGCTATGCACAACAACAAAAGGTAGAACAAAGATCCAACATGCTGCAACTACCACCCAATGCAGCCAAAGAAATACTTCTTAAAAACATGTGCTTGATTGCATGTACTCCCCCTTCACCAAAATCACATGCACACTGACCTTCCTCTCTACCTCTTTGAAGCAGTTTCTCAGAGCTATCTGAGAGCAATCTGAAAGGCTATCTCCAGGATAGGACTCTGGATAGTGTCCTATCCAGTTCACATTCACATCACAAAATACTGTCACTAACCTCAGCCTCTCTGATTCCAATTCTCTTGATGGCGAAAGTAAAATGTGTTTAGCCTCACCTTTTAGAGTGGGGTCACTCACCAGCCTCCAGATGGACGACACCTAGTACTAGAGAAATGTTGTGACTTTGGATAAATAGGCTTGTGCGTCTCCACAGGGCCATGAGCCAAACGGTGGGTGATTTGGGCCAAATATTCAAGTAGATGGGGAGGGTGAAGGCTGCACCCCTTCCTTGGATGCTAAAGCTGTGAGCTTTCTTCTTTGATTTTCATTGAGTCCCAGGGGCTATGAAAGCACTCTGAGAGCAAAGCTTTGTAACTGTGGAAGACAAGGCTCCGCTGTACTTTGCGGAAGTTCTGTGAGCCTTGGGGAGACAGACACCTCCCTTGGAGCAGAAGCAGGAGGTCTGATGGGGGAGTGGGGTGAGCCTGCTTTCCAGTACCCCCTAGGTGAGCAGCATCTCTGAGATCTTAGCCAGGTGCTTTCTCAAAAGTGTCAGGGAGGTGAGAGGACAGACCCAGTTTCTCAGTCCCCCAGAACTAGACCTGAACGCTCAGCTCCTTGCAGTTTGCATGTATTAACCCTGGATAAAAGACTCCAATTCATCAGGAACTATTGATAACCTTGTTAAATCCCATTCTTTCTACATTTTGGCACATGTGCACACACACACGCGCACGCGCACACACACACACATACACGTAGAGATCAGCAAACTGTCTATGCCCAAACAGTGGCTGATCTTTACTTCCAAACTAGATGTGAAAGAAATACTGGAGTGGAGGCTGGCAGGGCCATGACTGAGAATGGGGACGCTTTACACTCTGCATCCTCGACGCCTGCCTTGCCTCACTCTGTTCCCAGCCCTGCTTTTCGACCTCCTTGACTGGTGGAAATCTCCAAATGTTCACAGCACTGGGTCCTCTTATCCAGATACTTGTCATAACTGCAATTCTACCTTCATTTCTAGGGTGATTTGGCTGTCTCCCCTGTTGGACCATCAGCTCCAGGACAGCTTTGGTGCCTTCTTACTGCCAGGTATATATTAGATACAATAAATACTTGTTGATTAAATGAAAAAAAGAAAAACTTAGCAAGATGACAAGACCTCTGGAGTAGGCCAGAGTCACCACACGGAATCCCCAGAAGGCAGAGCTCCATTCAGTGATTCTAATGCCCCCCAAATGAACGTTACTCAAAATGTCCTCACCATTTTTATAGAGCAATGCTGTGAGAACACAGTCTTGTGTATATAATAAAATTGAGTGTATATAATAAAATCTGCTCTTGAGAGGAAAAAAAAGCCAAATGCATAAGTGTCTAAAGTAAAAGACAAGAGGAAAGAGATGGCATTTGTTGGGTACCCGTAATAAGCCAGGTACTGGAGGCTTCACCTGCTGTATGCTTAATTGCTCAGTCATGTCCGACTCTTTGTGACTCCATGGACTGTAGCCCACCAGGCTCCTCTGTCCACTGGGATTTTCCCAGCAAGAATACTGGAGTGGGTTGCCTTCCCCTCCTCCAGGGGATCTTCCCAACCCAGGGATTGAACCCAAATGTCCCAAATTGCAGGCGGATTCTTGTACCAGCTCGGAGGCTTCACCTGGCTGCATTATTTCACAACAACCCAACCGCCACATCCTCTTATCTTCATTTTCCAGGCAGCTAAGTATGAGAAATTAAATAATATTTTAAATGTACATGTACCCACCTCTAAACCTTATATTCTTTCTGCAACATCAATATAAAAAAGGTGTCAAGTGATAAGAAGGTTCTGAGTGAGAAGAGAGATAGAATTTGAGATAGACTTTAAAGTTAGAATTTTAACTGGCATAAGAATGTCTGAGAAGAAAACATCGAGGTCTTAGAATAAATAGTTCACAGCTCGCGTGGGTGTGTTGTTTCATCATGTCTCAGCCTGAGGCACTTCACTTTGCCCAACCCTCTGCACCTCCTCCCAGATGATAAGTCCCTCGAAGAATTGCCTGGATCTGTAGTGGCCAAGGAACAGTCTCAGATGGTAGAGGGCCTGCTGCTACACAATCGCTGCAGGTGATAGTGAGTCACTTAAAAACTTGGATCCTGTAATAATGTGAAGTGGTTGGACCTTCACACATTGTTGGTGGGAATATAAGATGGTGTAGTCACTTTGGAAAACAGTTTGACAGTTTCTTCAAAAATTAAGCATATGCCTAGCATACAATCCAGCTCTTCCATGGCCGGAGTCCACCATCTGCAGTGATTTTTGAGCCCAAGAAAATAAAACCTGTCACTTTTTCCACTCTTCCCCATCTATTTGCCATGAAGTGATGGGTCTGGATGCCATGATCTTTGTTTTTGGAATAATAAGATTGACTTACAATGATATATTTTTTCACTTACCTGTTGATGGGCATTTGGATTGTTTCCAGTTTGGGATTCTTACAGATGTAGCTGTTATGAACATTTATGTTCGAGTCTCTGTATGGATATATTTTCACTTCTCTCGGGTTAAAGTCTAAAGAAGGATGAGCGCTGAAAAATTGATGCTTTTGCACTGTGGTGCTGGAGAAGACTCTTGAGAGTTCCATGGACTGCAAGGAGATCAAACCAGTCAATGTTAAAGGAAATCAGTGCTGAATATTCATTGAAAGGACTGATGCTGAAGTTCCAATACTTTGGCCACCTGATATGAAGAGCTGACTCATTGGAAAGGACTTTGATGTTGGAAAGACTGAGGGCATAGGAGAAGAGGGCAACAGAGGATGTGATGCTTTGTTGGTTCAGCCTTCTTTATGGTCTGACTCTCACATCTGTATATGATTACTGTCTAGATGATACATGATACTGTACTGTCTAGGTTTGTCATAGCTTTTCTTCCAAGGAGCAAGTGTCTTTTAATTTTATGGCTGCAATCACTATCTACAGTGATTTTGGAGCCCAAGAAAATAAAGTCTGTCACTGTTTCGAATGTTTCCTCGTCTATTTACCATGAAGTGATGGGATCAGAAAAAAGATTTACTGAGCATGGCCACACCCATCAGAACAAGAGCCAGTTTCCCCCTCAGTCAGTCTCTGCCATCAGGAAGTTTCCATAAGCCTCTTATCCGTCTCCATCAGAGGGCAGAAAGACTGAAAACCACAATCACAGAAAACTAACCAATCTGATCACATGGACCACAGCCTTGTCTAACTCAGTGAAACTATGAGCCATGCCATGTAGGGCCACCCAAGATGGACAGGTCATGGTGCAGAGTTCTGGCAAAACTTGGTCCACTGGAGAAGGGAATGGCAAACACCGTCAGTGTTCTTGCCTTGAGAACCCCATGAACAGTATGAAAAGGCAAAAAGATAGGATACTGAAAGATGAACTCCCCCAGGTCGGTAGGTGCCCAATATGCTACTAGAGATCAGTGGAGAAATAACTCCAGAGAGAATGAAGAGACAGAGCCAAAGCAAAAACAACACCCAGTTGTGGATGTGACTGGTGATGTAAGCAAGGTCCGATGCTGTAAAGAGCAATAGTGCATAGGAACCTGGAATGTTAAGTACATGAATCAAGGCAAATTGGAAGTGGTCAAACAGAAGGTAGAAAGAGTGAGCACCAACATTTTAGGAATCAGCTAACTAAAATGGACTGGAATGGGTGAATTTAACTCAGATGACCATTATACCTATGACTGTGGGCAAAAATCCCTTAGGAGAAATGGTGTAGCCACCATGGTCAACAGAAGAGTCCAAAATGCAGTTGGATGCAGTCTCAAAAAGGACAGAATGATCTCTGTTCGTTTCCAAGGCAAACCATTCAATATCACAGTAATCCAAGTCTATGACCCAACCAGTAATGCTGAAGAAGCTGAAGTTGAATGGTTCTATGAAGACCTACAAGATCTTCTAGAACTAACACCCCAAAAAGATGTCTTTTTCCATATAGGGGACTGGAATGCAAAAGTAGGAAGTCAAGAAATACCTGGAGTAACAGGCAAATTTGGCCTTGGAGTACAGAATGAAGCAGGGAAAAGGCTAATAGAGTTTTGCCTTTGCTAACAGAGTTTGGTCAGAGCAAACACTCTCTTCCAACAACACAAGAGACGACTGTACACATGGACATCACCAGATGGTCAATACCGAAATCAGACTGATTATATTCTTTGTAGCCAAAGATGGAAAGGCTTCATACAGTCAGCAAAAACAAGACTGGGAGTTGACTGTGGTCAGATCATGAACTCCTTATTGCCAAATTCAGGCTTAAATTGAAGAAAGTAGGGAAAACCTAGGCCATTTAGATATGACCTAAATCAAATCCCTTTACAGTGGAAGTGAGAAATAGATTCAGGGGATTAGATCTGATAGAATGCCTGAAGAACTATAGATGGAGGTTCATGACATTGTACAGGAGGCAGGGATCAAGACCATCCCCAAGAAAAAGAAATGCAAAAAGGCAAAATGGTTGTCTGAGAAGGCCTTACAAATAGCTGAGAAAAGAAGAGAAGTGAAAAGCAAAGTAGAAAAGGAAAGATATACCCATTTGAATGCAGAGTTCCAAAGAATAGCAATGAGAGATAAGAGAGACTTCCTAAGTGATCAGTGCAAAGAAAGAGGAAAACAATAGAATGGGAAAGACTAGAGATCTCTTCAAGAAAATTAGAGATACCAAGGGAACATTTCATGCAAAGATGGGCAAAATAGAGGACAGAAATTGTATAAACCTAAGACAAGCAGAAGATATTAAGAAGAGGTGGCAACAATACACACAATAACTATACAAAAAAGATCTTCACAACCCAGATAACCACGATGGTGTGATCACTCACCTAGAACCAGACATCCTGGAATCTGAAGTCAAGTGGGCCTTAGGAAGCATTACTACGAACAAAGCTAGTGGAGGTGATGGAATTCCAGTTGAGCTATTTAAAATCCTGAAAGATGATGCTGTGAAAGTGCTGCACTCAATATGCCAGCAAATTTGGAAAACAGCAGCGGCCACAAGACTGGAAAAGGTCAGTTTTCATTCCAATCCCAAAGAAAGGCAATGCCAAACAATTCTCAAACTACCACGATTGCCCTCATCTCACACGTTAGCAAAGTAATGCTCAAAATTCTCCAAGCCAGGCTTCAGCAGTACATGATTTGTGAACTTCCAGATGTTCAAGCTGGATTTAGAAAAGCCAGAGGAACCAGAGATCAAATTGCCAACATCTGTTGAATCACCAAAAAAGCAAGAGAGTTCCAGAAAAACATCTGCTTCTGCTTTATTGACTATGCCAAAGCCTTTGACTGTGTGGGCCACAACAAACTGTGGAAAATTCTTCAAGAGATGGGAATACCAGAGCACCTGACCTGCCTCTTGAGAAATCTGTATGCTGGTCAGGAAGCAACAGTTAGAACTGGACATGGAACAATAGACTGGTTCCAAATAGGGAAGGAGTATAAGTCACCCTGTATATTGTCACCCTGCTTATTTACTTTTGTGCAGAGTACATCATGAGAAACACTGGCTGGATGAAGCACAAGCTGGAATCAAGATTGCCAGGAGAAATATCAATAACCTCAGATATGCAGATGACACCACCCATATGACAGAAAGTGAAGAAGAACTAAAGAGCCTCTTTATCAAAGTGAAAGAGGAGAGTGAAAAAATTGGCTTAAAGCTCAACATTCAGAAAACGAAGATCATGGCATCTGGTCCCATCACTTCAGCAAACAGATGGGAAACAGCAAAAACAGTGACAGGCTTTATCTTTTTGGCTCCAAAATTACTGCAGATGGTAACTGCAGCCATGAAATTAAATGATGCTTGCTCCTTGGAAGAATAGTTATGACCAACCTAGATAGCATATTTAAAAGCAGAGACATTACTTTGCCAACAAAAGTCTGTCTAGTCAAGGCTATGGTTTTTCCAATGGTCATGTATGGATGTGAGAGTTGGACTATAAAGAAAGCTAAGCACCAAAGAATTGATGCTTTTGAACTGTGGTGTTGGAGAAGACTCTTGAGAGTCCCTTGGACTGCAAGGAGATCCAACCAGTCCATCTTAAGGGAAATCAGTCCTGAATATTCATTGGAAGGACTGATGCTGAAGCTGAAACTCTAATACTTTGGCCATCTGATGCAAAGAACTGACTCATTGGAAAAGACCCTGATGCTGGGAAAGATTGAAGGTGGGAGGAGAAGGGGATGACAGAGGATAAGATGGTTGGATAGCATCACCAACTCGATGGACAACAGTTTGAGCAGGCTCCAAGAGTTGGTGGACAGGGAGAGCTGGCATGCTGCAGTCCATGGGGTCACAGAGTCAGACATGATTGAGTGACTGAACTGAACTGAATTGATGGGATCAGATGCCATGATCTTAGTTTTTTTAACAGTGAGTTTTAAGCCATCTTTTTCACTCTCCTCTTTCACCTTCATCAAGAGTCTCTTTAGTTCCTCTTTATGCCATAAGGGTGATATCATTTGCATATCTAAGATTATTGATATTTCTCCCAACAATCTTTATTCCAGCTTGTGCTTCATCCAGCCCAGCATTTCGCCTGATGTACTCTGCATATAAGTTAAATAAGCAGGGCGACAACATACAGCCTTAACATATTCTTTTCCTGATCTGGAAGTAGTCTGTTGTTCCATGTCTGGTTCTGACTGTTGCTTCTTTAACTGCATACAGGTTTCTCAGGAGGCAGGTAAGGTGGTCTGGTATTCCCATCTCTTTAAGAATTTTCCACATTTGTTGTGATCCACACAGCCAAAGGCTTTAGCATAGTCAAAAAAAGCAAAAGTAGACGATTTTCTGGAATTCTCTTGTTTTCCTATGATCCAACAGATGTTAGAAAATTTGATCTCCAGTTCCTCTGCCTTTTCTAAATCCGACTTGAACATCTAGAAGTTCTCAGTTAATGTACTATTGAAGCCTAGCCGGGAGAATTTTTAGCATTTCTTTGCTAGCATGTGAGATGAGTGCACTTGTGTGGTAGCTTGAACATTTTTTGGCATTGCCCTTCTTAGGGATTGGAATGAAAACTGACTTTTTCCAGTCCTGTGGCCACTGCTGTTTTCCAAATTTGCTGGCATATTGAGTGCAGCACTTTCACAGCATCATTTTAGGATTTTAAATAGTTCAGCTGGAATTTTATCGCTTCCACCAGCTTTATTCATACTGATGCTTCCTAAAGCCCATTTGGCGTCACATTCCAGGATGTCTGGCTCTAGGTGAGTGATCACACCATCATGGTTATCTGGGTCAAGATCTTTTTTGTATAGTTATTCTGCGTATTGTTGCCACCTCTTCCTAATATCTTCTGCTTCTGTTAGGTCCATACCACTTTCGTCCTTTATTGTGCTCATCTTTGCATGAAATCTTCCCTTGGTATCTCTAAATTGGTATTTTCTTGAAAAGATATCTAGTCTTTCCCATTCTATTTTTTTCCTCTATATCTTTGCACTGATCACTTAGGAAGGCTTTCATATCTCTCCTTGCTATTATTTGGATACGTATTAATCAAACTAACAAAAACTAAACTAGTGAAAAAAATATTAAAATTGAAAAAGAAAAAGCAACAAGTAACATCCAAGAGAATCTCCATAGGGTTATCAGAAGATCTTTCAGAAGAATCTCTGTAAACCAGAAGGAAGTAGCAAGATATATTTAAAGTGATGAAAGGGAAAACCTACAACCAAGATTACCTAGCAAGTATCTCATTCACATTTGATGGAGAAATCAAAAGTTTTACAGACAAGCAACAGTTAAAAGAATTCAGCACTACCAAATCAGCTTTACAACAAATGCTAAAGGAACTTCTCTAGGCAGGAAACACAAAAGAAGGAAATGACTTACAAAAACAAGTCCAAAACAATTAAGAAAATGGTAATATACTGAGCACCTCAAGAACTGATGCTTTTGAATTGTGGTGCTGGAGAAGACTCTTGAGAGTCCCTTGGACTGCAAGGTGATCAAACCAGTTAACCCTAAAGGAATTCAGCCCTGAATATTCATTGGAAGAACTAATGCTGAAGTTGAAGCTCCAATAATTGGCCACCTAATGTAAAGAGATGACTCATTGGAAAAGACCCTGATGCTGGGAAAGATTGAAGGCAAAAGGAGAAGGGCGAGGCAGAGGATGAGATGGTTAGACAGCATCACTGACTCAATGGACATGAATCTGAGCAAACTCTGGGAAACAGTGAAAGACAGGGGAGCCTGGCATACTGGAGTCCACAGGGTAGTAAAGTGCCAAATGACTTAGCGACTAAACACAACAAATAGGACATCCATCCAAAAGCTGCAGAATACATTTTTAACACTTTTTTCTAAAGTTCATATGGAACAATTCTCCAAGATAGATAAAATCTTGAGTCATAAAAGAAGCCTCGATAAACTTAAGAAAATTGAAATCATACCAACCTTTTTTCAAACCACAACACTATAAGATTAGATATCAATTACAAGGGGAAAAACTGTAAAAAAAAAAAAAAAAAAAAAAAACACAAATGCTGTTGCTGTTAAGTCACTTCAGTCGTGTCCGACTCTGTGCGACCCCAGAGATGGCAGGCTCCCCCGTCCGTGGGATTCTCCAGGCAAGGACACTGGAGTGGGTTGCCATTTCCTTCTCCAGTGCATGAAAGTGAAAAGTGAAAGTGAAGTTGCTCAGTCCTGTCCTACTTAGCAACCCCATGGACTGCAGCCTACCAGGCTTCTCCATCCATGGGATTTTCCAGGCAAGAGTACTGGAGTGGGGTGCCATTGCCTTCTCCGAAAAAACACACAGAGATGGAGGCAAAACAATATGCTATTAAATAACCAAGAGATCATTGAGGAAATCAAAGAAGAAATAAAAAATACCTAGAAACAAAGACAATGAAAACACAGTGACCCCAAACCTATGCAACGCAGCAGAAGCAGTTCTTAGAGGGTAGTTTATAGCAATACAGTCCCACCTTAACAAACAAGAATGTCTCAAATAAAAAACCTAACCGTAAACCTAGAACAATTAGAGAAAGAATAACAACAACAAATCAAAGTTAGTAGAAAGAAATCATAAAGATCAGAGCAGAAAAAAATGACAAAGGAATGAAGAAAACAATAACAAAGGTCAATAAAACTGGCTGATTCTTCTAGAAGAAAAACAAAGTTGATAAACCATTAGCCAGATCCATCAAGAAAAAAAAGGAGAGTGGAATCAAATCAGTAAAATTAGAAATGAAAGAGGAGAAGTTACAATTCATACTGCAGAAATACATAGAATCATAAGAAACCACTACAAACTATATGCCAATAAAATGAACAAACTGGAAGAAATGGACAAATTCTTAGAACAGTATAACTTTCCTAGACTGAATCAGGAAGAAATAGAAGATATGAAGAGACAAATCACAAGCACTGAATTTGAACTGTGATTAAAAATCTTCCAACAAATGAAAACTCAAGGCCAGATGGCTTCACTGGTGAATTCTGTTAAACATTTAGAGAAGAGCTAACACCTATCCTTCTCAAGCTCTTCCCAAAAATTGCAGAGGGAGGAACACTTGCAAACTCATTTGCCAAGGGCACCATCACTCTGTTACTAAACAGACAAAGATATCACACACAAAAATGACAGGCCAAATCACTGGTAAATATAGATGCAAAAATCCTGAACAAAATATAAGAAACAGAATTAAAAGGATAGTATGCCATGATCAAGTGGGGTTTATCTCAGGGATGCAAGGTTTCTTCAGTATACACAAATCAATCAGTGTGATATGTGCCATACTAACAAATATCTATATTACCAATGGCAAATTACCAACTGCATTTTTCACAGAACAAGCACAAAAAATTTCACAGTCTGTATGGAAAAAGAAAAGACCCCAACTAGCGAAAGCAATCTCGAGAAAGAAAAACAGCTCTAAGTATCAACATTTCTGACTTCGAGCTATACTACAAAGCTACAGTGATCAAGAGAGTATGGTACTGACACAAAAACAGAAATATAGATATGGTATATTGTTATATACATAGTACTGACACAAAAACTAGAGAAGGCGATGGCACCCCATTCCAGTACTCTTGCCTGGGAAATCCCATGGACGGAGGAGCCTGGTGGGCTGCAGTCCATGGGGTCACTGAGGGTCGGACATGACTGAGTGACTTCACTTTCACTTTTCACTTTCATGCACTGGAGAAGGAAATGGCAACCCACTCCAGTGTTCTTGGCTGGAGAATCCCAGGGATGGGGGAGCCTGGTGGGCTGCTGTCTCTGGGGTCGCACAGAGTCGGACACGACAGAAGCGACTTAGCAGCAGCAGCAGACACAAAAACAGAAATATCATATTTTAGTATAATAGTGTCATAGTAACAAATAGAAGGACAAATACCATATGATCATCTCAACAGATATATTTAATAGAAAAAGCTTTTGACAAAATTTAACACCCACTTATGAAAAAAAATCTCTCCAATAAGTGGGCATAGAGGGAACATGCTGCTGCTGCTAAGTCGCTTCAGTCATGTCTGACTCTGTGTGACCCCACAGATGGCAGCCCACTAGGCTCTGCCATCCCTGAGATTCTCCAGGCAAGAACACTGGAGTGGGTTGCCATTTCCTTCTCCAATGCATGAAAGTGAAAGGTGAAAGTGAAGTCACTCAGTCATGTCCAACTCTTAGTGACCCCATGGACTGCAGCCTACCAGGCTCCTCTGTCCATGGGATTATCCAGGCAAGAGTACTAGAGTGGGTTGCCATTGCCTTCAACTCAACATAATAAAGACCATATATAGCAAACCCACAGTAAACATTATTCTCAATGGTGAAAAACTGAATTTCCTCTAAAATCAGGAACAATAAAAAATTGCCCACTCTCACCACTATTGTTCAGCATAGTTCTGGGAATCCTAACCATAGCAATCAGAGAAGAAAATGAAATGAAAGAATCTGAAGAGGAAAAGAAGTAAAATTGTCACTGTTTGTAGATGACATGATACTATACATAGAAAACCCTAAAGATACCACCAGAAAACTAGTTGAGCTAATCAATGAATTAGTAAATTTGCAGGATACAAATTAATACACAGAAATCTCTTGCATTCCTATATACTAACAATGAAATATCAGAAAGCGAAATCAAGAAAACAATTGCATTTACCACTGCAACAAAAAGAATAAAATACCTAGGAATAAACCTACTTAAGGAGACAGAAGTCCTGTATGCAGAAAACTATAAGACACTGATAAAAGAAATCAATGATGACACAAACAGATTGAAAGATATATTGTATTCTTGAATTGGGAGAATCCATACTGTGAAAGTGACTATACTAACTCAAAGCAGTCTACAGATTGAATGCAATCCCTATCAAATACCAACGACATTTTTCACAGAACTAGCACAAAAAAATTCACAATCTGAATGGAAAAAGAAAAGACCCCGAGTAGCCAAAGCAATCTTGAGAAAGAAAAACAGCTCCAACTATCAACATTTCTGACTTCAAACTATACTACAAAGCTATAGTAATCAAGACAGTATGATACTGACACAAAAACAAACATACAGATCAATGCAACAGGATAGAAAGCCCAGAAATAAACCCATGTAACTATGGTCACCTCATCTTTGATGAAAGAGGCAAGGATATACAATGGAGAAAAGACAGCCTCTGCAATTATTGGTTCTGGGAAAACTAGACAGTTACATGTAAAAGAATGCAATTAGAACACTTTCTAACACCATACACACAAATAAATTCAAAGTGGGTTAAAGACCTGAATGTAAGGCCAAATACTACAAAATGTTAAGAGGAAAACATGGGCAGAACACACTTTGACATAAATTGCAGCAAGATCCTTTTCAACCCACCTTCTAGAGAAATGAAAATAAAAACAAAAATAAACAAATGGGACCTAATTAAACTTAGAAGCTTTTGCACAGCAAAGGAAACCACAAACAAAATGAAAAGACAACCCTCAGAATGGAAGAAAATATTTGCAAATGAAGCAAGTGACAAAGGATTAATCTCCAAAATATACAAGCAGCTCATGCAGTTCAATATTAAAGAAACAACCCAATCAAAAAATGGGGAAAGACCTTAATAAAATATTTTTCCAAAAAAGACACATACAAACGGCTAACACATGAAAGGATGCTCAACATCTCTCATTATTACAGAAATACATATCAAGACTACAATGAGACATCACCTCACATTAGTCCGAATGGCCATCTTCAAAAAATCTACAAACAATGAATGCTGGTGAGGATGTGGAGAAAAGGGAACTCTCTTGCACTGTTGGTGGGAACATAAATGGATACAGACACTATGGAGAACAATATGGAAGTTCCTTAAAATACTAACAGTAGAATTACCATATGCTAACCTCCTGGGCATATGCTCACCTCCTGGGCATATGCTCTGAGAAAACCATAATTCAAAAAGACACATTTACCCCAGTGTTCACTGCATCACTATTTACAGTAGCCAGGACATGGAAGCAACCTAGATATCCATCAACAGATGAATGGATAAAGAAGATATGGTACTTATGCAATGGACCATTAATCAGACATGAAAAGGAACATAATTAGGTTATTTGTAGGGATGCAGATGAACCTAGAATCTGTTATACAAAGTGAAATAAGTCAAAATGAGAAAAGCAAACATTGTATAGTAATGCACATATATATACATGGAATCTAGAAAAAACGGTGTAGCTGAACCTATTTGCAGGGCAGGAATAGGGACATAGACATAGAGAATGAACTTGTGATTACAGGGGAAGGGGTGAGTGGTACGAATTGAGAGAGTAGTATTGACATGTATATACTTCCATGTATAAAATAGATAACTAGTTGGAAGCTGATGTATATCTCAGGGAGCTCAGCTTGGTGCTCTGTGATGACCTATAGGGGTAGGATGGGAGGTGGGTGGGAGGGGGATTCAAGAGGGAGGGGATATATGTATACATATAGCTAATTCATTTTGTCATACAGCAGAAACAAACTCACATTGTAAAGCAATTATACTCCTATGAAGAAAAATTCCGTGGGATGCATTTTAAAAAAATAATGGGCAAAATTATGATGAGAAGTAACAGGTTATTTTCATAGTCTCAAAGTATTTTTCTACAAGATAATTATTAACTACAATGAGAAAAATAGTGTCTTTATTGTTACCATCTTAACCACTGTTCAAACTTAACATCACCTATCATGAGATTTTATGAGTATTCTGAATGCTGTCCCGAAAGCAAATATTTCTGTAATTATGGATATTTAGTTGCTAAGTCATGTCCAAGTCTGCAACCCCATGGACTGCAGCACACCAGGCTTCCCTGTCCTTCACCGTCTCCCAGGAGTTTGCTAAAATTCATGCCCATTGAGTTGGTGACGTGATCCAACCATCTCATCCTCTGATGCCCTCTTCTCCTTTTGTCTTCAATCTTTCCCAGCATCTGTACATGACTACTGGAAAAACCATAGCTTTGACTATACAGACCCCAGTTGGCAAAGTGATATCTTTGCTTTTTAACATGCTGTCTAGGTTTGTCATAGCTTTTCTTCCAAGGAGTAAGTGTCTTTTAATTTCAGGGCTGCAGTCATTTTGGAACCCAAGAAAAGAAAATCTGTCACTGCTTCCACTTTTTACCCTTCTATTTGCCATGAAGTGATGGGACCAGATGCCATGATCTTCGTTCTTTGAATGTTGACTTTTAAGCCAGCTTTTTCATTTTCCTCTTTCACCCTCCTCAAGAGGCTCTCATCACTTTCTGCCATCAGAGTGATATCATCTGCATATCAGAGGTTGTTAATATTTCTCCCAGCATCCTTGATTCCAGCTTGTGATTCATCCAGCCTGGCATTTCACATGATGTACTCTTTATGTAAGTTAAATAAATAGGATGAAAATATACAGCCTTGTTGTACTCCTTTCCCAATTTTGAACCAGTCAGTTGTCGCACATCCAGTTATAACTGTTCCTTCTTGACCTGCATACTGGTTTCTCAGGAGATAGGCAAGGTGGTCTGATATCCACATCTCTTTAAGAGCTTTCCACAGTTTGCTGTGATCCACACAATCAAACACTTTAGTGTAGTCAAAGAAGCAGAAGTAGATGCTTTTTTCTGAAGTTCCCTTGCTTTCTCTATGATCCAACAAATGATGGTGATTCGACCTCTGGTCCTCTGCCTTTTCTAAACCCAGCTTGGACATCTGGAAGTTCTCAGTTCACATACTGCTGAACCCTAGCTGGAATGGTTTTGAGCATAACCTTACTAGGATGAGAAATGTGCACAGTCGTCTGGTAGTTTGAACATTCTTTGGCACTTCCTCTCTTTGAGATTGGAATGAAAAGTGACCTTTACAGTCCAAGGTCTGCTGCTGACTTTTCCAAATTAGCTGATATATTTAGTGCAGCATTTTAACATAGCAAGGAGAGATAAGAAGGCCTTCTTCAATGGACAATGCAAAGAAGTAGAGGAAAACGGTAGAATGGGGAAGACTAGAGATCTTGTCAAGAAAACTGGAGATATCAAGGGAACATTTCATGCAAGAATCAGCATGATAAAGGACAGAAACAGTAAGGACCTAACAGAAGCAGAAGAGATTAAGAAAAAGTGGCAAGAATACACAGAAGAACTATCTAAAAATGTCTTAATGACCAGGATAACAAAGATGGTGTGGCCACTCATCTAGAGCCAGACATCCTGGAGTTTGAAGTCAAGTGGGCCTTAGGAAGCATTACGACAATCAAAGCTAGTGGAGATGATGGAATTCCAGTTGAGCTTTTTAAAATTCCAGTAGATGGTGAACCACTAGGGCAGCCCACAAAAAGGATGGTCAAAAGGGTCCATAAAAATATATTCACTATCAGCTACTTGTAAAAAACAGAATAACTCTTAACTAGGTCAAAAACAGTGCATTTTCTACAAATTCACTGGAACACTCTCTTTTGAAACCCTAAGTTGCCAAGCAAGATCTCTGTGCTGTGAGGAGGCTCAAGCCACATGGATAGGCTTCGACTGACAGCCCTAGCTACGGTCCCAGCCAATAGCTCACAGCAATTGTCAGATACTCTCACTTTCATCCATCAAACCTTTCAGGTGAAGATGAGGCTTCATGCGTTTGAAGCAGATACAAGTCTTTCCCACTATTTTGTTATTGTTCAGCCACCAAGTCATGTCCAGCTCTTTGTGACCCAATGGACTGCAGCATGCTAGGCCTCCCTGTCCCCCCACACCGTCTCCCAGGGTTTGCCAAAGTTCATGTCCATTGCATTGATGATGCCATCCAACCATGTCATCCTTTGTCTTTCCCACTATGTCCTATATGAATTCAAAGCCTGCAAAAGCCACAAGCATAATAGAATAATTTCTTTAAGCTGTTAAATTTGGGTGTATTCAATACTGAACAACAGTAACCAGAACAAACAGGTACTCTTAGTTCTCTCTGAAAAACATTGACTACAAATCAGGGACTATGCTAACTAAACATTTATTACCAAGTATAATGCTCCTCTCTGTTATCTACCCTTTCATTTCTTCCTACCAAAAGAATTTAGTGCTTATGAAGAGAATTGTGTTATTCCTGTTTTTGCCTGTTGCATTTATCATTATAATTATTCAATGAATTAAAAATTATTTAAACCAACAAAATCTTGTTATGAAAAGAAAGATGATTATTATTAATATTATAAAAACTAGAGTTAGTGCTTTGAGAAGACTCAGTAATGGGAAATCAATAAAAAATTATCACAGTAGAATTAGACATGGACAAAATAACTGTGAAATATTGTTGGGGGGATTTTGAAACTTCAAAATGATTCTGCATTCAGATTGCTTCAAATGTCAAGTTCTCATTCCCCTTTAAAGAAATAAAATCTATATGCTGTAACTGATGCATTATATGAGTGCGATTTATGTAAGAAAGACAAGTTGCAATTCTAATCAGTGGGACCATATTTAAAACAAAGACTTGGCCCTATGTCAAAAGATTGCCGAAGAAATACACTTTTACAAGTGTACTGGAAGACCAAACATCCATCAGGAGAAGAGTGGATAAACAAAATGTGATATGTTCCTATATGAAATAATATCCAAATTGAAAAGGAGTGATTGAAAAAGCATAGGTGAAACTCACAGACATGATACTGAGTAGTCAGCCACAAAAGAACCAAGACTATATGATTCATTTATATAAAATTCTAGCACAGGCAAAACTAATCTATACTGATGAAATTCAGAAAATTTTCTGGGGTAATGAAAATGTTTAATAGCTTGATAAGATCGTGGATCACACCTGTCATTTTTAAAATTGTATAGTTAGGATTTGTATGTTTTAATGTATGTAAATTTAACCTAAAGAAAATGGAATTTAAAAATTCAAGTGGAGGATTAGAAGAAGATGAAGTTATAGATGAAGCAAGAAGAGCGAAATGTTGATCATTGTTGAAAAGTATAACGAGGGTGGCTTAAACTACTGTGATTGCTTTGTTCGTGTTTGAAATTTTCCATAATAATTTTTTAAGTTAAAATGTTTAACATATGTGTTATCCTTCTTGATTCCTGGGTTTAACCAATGTTTCTGATGAGCTTCCCAACTCACTGCCCAACTTGGCGGCCTCTGTCAGATTCTTGTGAGCTCTCTTCAAAGGGTGAGTCGCAGCTCTGGCATAAGGTTGGCACATGGGAGCTTATAAGATCACAGCTAGAACGGGGGGCCTACTGCTCTCTGACACATATTCTAACACTAAAAAATATCTGCCTTGTTTTATTGATTCATGTCTTGGTATCTCACTAAAACTTTAAATGAAATGTGTGTGATATAATAGAAATAACATGAATTTTGTTATCAGAGAAAGCTAGGGTCAAATCTCAGGTCTGGCATTTATACGTGTCCCTGAGTTTCCATGTCCTTATCTCTAAAAGGAGAGCAAATGCTATGCACAGACTGCTGTTCTCTCCCCATTTCTGTTATCCTTTTTTTCACGTAATAGAAGTCTTGAGATTTGCACGTGTTGTCTCAGAATGTCATTCTCTTGCAGCTAGTTTCTACCCATGGGAAATAAAAGAATATAGCTTTTACTATGTAATAGGAATACAACTTGTTATATAATAGGAATGTTTCTTAAAATAAAACTGGCATACACTCTTTGTTCCGTTTTTGTCATCCCTTTCTTCCTTTTGCTACCAAAATGTAGATGGCATTTAAATGTGTGATTCAGCCACCAACCTGGACACCTTAGGAACAGAGCAGTAATAAGCTGGCAGGAACCTGGGTACATTGAGATAGACACTGTGGGGAAATTAACAAGATGGAGCCAGTTCGGCTCTCTGGCCCCACGCTCTCATGCCCTCTTACCCCATGTTCTGTAAACAATGACTTTGCGTGGCTATGGAACAGCTGAGCTCACTTACAGCACTGCACATGCACATAGTGAGGTGCCCTGTGCGTTACGCCTGCATGAGCTCCACCACGAGCACCCTGGCTGCTGCTGCATTGGAGCGACACTGGAGTGACACCATGGTTATGTTGTGTGAGGTTATGTTGTGGCGGATACTACAGCTGCTGCGTCAGCCAGGAAAGAGGCTCTGTTATGGCTCCATGCCAGCCAGGTAGGAATAAACATATCTGCAGGGACGGCGGAGCCTGGTGGGCTGCCGTCTATGGGGTCGCACAGAGTCGGACACGACTGAAGCGACGCAGCAGCAGCAGCAGCAGCAGCAGCAGCAGCAGCAGCAGCAGCAGCTCCTATGACTCCTCCCGTCTTCTTCCAGCCTCTTAGCTCGAGTCTTGCCTAACCTGGATTCAGTAAACAGTGCAGACAGTGTGAACAGCAAGACAGTTGGCTTGGCTTCTATTCATAAGAAATGCCAGTGTTATCCTCCTTCCCTGAGTTCAGATAACCAAAAATATCTCCAAACATTGAAAAATGTCCCCCGGGAGAGAAAAATCACACCATGATCGAGGACTACTGCTAAAGATGGAGGTATAAATTTATGCAACTTTTCTGGAAACAATTGGTAATAAGCATTGTTGTTGTTGTTTGTGTTGTTGTTGTTGTTTCTAATGTTTAGACCTTTCCCCGGAGAAGGCGATGGCACCCCACTCCAGTACTCTCGCCTGGAAAATCCCATGGACAGAGGAGCATGGTGGGCTGCAGTCCATGGGGTCGCGAAGAGTCGGACACGACTGAGCGACTTCCCTTTCACTTTTCACTTTCACACATTGGAGAAGGGAATGGCAACCCACTCCAGTGTTCTTGCCTGGAGAATCCCAGGGATGGGGGAGCCTGCTGGGCTGCCGTCTATGGGGTCACACAGGGTCGGACACGACTGAAGTGACAGCAGCAGCAGAAGACCTTTCCCTCCAGAAATCCTACTTCAAAAAATAACCAGAAATGTAAATTCATACACACATGACATGCAAAAAGCTGACTCACTGGAAAAGACCCTGATGCTGGGAAAGATAGAAGGCAGAAGGAGAAGAGACGAGACGAGATGGTTGGATGGCATCACTGACTCAATGGACGTGAGTTTGCGCAAGCTCTGGGGGATACTGAAGGACAGAGAAGCTTGGCGTGCTACAGTCCATGGGGTCACAAAGAGTCGGACATGATTGAGCGACTGAATAACAACAACATTTAAAAATAAGCAAACAATCTGAGTAAACATTTCTCCAAAGAAAATAAAGAAATGGCCAATAAACACTTAAAAACTGCTTGACATCATTAGCCACCAAAGAAATGAAAGTCAAAACCACAGTGAGATATCATTTTAAATCCACTAGATGGTTACAGTTAAAAAGACAGATAATAATGAGCACTGGTGAGGATGTGGAGGGCCCTTAATACTTAAACCCTTAAACATTGCTGGTGGTAATGTAAAAATGGTATCATCACTTTGGAAAACAGTCTGGCAGTTCTTTAAAAGGCCAAACGTAGAGTTACCATATCACCCAGCAATTCCACTCCCAGGTATATACCCAAGAGAAATGAAAACACATGCCCACACAGAAATTTGTACAAAATGGTCATACTCCCATTATTTATAACAGCTAAAAAGTAGGAATAACCTAAATGTTCATCAAATGAGCTGACAAATAAAAGGTGATATTATTCATAAAAGAGTATTATTCAGCAATAAAAAGGAATGAGATATTGATATCTGCCACAAGATGGATAAACTTTGAAAACATTATGCTAAGTGAAAGAAGCCAATCAAAAACCTACATTTTATATGACTCCAGTTATACCAAAAGTCTAAAGTAGGTAAATCCATAGAGACAAAAAGTAGATTAGTGGTTGCCTAGGGCTGGGGAGGGGGCATGCGGATTAGAGAGTGACCACTAATGGGTATGGGCTTCCTATGCGGGGTGATGAAATGTTCTAAAATTATTCTAAAATTGTCAGTTGCTGCTCAGCTTTGTGAACAATTTACAGTCTAATAAATACCATCTTATAGAAAATCCCAGATGAACCTCTTGGCCAATCTAATATATTGTTATAAGTTATTTATAAAATTTTAAAAATCTGAAAATATCTAAATGCAAAGCAAAAAAATTATACGATAAATATGTTTAGTCATATTAAGTAACCATTGTAAATCATCTTTTGAATACTGATTAACACAAGGAAATTCCATGCTATACTCTTAAAGGGAGATGCAGAATGTAAAGTCTGTGTCTCAAACACACACAGAGAGAAAATGTAGACAAGAAAATCCTTAACCAGTAAAGAATGGTTAATCCTGGGTGATGGGATAAATGGCGGTCTTTATTTTCTTCTCTTTCTTCTACATTTTCTATATTTCCTACACTGCATGTGTTTTACAGTAAGGAAAATCATCTTTTAAAGATTCAGAAAAAAGTTTATTTTCAAAACTTACTTGAGATGTATAGACTATAAGAGCTGAATAGGAAATTATTGATCATATAATAAGATCTTTCTAATTTTACTATTGAAGTAATTTTACTGAAAAGGCTAAGTGCCTTAGCCCAGCGGTCTCCAGTCCCTGGGCGGGTGGACTGCTACCAGTCCTAGGCCTCTTAGGAACCTGGGCCCACAGCAGGAGATGGGCAGCGGGCAAGCGAGTGAAGCTTCATCTACCACTCCCCATCACTCACATTACAGCCTGAACCACCCCCTTCACCCTCCTTCTCTCCCCTCTGCCCGCTCTTTCTCTCTTGATGACACCCTACACAGATACACAAGCACACGCACTCACAAAACAGCTCTAAAAAATGAATTGAGGGCTAGACCTTGAGGGCATTATGCTAAGACAAATGTCAGACAGAAGAGATAAATACAATATGATCTCATCTATATGTGGAATCTTTTTTCGAAAACCCATTTTCATAGATACAGAGAGCAGACTGATGGTTAGCAGAGGCAGGGTGCAGTGGGGAAATGGGTGAGGGAGGGTGGTCAGAAGGTAAAAACATCCAGTTATGACATTATCATATCCCCAGACAAGAAGTCCTGGGGATATAATGTGAAGCATGGCAACTTAAGGTAACAGTGTGCACACAGGCTCAGTAGCTTCAGTCATGTCCAACTCTCGGCAACCGTACAGAGTGCAGCCCACCAGGCTCCTCTCTCCATGGGATTCTCCAGGCAAGAATACTGGAGTGGGTTGCCATGCCCTCGGGTTCGAAGGATCGAACCTGCCACCCTTACGTCTCCTGCATGGGCTGGCAGGTTCTTTACCACTAGCACCACCTGAGAACCCCAAAGGTGACAACGCTATGTTGTATATTTGAAAGGGGCTAAGAGACTAGATCTGGAGAAGGCAGTGGCACCCCACTCCAGTACTCTTGCCTGGAAACTCCCATGGACGGAGGAGCCTGGTGGGCTGCAGTCCATGGGGTCTCTGGGAGTCAGACACGACTGAGCAACTTCACTTTCACTTTTCACTTTCATGCATTGGAGAAGGAAATGGCAACCCACTCCAGTGTTCTTGCCTGGAGAATCCCAGGGACAGGGGAGCCTGGTGGACTGCCGTCTATGGGGTCGCACAGAGTCGGACATGATTGAAGCAACTTAGCAGCAGCAAAAGACTAGATCTAAAAAGTTCCCATCACTAGAAAAAAATGTTTGTGACCATGTGTGATGATGAATGTTAATGGAGCTTATTGTGGTGAGGATTGTGCAATATATACATGTATTGAATTATGTTGTACACTTGAAATTAATGTTATTTCAAATATTTTTTCATAATATAATGTTATATGTCAGTTATGTGTGTGCATGCTAAGTCGTGTCTGACTCTTCGCAACCCTCTTGACTGCAGCCTGCCAGGCTCTGTTCATGGGGATTCTTCAGGCAAGAATACTGAAGTGTGTTGCCATGCCCTCCTCCGGGGGGTCTTCCCCACCCCTATCTCTTATGTCTCCTGCACTGGCAGGCAGGTTCTTTACCACTAGCACCACCTTGGAAGCCCCATAAGTCAATTATGCCTCAATTTTTAAAAAAGAACTAAAGACAATCTGAGAGATTCCTTTCCCCAAATTGTATTCTATTCTAAAACTCCTACAGGATTATGGAGGAAAACCCAACAGTGCCTGTCCTAGACCATTAGAGGGCAGTCACCAGTTAAAACAGACTGAGTCCCAAGCACAATGGATAAACTACAATGAGAATAATCATCATTTTTTTGGCATCGGAAGCAGACAAACATGATTAAAATCATGCTGACCTTGGGATGACCGTCTTCAGCTTTCTTTGGCAAGCACTGGCTAAAAAATCTTTTTGAAGTAGGGCATTCTGGTTCCCATCCCACAAGAACAAGAAATGGATGATGCCTGAGGGAACTGCCCCAGCGACAGCTCCCAACTTTTTCAGAGCAGCAGCCCATAATCACCTCATTTTCCTGCTCCAAGTGTTGTCAGAGAGATTCTTCCGCACTTGGCATCTAGGGAGGTAATACAGATGGAAGGCTGGAAGGACGAGCAGCTGCTAATGCTGTTCCTTGGGGTCCTAAGCCCTCCAAACAAAAAGAAACAAGAGTCCAGTACTACTCAGCGGAAACAAAAGTTCCATGAAATTTGGCAAGCCTCCCTGTTCCCAAATGATTCCCAGATGATGGTAAATTTGGAGAATGGTCAGTGTTGAAATCAAGACACGTGGGCCTGGTTGCAAAGCGTGATTCCGCCTCTCTCTCCACGACATGTGAAAGTGAAAAATACTGAGTCGGGGGCAATAGTGTTCACTCCTTGCTATTAATTCCAGTTAAAGAATCTTATCCAGGCAGGTACAGACACTGGAAGAGGACCCATTTCAAATCCCAGCTGTGTCACTCACTGGTCAGGTGAATCTATACAGCTTACTCAACTTTTCTGTGGCTCACTTCACTGCGGCTCACAATTAACTTTCCTCATCTGTAAAATGAAGGTAATGATAATGTGATTTCTTACCTATTTCCTAAGTTATTACATAAGAAGAATTTACATAGTCCTGACACATTATGGCATCTGGTCCCATCACTTCATGGCAAATAGATGGGGAAACAATGGAAACAGTGACAGACTTTATCTTTTTGGACCCCAAAATCACTGCAGATGGTGACTGCAGCCATGAAATTAAAAGATGCTTGCTCATTGGAAGAAAAGTTATGACCAACCTAGACAGCATATTAAAAAACAGAGACATTACTTTGCCAACAAAGGTCCGTCTAGTCAAGGCTATCGTTTTTCCAGTAGTCATGTATGGATGTGAGAGTTGGACCATAAAGAAAGCTAAGCACCAAAGACTTGATGCTTTTGAACTGTGGTGTTGGAGAAGACTCTTGAGAGTCCCTTGGACTGCAAGGAGATCTAACCAGTCCATCCTAAAGGAAATCAGTCCTGAATATTCATTGGAAGGACTGATGCTGAAGCTGAAACTCCAATACTTTGGCCACTTGATGCGAAGAACTGACTCATCTGAAAAAAACCCTGATGCTGGGAAAGATTGAAGGCTGGAGAAAAAGGGGACAACAGAGGATGAGATGGTTGGATGGCATCATCGACTCATTGGACATGAGTCTGAGTAAACTCTGGGAGTTGGTGATAGACAGAGAGGCCTGGCATGCTGCAGTCCATGGATCACAAAGAGTCAGACATGACTGAGCGACTGAACTGAACTGACCTGACACATGATTAGTACTCAACAAGTTATTGCCTAGTGCTAGTGGTGATGGGAATAAAGATCTTAAAATACAGAATTTTTCTACCTTCATTTCATCCAGTCCAACATCTTAAGACTTTCCTATGAGGAAATTCTCTCTTAAAAACCCTCAAAAATCTCGTCAGATCATCAGTCCTTCAAATCAACCCAGGATTAACACACCAGAAAAACCCCTATTTAACACAGCTAAAAATTACATCTAAAATCTGGCTCTGGTTTTATTAGCTGAACTGCATTCCTTTTTTCACCTTAGCTACTGATTGTATAAGTTCTTCCCCAAAGGCAAATTTACCAGGGATTGAAATAAAGGTTTAGAAACACAATGTCTACACTTTTAAAAGTTGTTCCATTGATAGTTGAAATGCAGTTATTTTCCATAATTGATACAGGCCAGGACAAACTTATAGTAAGGTTAATTAGTGTGGCTCATTTCCCAAAGATGTTCACAACAATATTTCCTATAACATGTGATACTTCTCTGATCAAGAGGTGGAGTTTGTGTTCCCTCCCATTGAATCTGAGATGCCTTTCATATAATGCCATGCGACTTCCAAGGTTAAGTCATATAAGACACTGTGGCTCCCTCTTAGTTCTCTTTGGGATGCTCATTCACAGAACCCAGCCACCATGCTGCGAGGAAGACCAAGGAGCATTCAGAGAAGCCATGGATGCATTTCCATCCCACAGCCCCATCCAGGGTCCCAGGTAGCAACTTCCATCAGTTGTCAGACATGTAAACAAGCGACCCTTCCAGTGATGCCATCTCCAGAAACTGAATCATTTCCGGTCATTGAGTCTTTCCAGCTGAGCTCCCAGACATCATGGAGCAAAATGAACCATCTCATTGTGTCTTTTCTGACCCCCAAAATCCATAAGCACAAGAAGATGGTTGTCAGTTTATGCCACTAAGTTGGGAAGTCAGTTATTTCACAGCAGTAATAACTAGTACAGCTAGCAAGAGAGATTGTCTCATATTTTAGTAGATGAGCATTTAATGTCTATAAAATACCTCCCACTTTGTTGATATCACAAATTTCACAATGAGATACATGGTCTTTTGGCTTAAAATTTTACCCCCTTTGAAACATAGAGTGAAGTAAAGTAAGAAAAGAAGTTTAATGTCCCAGTCTAGGTGCTAGCAACTATTAATGGTACGACTTTGGGAAATCTCTTAATATGTGGGACGTATATTGCAACCCTTTCCTCCAGATCCAGTCTCTATCCTTCTCCCTCCCCACCCACACCTTGGTATCAAGGAGATTGATCTTATGAAATACATCAATGAGTTTCCAGTTGGATATGTCCAGTGGGAGGCACCAGTTGGAGATTCAGGAGAGAATAATGTTTGGATATCATTCCAGTAAAGGAAAAACATCCCTGTTTTTCCATTCATCCTTCTCGCTACTCTCAAGTAATTCTGATCATCAGCTGCATGGGGAGATTTTCCCACACCAGGCAATTCTGGGACACCTGGTGGATGTCCTACAATTCAGCTCAATTCTGACGCTATCTGCCTGAAGACAGCATTAGATCCCACAGGTTCAGAGCTCAGTCCCTCAAGACTGCCCCCACTTCATATGGGAACTGAAGTTCAGGCTGTTACCTGGGCTTCTGACCAACTGGTTATAAATCAGGAGTTCCTACAACCCCCTCCTCAGGTGTGATCATTTGCTAGAATAGGTCACAGTTCTAAGGAAAATAGACTACTTACTAAATTACCAGTTTATATACAAAGGAACACAACTCAGGATCAGCCAGATAAAAGAGATGCATAGGTCAAAGTATGCGGGAAGGCATGTGGAGCTTCCGTGCCCACTGTGGGCATGATACCCTCCCAGCACCTGCACGTGTCCACCAACCTGGAAGTTCTCAAAACCCCATAGCTATAGGTCATATTTTGTGGAGGCTTCATTGACTTCATGAATATGTATAGTCATGATTGATTAAATCTTTGGTCATTGGTGATTGAACTCAATCTCCACCACTCATCTCTCCCCAGACTTTGAGGAGTGGGGCTAAAAGTTCCAACTCTAGTCACACGGTTGGTCCCTTGGCAACGAACTATCATCTTTAGAGGCTTTCTAAAAGCAACCTCATTAACATAAACTCAAGTGCAGCTGAAAGGGGGTAACTATGAATAACAATCGACATATTTATAGATTGTAACATTTAGGAAATTCCAAAGAATGGGAATGAAAATGAAATATATGTTTCTTACTGTAAACCACAATGTTGCAATTCGCCTCTCCCTCTCTATGGTGTGGCCACAGCCTAGTAGCATCTTTCAGTCGCAGGTCACAGCTCCTTTGAGGCAGTGCTTCTTATACAATGCCCCTCTCTCTCTGCCTCTCTCCTTCCCAATCTTCCTAATATTTCCTCCTTTCCTAGCCTTTTCAGACCTTGGGGTAGTAAAAGCACCCCTCGATCACTAGCTCGGGAGACTTACCTAACACTCTCCCCACA